>NW_020897693.1:35340702-35687869 GCF_003984885.1 Neopelma chrysocephalum | reverse complement strand
ACTTTTGCTGGTCCTGCTTCATTCAGAGGTTTCAGGTAAGGAAGGGATAAAGAGAGGTACATGGAAAGAAAAATAGAGTTATGTTTGTAGAATCTAAGAAATGGTAATTGAAGAGAAAGCAAGTTGAGGTAGGAAGAGCCTGAGCTAGAGGGCTTCTGAGCATTGCTTCTCTTATTTAACACACTAATGCTCAGCATATCTCAGGTTATGATCCATAAGAGGATCTTTCATTTATAAATGCCTACTTACTTGTGAACGTCCATTGCTGTGGTGTTTAACGTGGGCGAGAGCTATCGTATCAGTCCTATTACATATCTGGGTATGCTGACCTTCTCTCACGAAACCAAGGCCATGAATAATAGTACCATGCTAGTGGGCACTCTATCTAGACAAGTAATGCTTTAACCAGCAGAAATGGTCATAATTATTAAAGAGATATGGCCCAGAAAGGGAGATTATACAGAATGGCATAGAAATAAAATGCAGTTTGCTTCTTAACTGGACCAATTTTATGTTTACTCATACAAATGTAGGAAAACTATTTCAGCAGCTGACACTGAATGCAGTTCTTAAAAAATAAAGGAGGGGAAACAATAAGAGTCTATAAATAATAAATAAAGAGCTGTAATGAGCACTGTAATGACTGGGACACACCACCAATCAGGAGTAACGTAGCCAGAGAGAGTCTGTTTTCAAGCAGAACTTCTCCTAAGAAAATCTGGGTTTGGTTTTGTGCGATTAGGTTTGTCATGTGTCGTCAACCGCAACAGAAAAGTGGGAGCAAACAGCCCTGGAGCAATTGCTACGATCACCATACAGTGGTGGCTATATCCCTTAGAGGAGTTGGGTGGGGTAAGGGGAGCTCTATAGTACATGCAGGGGAGCTTCCTTCTGTGACCTGATGGAGAGTGACAGCAAGACAGACTCCCAAGTCCCATTTCAAGCAAGTGAGGTCAAGAGAGTTGCTACAGCTGGAACAACACGGGAATTTCTTATGGGCTAAAGAGTGTGCTGGAAAGGGAAACATGGCTGGTCCACAGCAACATTCATCCAAGCTAGAGACTAAAACCATTGTTATGTTATTTATGTCTGCAGAGAAGTTTTGCCTTTTTTTTTTTTTTGGCAGCAATGCCAAAATGTCCTGGGTCTTACCCACAGGCTCAGTCACTATTCCAGGTGAAAGGATAGATGTTTCAAACTGAAAACCAGTGTAGCCGTTATCCTGACTGCAAGACTTCTATTTCAAAGGATTAAAGACCAGGCCACTGAGGGGACTGCCCTGACAACTACATAGTGCTATTATATCTCCAGAATGTGAGCAGGAAGGCTCTGTGATGCCATGCAATTGGGTGCCAGGCAGAAATGCTCAGGTGCACTCCAAAGGAACCAGCTCCTGAACGAGATTTAATGCAGCTGGGTCAGTGAGGATCCTGCATGGCAGGTAAGAGAGTGCATCTGCTTGCACTGTTACACCAGCATCACCATACCCTCCACACTACCATCAAAGAACACGCACAGGGTTTTTGTTCATTTCCTTAATTCTGAGTCTTGCCCAAAGCAACTCAGAAATTTCCCACCATTAATACACGAAGCTGTTCTCTCCCTCTTAAATCAGTTTTTAAAAGGGAGGAAACACCTATTTTCCTCTAAACTAGTACAGCGGTACAAATCCAAAGCAGAGGAGATTTTTCCTGGCAGTAGGGGTGCAGGTTTAGTTCGGTCTTTGTGCCTAAAACAGCAGCATCTGGTTAATTCTGGAATAATTAAAAAAACTTCTTGGGATTCCTCCTGCACAGTACTAGGACTTCTGGTAATCATCATCTAGGGCACTCAGCCCTCTTCTCAGTTTCCACTGATGAGGTAAGTTTTGAAGAGGAGTATGTCTAAACAGCTGCAAATACGGTCATCTGTCAGTTCAGCAACTGGATGAGGACAGCAGTGAAGTGAAAACAGTCTGTAATTGCATGGGGAACAGGATGAGCTGGGAAGACCTTCTGCAGTTACCTTCATTATTTTTCTGATGTAAACCAGAAACTCCTTCTTCAGTGCTCAGATGGAGCATTTTCCAGAGCATATCACCTGGAAACTGAGCCAAAGACCCTCTCCTTGCAAAAGGTTAAATAGCTTCACTGCAATTAGCTAACACTAATTCATTGTTTGAATGGAAGTATCTTTAGTAGCAAACAGAAGTATCTGCGAATTAGGCCTGTGTTTCTTACCATTTATATCTTTGTGTCTGAAAATAGTGATATTTATTTGACGTTGCTAAGGCTCCAGGCCATTTTATCCTTGAATCAGGAAAGAAAGTCACCTCTGCTGTGTGATGACAAAATGTTTGTTCCTTTGGATAAGCAGCCATAAGGGGCTATGGAAGAGTACTTTAAGGCAAGAACAGAACAAAAGAGATAATCGGGGCCCGACTGTTTCTAGACTCACTCTAGGTTATCTCCTGTGGGGAAACCAGACAAAGTCCCATGCACACTCTTACCCCATGTTACATTGAGGTTTCTTGCCTCTCTTCTATTTGCACTATTTGTACGGAGAAATTACAAAAATACTTTTCATTTTGGAGGGGCAAAAGTGTCTCTGACATCCTTGAGGATATATCTTAGGAAAACATAGGCGAGAGGGATGATTACACTTCCTTACATAAGAGGAAGCAGGAAATATTTATCCTAGTCACCAGGACCAGATATGCCAGGGCAGGAAGAAAAAAACCTGAAATATTCTTAAATAAAAGTCAGTGTAACACTAACCCTCCAACTTATCAGTGGGAGGAAAAATGTGAAGGTGGATCTCCCTATCAGACCAGCCATTTCTTTCTCTTTCTGTACATCATCTCAGCATCAGAAATTATTTCCAAGCATGTTCCAAGCCATGATTTACTTAATTTCTCTCTCTCTCCTTCCACTCCATACCCATTTCTTCAAAGTCCTTCTCAACAGAAGTGAGATATATATCACATTTGGATTTCTATTCTTCACACAACAAACACTCAAACTACTGAGAGACGTGCTGTCAACATGCAGATTTGCAGTGCCTTGGGCACTCACACTGGAAAGGTATGAAACAACTTCCTTGCCCTCTTCCTCAGAGAATTATTCATTACTGCTCTTCCTTTCCCTCCCACCTTCCTCAGCAAGCACCCAGCTGCCCATGCCCACCCATGCCTGCTGGACTCTCTCTCTCTTCCCTGTTTGGTTTGGACACTGAGTGTTGAGGGGGTGAGTGGGATATGCCAGCCCCTGCAGGTTGCTCCGTATGCTCTGTTCTCAGGGCTGTTTGCTGTGCGGGCCGCAGGCTTCAGGCCTTTGAAGGGTCGAATACCATCTTTTGATTTACCATGGCTGATGGGGTATGGGAAAGCTTTACAACCAAAATACACAGAAGAGTTAAAAAAAAAAAAAAAAAAGAAATAAAAAAGAAATAAAAAAAACCAACAGAGGAAAACCTTAGTAAATATATAAATGATAATAAGTAATCAAATGGAATAGATCAAAGAAGAGAAGAGACAGCTCTTAGTAATAGTATTAAATGACTTATAAGAAAACCACAATTAAATAACTCACCACTCAAAACAGTCTTTGTTTACACACATCTGTCTTGGGTTAGATGCTCGGGGGACACTGACATCGAGCATACTCGGGTCTTCAAAGGTGGTGCTGATGACTGTTTCTCATTGGTAATGGGAGTTTGGCAAGGTCAGATAAAGATTTGGTTCTTGTTTGCGGCATTTGGGCAATGAATAGTCTCCTTACAGAGTTAGACGTGACTTAGAGTAAACAACTGGAAATGAATGGCTCTGGTAAGGTCATTCCCCCTCAAATTCTCTTTCTTCAGCAGCAAGGTAACTGTGCTGTTTTGACAGAAGGAAAGTCCTGTTTCAAGGAAATTATCTCACAGCTTTATAAATCTAAACAGAGGAGAGGTGGAGCTCAATCTGGGTTCCAACAGTCTAAACTACCCTTCTGTTAAGTGCTCACTTCTAGGAGAGTGCTCACAGGTTTCCCCCGATGCACCCTGTAGTCACGTTGGGGAAAAGTCAACCTCCCAAAAGTTTCCAGCTTAAAAGTTAGCAAATCTGACATACACATTGCTTCAGTCCCTGCAACTACACAAAAATAGTGTTCAGTTGACACAGGAGTTTGTTTACAGATTTTGTCCCTGAATTAAACTTTCAACAACGCATCTCTTTCCAAATATGTGTAGACCATCTGTCAAATCTTTAGCTACATCTTTTAGATGCCAGACAGTAGGAGTTGAACAGTCCACCTCTAGGCTAGGTGACTGGGGTCTGGCATAACAGACCCCAGTGAGTGGTAGAAGTGACCAGTGTCAACCAGGCAAACAATGTTGACAAGCCCTGAGGCAAAATATTGTCTGCCAGCATGATATAACGAAAACTGGAAAGAGTAAACTGTAAAAAATGATAAGTATATTCAGGGTAATCTAAATCTACTCTCCTCATATTCACATAGGGTCTACGTCTAGGAGGCCCTAAACATCCAAAATTCCCCTTAGTCTCATTCATTCTTAAGATGAATATATAACAGAATCAAATAATTAGTACCTTTTTCAGAAGAAAAAGTAATAATTTTGTGATGAAGTCTGGCAGTTTTCGAGCTGTAGTACTTATCATGTGGGAGTATCAAAGGTGATAAAAGCAGCTCTTATTAAAATACTAGCACATCCCTTGCAGGTTGCAAAGAATTCTCTTTAAGCAAAGAGAGAAACTAAGGCATAAAAGTAAAAGAACTGGCTCTGGGTTACAAGAGGATAGTGTAGAGCTGAGCAGATACTCAGCTCCCCATCACTTCCCCAACAGAAGCAGGCCACTACCAATCTTTCAGCAGCTAATTTTATTTTTTGAGAAAAAAATAGCTAGCAATAATTTTCAAGAAAGGAAACAGTGGTGAAAAAATAATCTCATTTTTCTTTACTATTACCAGCAACTGATTAGATCAGAAGAAAATGCAGACACACATATAGATACAAACATGCTCTAGAGCTCTGTGAAAGATTATCTTTGCCTGTGTAAGAATGCTTAACGGCAATTCTTACGAGCTGTTCTCCAGACACACCATGTGAATCTATGAAATTTTCCTCCACTTAAAGTTAATACAGGCCGAGATGGCTATCATCAGAGTGCTGTTTCTCTGTATTTGAGAAGTTACTGTCATAGCTGAAGTTCATCTATTCCATTTGTCCTCTAGGCCAGTCTGGATAGCACAGCAAGTGCTTTTATGCTAGCTAAACACTCAATATTGCTTTACATTTCTTCGGTCAAGCTAAGCAGAGCAAATATGCAAATTTTTTTTTTTTTTACTAAAAACCAAGAGTTCCTATAGACCTTTAGATAGACCTTTCTATAGACCTTTGCTTTCAAGAGATATGAACTTGTTTGATGCATCTTCTCTCACTTTCTTATTCCAAAAGCAAATATTAATGGTCTGGCTTGCAATTTCAAAGCCAAAAAAAAGACACCAGATGAAATTTTAAAAAACAAGCTAGTTCCAGAGGATAACTGCTGGACAACATACTCTACAAAGCCACTACATGGTTTTCTCCTGATAACACCACAGCAGGGCTTTGAAGACGCTGATACTGTTAGGTAAAAAAATGCAGAAGTTTGTTCCAGTGGGGCTTAGAATTTTGAAAACTGACACAAGCTTTCACGGACCATACACACATCTTCATATAGAATAGCCTACACATTAGAAGAGCTCTAACATTACACACTATCATGTTAGTTTTATCTCTGAGTCGGAACCTTTTTAGTTATATTGCTGAATACACATGAAGTAACAAGTTGCATCACTGAAAAGCGAAAGAAAGCTTCAATTCATGTATTTACATTATTTAAAGAGGCTATTTTTCATTCAGTAGAATACTTAAAGACTGTCAAGAAAATGAATTGAGGCTAATCTAATAGCACATTCATTCCCAATTGTTTTTTCATTGTTGTTATTATAGGACTTGTTTCCAGTTGTCTTTTTTAATTATTTTCTGGGAAAGTGTAACTCTGAGGAGACAGAACAGAACTTTTTGGGATGGGGGAATGCACTTTTATTATCGTTACCTTCTTTTTAATAAAGACACAATAAAAAAAAACCAGGCTTTTATACTGATATGTAAAATATGCCAAGCTGTATCAAATGTTGTCAAATTATGTAAAGGGCAGAGAATTCACAGGACTTCTGCTTCCCACCATATCCATTTTATTTCCTTTCTATGTTCACCTATGACTGTTTTGAGTGATGCTGGATGAATGAGGGATGTAACTGATCAAAAGATGGACCAAGCAGCATGTCTCACACAGAGCTCACCAGTCCCAGATCAAGAAAGGAAACTTAAAAACTTTAAGACTTAAAAACCAACAATGTCCATAACGAAGAACTGACAGCAAATCTTCATGCAGCAATGCAGAAGAGAATTTCTTTCCGCAACAGTATGTAATTAAGAAGGTCTCAGCAGTTATTTTAGAAATCAATCCAATCCAATCAAACCAACAGAAATTAAATGAAATTATTTTAAAAAACCACTAATCACAAGCCCAAACTAATAATGAAGAGGGCAACAGAAGGTTTTTATACGATACCTAAATTGACCATAAGTTTGACACGGCCTCCGTCCAGCTCCAGGCGCAGAGTGTCAGCAGAGTCTCGTGAGGTGGTTGCCATCAACAGCCCATAAGCACGTTGGGACATGAAACGAAAGGACACATCTTCTGCTTCTGTGTGCATAACCATAGGCATGATGATCTTCATGTACATGCTGCCATCATAGCTCAATATAGAGGCCTCTGGAAGGAATCAGCAAACAATTGCAAAAAATGAAAAGAAGTTACACCTCTGTGTGACCTTCACACCTGAAGAACCTTGTCATCTATCACAGAGCGCTGTGTCTACAAAAATCATACCACTTGCCACAGAAAGATATGTAACTGGGGAAAAATGCAACAACTGTTTAACTGCATCCAGAAACCCTACAAGGCAAGCATGAGCAGAAACAAAGATATGGTGTTCACCACAACTGGAGTCAGCAGTACCCATGGACACATAATGCCCAAGGACAAGCCTGTTAGCTCAGGGCCCTTTTAGGATTATGAGCTAGCAAAGCCTCTGTTTTTCATATCTTCCAAAAAATGCAATCTCCTTCAGTGTTCTGAAGTCCAACCTTCCACAGGACTAGTTGTAATGACTAGAGTTCCGATTTCTGGTACTCTTTCCTGTTCCTTATTGAGAGAGGAATTTAATTTCATTGCTACCACTTTAAAGAAAAACAACTGTATAAAGTGACTTTCCTAACAGGTCTTTTCTACATCAGATTTGTTCTGTTTTGTGATTTTATATTTTTCCACTCTTTACTAACAAGCAACATTAGTAGAGCTCTGCTGACACAACTGATACAAATGAAGAAAGGAACAAACCAAACTCCACTGCAAGTTTAAGCGTCATTCAAACACTTAAACTTAGGAGATGGAAGGCCAAAGAAAACCAGGAAGAAGAAAAAAAAAAAAAAAACCAAACAACAAAACAGTCAAGAAAGAAATTACATTTTTCTATCATCTCTGAGGATGTCAAAGAAAATGGGAAGTTCAGCTGAGGGAAGGAGTTATAAAACTTAGCATTCTCTATTTGTTCAGGGTCTTGCTTGCAGAAAGTGATATTCTCCTCTAAGGAGGGTAGAATTAAAGTCCTGTGACAGAACTGCAGCAAGCACTGCAGCATGGCAATCATTGTTTCAATCCGGGAGTATGCTGAGAAGCATTTTTGTCTCCAAAATTTACAAATCTACATAAATATAGTAATGTATGAATCAGAGCATTCCTTTTCACCACAGCCAACCCCTACCAAAGGCAGGGTTGTAGAGATTGCTCCGTGCAGGGGTTTTACCACAAACCTACATGTAAAAATCCCAGAGGTTTTAAAAAAAATAGACCAGTTAGCTCCCTAGGCACCTGGAAGGATTGCTCCATAAAGCACTTTTTACCAGTGTCTCATCCAGCTCAGTTCAGCCAAAGTTTTTTCAAATGATTGACTGGGATTCTCATCACACACACCCCAGAAAGCTAACAGCCCATCTAATTGAAACAATTGCAACAACATGTATTGGAATCTAGATATTCTCTTTATGTTTCACTCCTTTGTCCCATATTTCCCAGCTGATAGGAGCAGAACTTCTATCAGGAAACAGCAAGCTTGGCAGAGCCAAACCTTACATCTTTTCAATGTCTTCATGTTAGATGCTAGAGTAGGGTAGATGGATGAGAAACTGAGGAACAGCCAAATGTCCATGCTGTAAAAGATCCATGGTTGGCTCCACAGTGGCCAGAAACAGAATTGCAATGCAATAAATATGCAAATGAGGTGATAAATAAAGATATAAATATCAAGCTGATAAAGTGACATAGGAGACATTTATGTGGTTCCAAAACATTTGGAGGAGATCACTATGGTTGTGCTGGTGCAGCGACCCACCACACTAACAGTTGGTATGCAGAACCTCTCCTGTCACAGGACTTACAAACACATTAGGAAGAAAACTTTTCTGGAAGCATCATTAAGATGTCTGTGAACAGCATCCCTATTCACCAGTTTTCCTAGCTGCACTCCCCACACACTGTCATGGTCTGTACACAGAAAGCTCTCTACGCACATCACCCACTCAGCCATTACATACACCTTCTGGGTACCAGCTGTCAGCGCTGCCCTGGGGACTCACATCTTCATTCGGCCAAGAAACCTTTTTCAAGGTGGGAGAATAGTTTCTTCTTTTCAAAGTGCAATTCTCTTCCCCCCACATCTGCACCTCTTACTTGCCACCCACAGCTGCAAGCTGGAACTAAATGTACTGTATATTATACATACATTCAAAGGCAATGCCTATGTACACACAAACCTTCCTTGCTCTCTTTCTTCTCTCTGTGCAGATTGTATTAGAAAATGCAGTCAAGCATGAAATGGCTCTTTTGACGCCTTCAGCTCAGATGTGCCTTGCATGAAACAGTTGCTTGCCCTAGCACATAAATAGCTGAGAGGAGGGATATCAGGACTATGAGTGGGAGTAGCTGACACAAGTGTCCCAGCTCTGCTGCTTTCTTCTCCACAGTGCCATGCATTAGGTGCTTTGAAAACATGAGTTTTTCTGTGGACTTTAGAACAAATCAAAAGCATGGTAATAATGACACTCTTTCCTTCAATATGAATTTGTGTCCTTCAGCTTCACTGATCCTATTGTCAAATAATTACTGTCCTTAGACAAGAGATTCCAACCCTCACTATTATACTTATGTAAGGAGGACCTGAAGAACACTCAGAATTGCTTAAGTTGACACAAAAGTCTGGACAGTGTTTTAGCTGACATTCCACAGTAGCCTAAATCATGTATTACTGTCCTTCTCTGGCCAGTCTGCTACAAATAGGGGGCAATGAAACCTCATAACAATAAGCAGATAAAATTTAATGTTCTATTCTTGTTTGTGCTCCATGCTGACCTAAGTCTGGCCCAGCTCAGCCCAGCTATGCACTTGACATATTTAAAAAATAACAAGATTTCATTCTCACTTGGCAAGTCTTCGCTATCTGGAGTATCTCTTTGCAAGCAGACCATTCCCTCCAGCTACAGAAACACCTCTTCAGAGGAGGGTATTGCCTACTAGCAGTCACATAAATAAAACCTATGTTCTTGTCCTGACAGTCAGTCCCCAAAGGTTGAGGAAGGCATGTTACAGCTGAGCAATACATACAGCAAATCTGCTTAGGGCTGAATGTAACCTGGCAGCAAGTACATGACCTCAACCTCCCAGGCACCTGTGCTAGAGACTTCTGCCTGAATACAGGCATCCACTCCATTGTCCTCAGTCTTCTGCAGCAATAGAACTGTTGTAATGCTTTGTTCAGCACCATAAATACAGGCAGCAACACAGTTATCTAAGTTTAAAATACATGCACATTTCTTCCACTCTTCTACTTTTCGGGTTGCTCTTATATTTGACGTCTCACAAAGACATGCACAGGAGCAATATGTGAAACTATGTTTGAGACCCCCACAGATTTGTACAGACAAAAAGATCATGTGGCATTTATTTCTGATCCCAATGCCAGAAGCTTCATTGCCTTAGTTTGGAGATGGCAAGTGGAAGAAACCAGGTGCTGGTTCAAAACTGCCCTGACATAATGCCAGAAATCTCCGAAAATCAATACGTTATTAGGAGCAATTAGCTTCCCAGTCTTGTGCTCTCAGACCCTGCCAGTTTTAATTTTACACTTAGCATCCAAAGGAGCAATTCACTGCTGCTTCCCCACAAGGCTCTGCATAAACCTCCTGGGGAGACAGAACAGGTGTATTCTTAGCATACACACAGAAAAATATTCAAGACCTCTTCATGCTTTTTCATCTGCTTTCTAACTTCTCTCTTGCATTTACCTCCATTCTTTGCTTCTTTCCTTTCTTCTCTGTTTTATTTTTCCTGTAGTCTCCTGTTCTTCCCTGTGGTCTCTTTCCTCTGCTTTCCAGACTACAATAGCGTGTAATTTCTTCCTGAATTTTTTAGAAGGGTGACAGTGCAAAAAAAACCCGAAAAATATTTACCATTCATGAAAGCTGAAGTCACCAGTGACAGCAGTGCAAGACACATGATCTTTCCTCAGCTACATTTGAGAGACCAAAACGCTGAGACCAAATATTTCCAAGTTCTTGCAAATTCAAACATTCTTAGAATGCCTAAGCTTTGTATCCAAAAACCAGACAACTTTCCTGCAGGCATTACCCAGCTCACCTCTTTCCCTCACATAACCACTAGCAGACACATGGCCCTAGATAAAAACAGATTTTCTGAAAACCAAAATTACACTTTAAAAGGGAAAACAAACACAAAAATAATATTAAAAAAAAAAAAAAAAGAAAAAGAAATCCTGATTCCCGTCCAAGTGGATTCCACACAGATGAGTTTTAACAACAGAAGCCTACCAAATAATTTGGGGAGCCCAAATGCAATCACTCAGACGGAATCTGACTAGGACCCAGGAGATAACGCTCCTTTTTTGGTGAAAGAGACATGATATGAACTTTAAGTGCTCACAAGCAGTTAGGACCTTGCATGTCATCCAGCAGGATGGGTGCCGGGAGCAGCAGGGTTCTCTGTGCCGGGCCCTTGCTGCCCAGGGCTGTCCTGTCCAACACACCCACAGAGGTGAGCAGGACAGACCTGCAGGTGGGGGCCAGGTCCAATCAAGAATCCAGGAAACCTCATGGTGATGATGCAGGTCTGCAGTCAGGCCAGGAAGTCAGTCTGCTGGCCAGGGTTAAGAGTACATGCTGCAATTGCCAGGCAGGGCCATGGTGATAGGGATGGGACATGAGCCTGGTTTGGCAGCACCCATGGCTGGCCAGGCTGTGGGCACCTGGAGGCTGGCCCTGCCACAGCATCACTGGGGCAGGGGCTGATGGCCATGGGGGCTGCCATGGGGTCCTGGCCCATGAGCAGGGTGGGGGAGCCCCAGGGACCAGACAGGGCCTGTTGGTGCCCTAAAGGTGCTGGTGGTACCATGCTCTGGCACTGCTTCTTGTTGACCCATAAGCAAAATCCCTTTTTACCAAATGTGCTATAACACCTTTTGCAACAAATTGAATTTTCCCTGGATGTCTCCCATCTAGATGTCATTAGACCTCACCTTACTCAGCGTGCCAAACAGAAAAGAGCAATCTGAAGGGAAACTAGCAACAAGAGAGACAATAACAGAGAGCACAAAACCATCTTTAAATAACTGCCTGAAGAGAAACATTACCTTAGAAATAAGAATGAGTTTTATTAGTCTAGCAAAATACCCTGCAAATAATAAGTATCACTAATAAGCCACTGATAGGTTTACTGTGCTAGTAAGAACAAAGCTATTCTGCTTTAAAGATTTCAGCCTGACAAGATGTCAATAGTGTTATTATCAGTTGTTGGAAACTCATGAAGATAAAACAATTAAAATGTTGGACACATACAACTACAGAAATGTAAAGAAACTGAACTGGTTTTCCTGGTACTTAATCTCTCTCACAGACCAAAGTATTTTTTCAACATCAATCCAAGTTTTTCTTTGCTTCAAATTAAGACATCTTCTTTCCCTACTCCCCCAAAAAAGGACCCTCATATCCTGAAGATCAGCATATCATTATCCCAGCTCCCTCACTCTGTTTTAGACTTAGTAAAGGCCTTTCATTCAGCTTTCAGTTTTTATTTCTAAAACTTGCCTTTCCTGCTTCTCATTCCTGGCTTCTTTCTGATTTGCATACTACTTTCTTAAATTCAAATTTTCCAATTTGAATAGCATATGGCAGTTAAGACCAAACAAGCACTAAAAGTAGAGTAATTACATAAGACACCCTTATCAGTGCAATGTGCACAAAATATTTCCAAATGAGCAGCAAATGGGAGAGATAATAGAGCTAGCTCCAAGGCATCCATCACATTTTCAGGGATGCAAGAATACTGGTGGAGCAGTAATAATAATTGTCACTTATAAGGCCCTGCTATAAACAAAAATTGCTAGCAGATGTTTACATAGGCCAGATGACATCCAGATGAATATTTTTTATCAAACGCATTTTTTTTCAAAACCTTGCAAAATGTATGTCATAACATTGTATAAAATATTTAATTTCTGGGCCTGGAAATAGCCCAGAAGTGCAAGTTTCTTCATATAAAATAAAAAGTTCCTGAAGAAACCTGAAGTGCAAACCACACCTATTTATTTATCTAGAAAGTCAGAAAAGAATAAATACTCTATTCCTTTCCATTTCCATTCTATTCCGTTTCCATACCACTGTCTTCACCCTGTTCCAGTATCTTATCTTTCCTGTCCCTTTGAGGTTTTTCCAAACACAAATAGACACATTAAAGTACTGTAGAAAATATTATTGACTAAGTATCCACAAAATGGAAGACAAAAAAAAAGATACAAAGGCAAACAAAGAGCCCCAAGCAACACATCAGTATAAAAGTGCAGGATGCAGTGCATGTACTATAATGACCTACCTCAGACAAAAAAAAGAAAAAAAATTACCTTGATTCATACTTTTAGACAGTGAAATAACTTTGATTATGAACAAAAGCAATTTGATTTTTTTTTAGAACTGAACAATTTTTTGTTTTCTGAATCCAAAATTAACACCTTCCTTTTTTACTTCAATATTATAAAGAGGGTATATTATACCAAAATCCTGTAAAGCTGCCCTGAGAATTTTCAGCTCAAAGTGGAATAAATCTCAAAGAACTAATAAAAATTGTGAGGCTTCCACCGCTGTAAGGCATAATCCCAAAAGATTTTTGACTGTCTACAACAAAAGCTTCAGTGGAGACCTTCCAAATTTTAAAATGACCTAGAGAAGACATATGAGGGACATGGATCCCAAATCTCCCTCCACTAATAAACCTCACTTACCTTTGCACTCTGGAGTCTAGCTTTACTTATCTTCTGTATTGAACCAATTCTCCAACTCCCCAGGCTAACCTGTGGGTACCCTACAAAGTAGTATGTACCAGTTTCTATCAGCATCAGGCTTGCTATGTCCTTCCTCCATTCCTGTCATCACCACACACAAAAGAGAGTAAGTTAATTAAGTGGCGTTGTCAGATGGAGAGTTACCGGAAAAAAGAAAAAAAAGAGCCCCTGCACTCCACAGTGAAAGCCAAATAAACTTTCTTCAGGCCCCAATCATAAAAAACTGGGCAAGGGAGGAAATGCAAGAGCACTGAGTATCACAGTGGAAGTATTTGCAGAGGAAACTGTAGCTTGTAAATGTTGTTGCTAGCCCTGGGAGGTGACAAGCAAGGCTATATTACTATACTGAAGCTTGGCAGAGCTGCAGGGGAACCAAGAAGGAGCACACGGGCTTTTCAAATTTACTCGAAATGTCACTCTAACATTTGCAGAGCTGTGTACAACTATCTGGGAAGAAATCTCTGGCATGAAGGCTAAGAGTAGAAGAAGAATTGCTCCTCAAAGTCAACGAGCATAATGGGAAGGCATGGGGAAATCTGCTTCTAAAATGATAGTCTGAGAGTTTGCATTACATGGGTGGTACAGTTTAGAAAGTGATGCAACTTCTGTTTAGTTCGAACATCTGTGAGTCTTCTTCATGGCACTGTCGAGTTGCACTGTTGAAGCCTTTGATCCCTATCTCCTGAGTAGTATTCACCGAGAAAGGGGGATTACAGCAACAATGAAGTTTGGCTTCTCTAGGAGGTACACAGTGAAAAAAAGGCAGCAGATACAATTTGCAGCATGGGAAAATACAGAAAATACAGAAAATTATAAGTGGTTGGAGAACTGCTCAGCAGAAAGGGACTTGGAGCTGCTGGTTGAGGGCCAGTTGAATATGAGCAAACAGTGGGCTCAGGTGGCCAAGAATGACAATGGCATTTTGGCCTGTATCAAAAACAGTGTGGCCAGCAGGATTAGGGCAGAGATTGTCCCTCTGTACTCAACACTAGTGAGGCTGCACTTCTAGCTCTGTGTCCAGTTCTGGGCCCCTCACTTCAAGAAGGACATTGAGGTGCTGGAGTGTGTCCAGAGAAGGGCAACGAAGCTGGTGAAGGGTCTGGAGCACAATCTTATGAGGAGCTTTAAGGGAACTGGCATTGCTTAGTCTGGGAAAGAGGAGGCTCAGGGGAGACCTCATTGCTCTCTACAACTGCCTGAAAGGAGGTTGCAGTGAGGTGGGGTTGGTCTCTGTTCTGCCACATCTCAAGTGAAAGGATGAGAAGAGTCAGCCTTAAGTTGTGACAGGAAAGGTTCAGATTAGATACTAGATATTTTATTTTTTTTTGCACTGGAAGAGTAGTAAGGCACTGGAATAAGTTGCCAGGGTGGAGTCATCATCTTTGGAAGTGTTCAAGAGGCATCTGGATGTCACACCTGGGGATATGGTTTAGGATTAATTATGGTGGTGATAGGTTGACAGTTGGACTAGATGATCTGGAAGGTCTCTTCCAGCCTACCCTCTTTGAAAAGCAAGGCTGTAATATGAACTAGATTCGTAACCTTGTTTAAATCCATAAACAACCTCTCCTCAGTTCTGTTTTTCCAACACTGGAAAGAAAAAACTAATATTGCCTCTGAGTGTTGGTTTAAGGAAGGTTCACAGGATGGACTAAGCAATCCTCAATTTCCATTCCTTACATTTTTCATCTGACAATTCCAAACGCCTGAACTTTCTAAATTCCTGGAAGAGGTGGTTTAATAGGACAGGAAGCAAATGGAAAACATGGATCTACAAACTTTAGGGTAAACTTGTCCACAAAAATCACAGGTATACCATAGTGTTTTTGAAAAAGCAAAAATTCTTCAACCCAGTCTATCACTGAATTAGGAGACAGAAGTGAGATACTGCCATACTGAAAACAAGTAGGCAGAGGAAATAGAGAAATATAACTCATGTAAGGCAAGCAGCTTCATGGAAACAGGAATGTCACAGCACTCACAAAGGCTGCAAAATAGATCATCTTTGGGGGAAGCCTGATACATCAGAGCAGGTAGCTATTAGGAGGGTAAGAACAGCACATATGCTGTGGAAAAACATAGGATAACATGTACTTTGGGATTTCAGACTACAACTTCCAAACATAAAATACAAGATAAACTAAGCTGAGTTTATAATACTAGGATCTGGAGGAATGACCCTTCAGAGCCTCTCACAGATCTGCTGTCTTCCCTAAAAACATTAGCAAAATCCTTAAACCCAAGGTAATGACTGTCTGAGAGCAATGCTCAGTCATTGCAGCACAGACAATGTAGAAATGATGACAGTGATTTCCAGGCACCCCACAGGCTCTGTCCATTCCTAATGAAGTCATCAGCAGAGATGCAACAGCCAGAGCTGCTCACCCAGCTAATTGCAACCACTGTCCAATTATTGGAACCATGATAAAGAGGAAAAGAGAAGTAGAAACTAGTAGTTGGCATGAAATGGCAGTTGATACTGCCAAGATCATTAAGGCCAAAGCAAGAGGTACATATTCAAGCCTGTAAATTTCACTAGTAGATAAAAGAAATTTAGTCCTACTTTCAAGTAACAGGCACTGCCTTTTGAAAACATGATTGTACCACAGCCCAAATTCCACTGTACAACTCTGGTATGTGTTTTATACATTTTATAAATCTTTTTATAATAAAAGGAATTTCAGATAAAAAAGGAATTACAAGAATGTCCATGAGCTGTCCTTCTCTGACTCCAAACATGACCAAGTGCAGTTTCTGTCTTACAAAATCAGTATCTCTTGGTAAAGACACAGTTAGAATTCATACTCTAGAACACTGGTTATAATTATGCAAAGTCACACAGTTATTAAACGCCTACAAGCCTATCTCAAATGCCAAAGGCAGGATCCACAGTGCAGGACTATACACTGGTCTAAGGGCCAAGGGCCTAGACTAGAATTCAGTGAATGGGTTTATACATAACAGTAGCCAGTCCAAACCCTCAATCCATAACTCAAAGATTTGTATCCATGAGGAAGAGTTCCATTAATTTTCTTCTTCTTTGCTGAGCTCCAAAAGTCTCCAATGATCTTGATGAGAGTTGTAAAATATAATAAATCCTACTTCTTGTACAAGCTGTGAAGGTTTAGTCAGCACTGGCTGCTTCTATGAGATTCTCCAGTCAAAAGAACTCCAGATGTATAAATTATGACAGCAGCTGTGACCCTAAAACTTTCACAGTCACCATTGTGTATCTCATTTTATTTACTTTGAAGTTCAGGGCAGCAATCAGAACACAGTGAAAAGTGTCATACTCCAAAAGCATCATCCTGATGCCACAGTTAAGCGAAGTTGAATTTTCTTCAGTTGCTTCTATCACAGACTTAGTGAGATAGCTTCTAAGGCCTGAGACTATTACCATCCAAAAGAAGACCAAATCTTGAAATAAGCAGGTATCCTAGACTGAAAATGTCATTTATGTGCAGAAGATTTTCAAATCACCTTATACGGTGGTTTAGACTTTACTGAAATGCTTGGATCTCTCCTGCTTCTAACTGAAATTGGAAAACAGTCACATTGTCACCACATCAAGACACTTGCATCCACTTAACAGATAAAATGTAAGACTGTACCCACATCCTGTATTGTTCTCTTTACACTAGACATAATGACAAACTCCAAGATAAGAGAGCTTTGATGGTGAATAACCTGCTATTTATCCCGTCTAAAGCACTTTTGTCCACTATAGTACAGTCCAGAGGGACACTTACTCTCCAGATTGCCAGCAGCAAACCAGATGTGATGTATTTTCTTACAACATTTCTGATCCATTACATCAAATTATGCCAGATTAAATGCAGCCCATCAGGGAAGAGGGTCTCCTTAGACCTGTAAACTGCCTCAACCACAAAATTCAGTGTCTGGTTATCAGTGACTGTCACTTCTCCATGACATCAGTTTTCACACACCTTCTTCACTCAATGCTAGGCAGCACACCTGCAGAATTACCTGTCTAGGAAAAAACTCCACAATGAGTGAGCAGGTAATAAAAAGCTTCACATCACCATTGCCTTCTCAGATTTTCTGGGTTTCTGAACAATCTCTTTATGTACTAAACCTGAAATACTCACAGAGCAATAGCAAGGAAGAATTGGTTCCCACTGTTAGGAAGAGCATTAAGGATGGTACCATTGATATCCCTGTCACAAGGGTAAGGTGATGAATTCCAACATCAACTACTCATTCCTAAAGACCAGAGTTCAGAAATAGACAAAAAAAATGGGAATTTTGTAACCTCAACCTAAGGTAGGCTTTTCCACATTCTAAAATCACTGTTTAGAATGATCTACAGGGCTGCCTGTGCTCTGAGGAAGTCCAGGACAGGGGCAGGAATAAAGCCACCAATCACAAGTATGACATGTTTGCTAATCTGGGTGGTAGACAGGAAGTGCAATCTCTAAGAATAGATTCTGAATCCTAGTAAAAAGTTAGGTGTTTGATAAAAACATCAAAAGCCACAGTTTTAGTGCTCTGTACAGTGGAAAGAACAGTTTGCTCTCACTTAAAAAGTCTCTCAGACTCTTAAGTGCAGGAGAGATGGAACTAGGAGACTAAATTTCAAAAGCCATTCCATTTAGCTAAGTGGGATCACAGGTAAGGTCAGGGCAGTTAATCACTATCTATTTGTTGAAAATTACCCATGAAGGAAAATAGATGCACAATTCTTTTACAGCAATTAGCTCTTGTTGATATGAATATGAAATAGGTACCTAGTAAGAGTTACCTCTGTAACAAAAGGAAAGGAATGAAACAGAACAAAGAGAATATTCAAAGATGGAAGCCAAGGTAAGTTGGCCAGATGTCTGGATGTATGTTTAAAGGACTGCAGAATGCTCTTGCATGTATTATTCGGTCAAACCTCTGAAGTGTATCAGAGAAAGTGAGATTATTAGAACAGAGCCCAACACAATTTAACAAAGCATGGTAAAAGCAGATGGGAGCGTGGATATCAGATTAACTTTGTATAAAGGCTGTGGCAAATCCATCATGAGGTTTTCCAGGCTCTGAGAAAGCCTGACTAGAACTGGCCCCACCAGCAAATTGTGTTTACTTCAAGGATGAAAATTTTTCTCTTCCCTCATTATACAAGCCTGAAAAAGTAGTGGGGGAGAGAGTCTGACATTTCCTACTCTTTCAAAGGGTATTTCTCTATAGCGATAAAAGTCATAAATCATTACCAATTAAAACTGAGGAAAAAGAAAAAAAATTAAGTACAACATCTGAAGGTATTCTTTCAGTTTTTTGGCTACTTGTTGCTAGCCCCTTCTCTTGGGCTGTCTGCAGCTTACGTCCCTACTATTTCTGCACCCATAGGAAAGGGATGAGAAAGTCGGGCTGCAACTCTGAAACAACAGCCTTCAACTGCAGGGAGAACAGCCTGGCTGTTGCACAGACAAGTATAAACAGTTTGGAGCAAGCCCACAGATGTGCCCTTCACATCTGCCCACATTTCAAAGGAGTCACACAGCCAAACATAGGAGATAACAAGCACTGAAAGCTCCGCAATGACAGAGTGATGGGGGAAGACAGCAGTTGTTGTTTGTGGCTTGTATGATAGTGCAACCTCATATGAAACTGGTATCAAGCCTTAGTGTCCCAGATGGCCTCCAATTTGGAAAATATTTGTTATGCCATCCAGAAGTCTTCCCACAAGAGACGTAAAGTTAAATCAAAGCCAACGTAAGAAAACAGAAGAACTCATAGTCAGGAAGCTTCTATATTCTAGAGGATCCTGTACAATTGCAAAATTATTTCATAACAACAGGAACTGTTTGAGTTTGAGTGTAACAGCTGCCTATTGGGACACCTTCAGTTTGAAATTAAGTACATTGCAAAAAATAATCTCAAACAAGCTACCTGTATGTACTTCACCTCTCAGATTTGCCGCTCCTACTGTTTGTGGCATCAGAATATGGTATTTCTTTTTTTCTTATCTTTCATATTTTTCTTTCTCCTGTTACTGTGCAAAAAGCCTATACAAAGAACAGCAAAGCCAGCCAGCTACCTGCACCGGGCAATAAACAAAGCACATCAGAAATTTCCTTCCCGTAAAACAGAAATCAAATTTCATTATATTTTTCAAACCTTTTCTCCTTCCAATTTCCAACAAACTTTGGAAAACAACAAATCAAAATATGCACAGTGCTGCCAAATACACAATATCATAACCTTCGATGACAGTTTAGGAGCTGACTTATCCTTAACAGCAATTTTATCAAGTCAGAACATCATTCTGCATGATATTAAAGCCACGGTGGTTGTGTCTAGTCACACTGCACCCTTTGTCCTCAGAAACACAAGTTACACCTACAGCCACTTGATCTTATAGAGCATATCGCTTCTTTACACTGCATAAACACTCCTCCTGTGTTGGCTAGACTGAATACCACAAAGGGAAGAATACAATAAAAAAAACCCAACCAAAGCAAGACAGGCAAAGCTCTCACTCTTCCAAACAGAAAGTCAATCTCTGAGCAACCAGAGTTCAAGATGATTTGGACAACACCCTCAGACACTTAGTGTGATTTTTGGGGCCATCTTTAGCAGGGCTAGGAGTTAGACTCTTATGATCCTTGTGGGTACCTTCCAACTCAGGATCTTCTACGACTCTATGATCTAAGGGGTCTAAACTGCCATCTAATGGTGAAACTAACTTTGAAGCAGGCAGAGCAGATAGCACAGAAAGAAACAAATGCTACTTTGACCTGTAAGTCTTGGACTCGGATTGACAATCATCTTCTTCAGTAACATTTATTTATATGCTGCTTCCTACAGCACTGGCTGCTGGTGAAGCAAAAGTGTGTGTTTTAAGTGACAAAACGTATCTTCATCAGAGATGTGATTACTGTCTCCAACTGCCAGATTTGATTCCCAGTTTTATGCCACAGATAACAGGCTGCCTGGCAAAAAATATAATAATGCCAAAGTTCAGGCTTGGATATTCTGAAGACTGATATCATCATCTTAATTTCTCATGAAAACTATCAGCTTAGAAATGAGCGTAGAAATACTGAGTTAAACCATCTGAATGACTCTACCGACACAGATTTACTGGACATTTCAGCTATTCCAGAACCAAAGCACTTTCCTCTCAGTCACTTATCATTTGCCTCATGATCTGGTGGTAAAGGTTCCAAATCACTTTCCTTGTGACTAAAGTATGGGCAGAACTTGAGCCCTTGCTATGCACAAAAAACAGAGGAATCTAATTCAAATAGGGCAGTATTTCCTTTTCCACTTTGCTTAAACTATATTTAATAGTACCTCCTTATAATATTTCCACTGATCCCCTAATAATCACAGATTCATAGAATGGTTTCGGTTGGAAAGGACCTTAAAGATCATCTAGTTCCAACCCCCTATCATGGGCAGGGACACCTTCCACTATAACAGGTTACTCAAAGCTCCATCCAACCCGGCCTAATAATGTTGGCCTGCTATCTAAAGCAGAAGGACACAAATTAGGATTCCCGAGATCTATTCAACAAGTTACTTTCTGATTTTCTTTTATTTGATCTGAGAGTAGGAAAGAATGTAATTTACCTCTCTTCAACAACACACGTAGATCCTCACTTAAGAAATAATTAGAAAACTAAACCAAATATATTAAAAAAATAAAATCTAATGAACCCTTGTATTGAGGAGAAGTGTCAGGCACAGACACATTTGGAATCCAGTTCTGGCAGGTCATCGGCATCTAACTCCACATTATCACCAAAGACAGCTCAATTTACTCTTTTTAATGTGAAAGTGAGGGCCAGTGAAAGTTGTCAGACTGACGTGATGAAAGACGAGTACCTAGGATACATATAGAAAAAAAGCTTCCGTCATATAACTCTCCCTCCAAGTTGCTATTATCTTCAACTAACAGAGTCATTCAAGAGTTTAGAAACTCATAGCTTAATACATGAGCCATCACTCCACATATCACTGGAGAAAACGGATGTTAAGCTCTTCACCCACTGAAGCAGGCATGCAGCCTCTCTTGCACACAGAGAGAGCCACTTCTCTCTATTTTCAATATAAAGTGAATCACAGGCTCTCACACCATGCTCAGTCACGATCCTGAGAGTTCAGTACAACATCTGTACGTAACAGCATGCTCTGCTTTCTTCTAAGGGTTCCTGGAGGGACTGCAAGGGTACAGGGGGAGCCTCGGGGGGGAAGAGCTGTGTATATTCAGGTGTATTAAGGAAATAATACACTTCAGTATATATTTCAAGTCTATTTGAAGACAAAAAGAGTGTCAAGCTTTTCCCCAAAGGGGGTGCTAATAGGAATTTAGGAAATCAAGTGAGCCAGCAGCTGCTGAGTGAGCAGAGCAGGCAATGGGGATGCAGAGACTGTGGGCCTCAGAGACTGGTGCACTTGCTCAGACACTTTGGTGGCACAGTGAGGAGCAGATGGCAATACTGCCTGAGGCCATTAGATGGCAAAGGAGGCTGCAATTGTCTCTTTACTTGTGCCACTAGTTCTGAGAAGTACTTGTTATGTGTTTTTTTCACTGAACAGCAGTGTGGCTCCTCCTGGGATGAAAGAGAAAGCAGAGACACAGCAAATCCCAGTCAGTTTTCTGCACAGTGTCACTGACACCCGTTTTTACTTACTGGACAAGGTCCCAAATTTCCATTCATGTCTGCACAGGTTCTGGATCAGCAAGGGCTGTTTCAAAACAAGATTTCCTAATTTACACCTGGAAAGGATTAGACACAGCTCTACACCACAACGCAAAGAACATTCTGTTTTCTAAAATAAGCAGCTAACATACTCTAACCAAAGAGGAAAAAGAGTAAGTCTCCTAATAGGATGGTTTTCTTGTCCTTGATTCCTATTATTTGAAGTCCTCCACACAATTTGAAACCATTAAGATGTCCTCAGGAATGTCTACTTTCACAGCAGAAACTGAGACAGAAATAGGAGCCAGTTCATTCAGTGTCACACTGCAAAGCCAAGACAGTGCAGGGACATAACCCACTGCCCACCACAACTGGGCTGCTGTCCCCCCTTTTTGGATGATCCAAGAGCTACCTGCCACCTTGTTGTACTCTTCATCGGACAGACCGTGAAAAATTCTCAGAATATCAAGTCAAAATAATGAAGAGGTCAATAATTCCATTGGAAACTGGAAAATAATTCACAAGCCTAAAAATAATCTAAATCTGTAACGGAAAGGGGACTGCTCTTGACATCACTTGAAACATAGATGGTAAGACTCTATAGATACAACACCTGTTTCGCTTTCAAATTCTGCACATAGAGAGAGACTCAAAAGGGGAAGAATTGAGGCATAAGACAGTTTTCTAAGATTTCAATTAGCCTTTTTTTTTTTACTAGAATTTATTTACTGCAGAGTTAAGCATCTCTCATAGTTACAGATGCTCTATTTATATCTGCTAACTGTGCAAATTTCCTGGTTCCCTGATTCCAGACCAGCTGCTGGGCACAGCTGTGCTCCAACAAAGGTACCAAAACCAGCAGGATTGCTGTGGGACTGTCATACTTCCCTAATTTCATCCGCATCTGGAAAAGGAAATCACAGTGTTTTTCTCACCCACTTCTGACACAGCTCAACAGAACACCACCAAGTTAATTAAAAAAACCCTCAATGATAGATGGCCAGTCTGAGAAGTTCCCAAGAGTCCAAAGCTTTTAAACATCACACTAAAGCTCCCTGCACAACGTACAAGGTTGCCAACACAAAGAATACAAGATTCTAGGTGCACAATCACCTGCAAAATTCTTGGACAGAGTAGAGGACATCCTGTGAGCAAACAGACGTGGAGAGACCAAGGCACAGAATTTAAAGCAATATAGTCTGGCAACAAAGGAGCTTCTGTTCAATGGAAAGAGGTTGACGTAAAAGCAACACAACTAGGCAGAGCACCTAAGTGCCTCATCAACACACTGCAGCTGTATGACGACATATGGTGCTATGTGGCATATAAATCTTGAAGTGGGTTTTATGAATTTCATATTCATGTGGGCATCAGGCTCAAGGTCACAGCATGATCAAGCCTGCACCCAACAGAGGAGACAGGTACATCCTCTTCCTGGCAGGTACTACTGGCTACCTGAACCTTGTCCCTGCTTCCCCCCAGCCACTGGCTCTCCCGAACCCCATCCTTACTGAATGGCCACTTCACGCCCTGAGCACATCACTTATATTTGGATTTTACAAGGGCTAATGGGCCCTAAGCACTATAGAGGGCAATCCTGAGGTTAGTCAGTATTTCCTGTCTTTATTCATTAGAACCTAATTGCTTTGCCAAAGATCAAAAAAAGTTCATGACAGAGCAAGACTAAATGCAAGTGAACTAAATGGTAGACTGTGCTTTTGTTGTTGTTTTGGGGTTTTATGTTGATGAACAATATTTGGGATGACAGTTTGTCAGTAAGAAAAAGCCCCCGTCCTCCATCTGCCGGTACACTTGTTTCTTCTGGTCATACACTGGCTAGAGAGAATGAGCCTTACATTAGGCTCTCCTTTACCAGCAACCTGAAAGCAACACATGCTCTGCTTTCCCATGTTTCTCTTTCTCATATGAGTCTGTGAATACCTCTTCTAATTGAGATTTGAGTTTGGGATTTGAAGTTTTTTTGGCAACAGCTTTTCCCTACAGCGGCATTTGACGATACTTTCCTTAACAACATTCTTTTCTCATCTGATACTGTAACACATGCCGCGTAACAGTGTTTCTAATTTGCCTAAACATGGAGTTTGTTCCACAATTCTTTAAGATCTAGCAAAGAAGCTGAGGTATCAAAATGTTGTTATTTTTACACCATTAACCACTAACTATTCAACCTTTCCTAATTCAGTATGAGTTATTATAACAAGTAATTACAATAAGAATCAAACAAAACCTACTTTGGGAATCAGTGTCTTGCATGTCTTACAAACTTATTCAAATACTAATTAGGAAAACATATCCAGTCATTAAGAGGATTTAAGAAAGGAAAATAGGTCTTTTGAAATTGGAAGACATTTCCAGGTTATCATTCTGAGGCATTCATTTCACAGATCCATACAAGCTAGAAACGGAAGAGCTGGCTAGATTCTGGAGCTCCCTTCCCTTCCTTCCCTCTTACAAAGCATATCTCATTAAACTGTACAGTAGCCTGGCCTTACTCTGCTGTTTTAGCCATCCTAATTTCCAGTGTCTAACTGATGGGGTTTCCTCCTCTTTTCTAGTATTCCTGCTATAGCAAAACAAAGCAAAAGGAAATCAAGCTCATTGGTGGGATGCTATGATATTCATCACTTTTCTTTCTTAATTTAACCCAATATTCCACAATTAGTGTCCTATGAACTTTCATAAAAAATTCCCTTCCTTGGGAAGGTAGTCTTCTCATCAGAGCTGCTTCATCATCCTCCCCTCGGGTTATTATTTTTCCAAGCAATATGTACTGAACTCTTCTAATATTTCTCCATAATTCCAGCTCTCCTGATTATATTTCAACTTTTTGTGACAATTTCTTTCATGTTGTTGGATTTCAGTCCAAGATGCTCAACAGCACACTCTTTACACTTTTTATACTCATATTTCTTGAATACATATTCCTACTCATGTGACTAGGAGTACTTCTCACTAGCATGCAGGTAGCTGAGTATACGTCACTTCATTAGTACACAATTTAACTGGCGAGGAGTTGATATTCAGGCTTATTATCTTGGCAAAGGTCAATGGGTAAACTATTTAAGGATCCTTTCTTGTGTGCTCTGTAAATCTCATATCACTATCAAGTTAAATACATCCAGCCAATCACTGACACACCGTACAAAATTTCATCATTTGTTTAGTGCTTTAGAAAGGGCAATTAATAATTTTGCCTTTACAACACCAAAGAAACGAGAAAGTTTTTTCCCCTTGAGTGTCCCAATTACTACAGCATTTTATCTGCAAAAGGTTGCCTGTGTGCCTCAAAAAAATATAGCACTGTGTCTCAACAACCACACAAGGATTGCATTAGCATTGCCAGCATAGAAAAGTAGTACAAGACAGAAAGTCATTGATATTTTAAAAGAAAATCTCTGAGCTTTAAGGATTTTTAATACACATTGCTGGTTTAGGCAATGTTCACAGAATCACAGGATCACAAAATATGCTGAGTTGGAAGGACCAACAAGAATCATAAAGTCCAACCCTTAGCCCTGCACAGGACCATCCCCAAGAGTCACACCACATCCCCAAGAGTATTATCCACACGCATCTTGAACTCTGTCAGGCTAGGTGCTGTGACCACTTCCCTGGGGAGCCTGTTCCAGTGCCCAACCACCCTCTGGGTGAAGAACCTTTTCTAATATCCAACCTAAACCTCCCCTGACACAACTTCAGGCCATTCCCTCAGGCCCTCTCACTGGTCACCACAGAGAAGAGATCAGTGCCAGCCCCTCCTCTTCCCCTCACAAGGGAGTTGTAGACTGCAATGAGGTCTCCCCTCAGTCTGCTCTTTTCCAGGCTGAACAGACCAAGTGACCTCAGCTGCTCTTCATACAGCTTCCCCTCCAGGCCCTTCACCACCCTCACTACCCTCCTTTGGACACTCTCTAATAGTGTAATGTCTTTCTTAGATGGTGAACAAAACTGCACACAATATTCAAGGCAAGGCCACATCAGTGCAGAGCAGAGCGGGACAATCATCTCCCTTGCCCGGCTGGTGACGCTTTGCATGTTGTTCTTACAGGGATATGAACTCAAATTATTAATATACAAAACCAAGAACTTCCCATTTCTGTACTGAAAACACTATGAAACAAATAGCAATAATAGGAAAATGAGTTAGATAACACAAAAATAAGTTGTTTTCACTATGTCAGATTTTCTACCTGTTCTCATGGCAAGATGTCCATTAAGCTTAAGAAAAACTATGAAACAGAAGGTTGAAGATTAGCAAAAATTAGCATTTTGCTGGCCTTCAGCTTTTCTTGTCCTAGAATCTGAAACTCTTAGTGACTCACTAATTTTTCAAATTGCAACCCTTCTATGATTTTGGAAAGTCTTAAGTATCTGGGATTTTTTTGCAGCTAGAGAAGGCACAGAAAAATGAACTTGTCTATAGTAATATAAGCCAGAAATAGAATCCCAAGACATGTCTATATTGTATAATTTTGTGAAGCACTGAATTAGTGATGTCCCATATATGTCAAGGCTTGTTTTGTGAGAAGCCGTGATCAGACTTTCTCACTCATTAGCCCAGCAGTAATGCTGAATTGACATGACACAACTGCCCATGCTCACAGCTCATCTGCAGGTACTGACACTGTAACAGTCAGCAGACAGTCTTGCAAAGCAAACAAGACTACGCACACTGTAGCACAGGACACTCTGTGCCCAATACATTGCAACGCACCTGAACAGCACCTGTAAGGCAGCTTTAAAATATTTCTAAGTAATGGCACTCGTTGTGCTTTTACCCCTGGTCCGGGGAAATCACTGTGTCTTTTAGCTCTCATCGTCAGATAACATTTTCTTAGTGTTCATTCGTTCCTTAAGTCTTGTACAATTTCAGTTTGTCTTATAAGCATCTCTTTACTAACTTTCTGCATGTATTGGAGTCCCCCGGATTCTGATCAGACACATAGGGAATGATAGTTGAGTGAGTGCAACGCTGGGTAAGAGAGAGGCTGACCTGTGGGGAGCTGTATGGTAATCAGTTTTTCATTATTGCATGCTGAAAGGCTAAAGTGATTCATGAGTGCTCTTTTGAGTGGGAAAACAGGAGAGGAGGAGATGAAGGAACTCTGCTTCTGATATGAATTATCTCTATCCTATCACAGTATGTAAGTATTTATGTCTAGGAACTTCTAATCAAATATCCCAGGACTATACCACCATGTCTGCAGAGACCTACAAGTATTATTTTAGAGACATCAGATAGCTTCTTCAAGGTGGAAAAAGGTAGCTCAGTGACCTAAGAGTCTAACAACTAAATTAGCTGATATCCTAGATTCAGAGATTTAAATCCCAGTAAAGTAAATTAAACACCCTCAGAGTCAAGGTCTGTGGCTAATGACTTTTTTAATCTTAAATCTTACTGTAGTAATCATTCTATATCACAATTTCCTGAAATGTAAAATTATTATATCAATTTCCTTTTGGAAATACTCTGCATATGGGGAAAAAAAATGGCACTTTTTTGTACAGGATTATCAATTTGCACCCTTATAAAAAAATTATGTGTGTTTATTTAGCATATTCTTATAGCCCAAAGACAGGTAGAGAGGTCAGCAACTTCCTGGCTTTCTCCCAGCTATGACCTTGTCTGTTTCAGTTTAGTTTGAAGGCTCCCCCGTGAGTTATCTGTATGGAAAGGTACAAAAATTCACTCACCTCCATCTCTGGCTTCTACAGAGGGGTGATACTGTGAGATTTGGCGGGCCCCACAACGCTATGGCAGAGAACAGCCTAAAGTCCGTTGCCAACCCATCAACAGCGTCAGATGGGTTACAGTCCATTGCCTGAACATTTTTCTCTCACCTCAGTACTGAAAACATCTCAATCCCAAATACAAACAAGCCTAATGCCAGAATCCTCACTTCCAGTTGTATCTGAGTGGTCTTCCTTACTGCCCTGAAGCTCCCCTAGGTAGCCTTCACTGGGAAGTTTCTCAAGCATGTAATCCAGGAACAATGTCGACGCAGGAATAACATAATATACAGCTTCCTGCAGGCACCCAAACAGATGCTGAGTTACAGTTCTTGACATGCACAATCTCTTCAGTGCCTAACAGGATACTGCCTTTCAAGGGATCAACACAGGAAGAGAAAGTTACAGGTGCCACTCAGTTTAAAAGGATTTTCTTGATCAACACTGTGATGCAGCACATTGATAAATATCTCTCCACAATCTGAGTGAAAGGGTGCCTGGGAAAAACCAACTCACAGCAAAATGGACACGGCAGCTGTTTCAAAGCTGCTTCTCCTGGAAGATTTACTGACTGAGCCTTGGCTGGTAGCACAGACTAGGGTATGAACTGTAGGCAACACACACATAGACACACAAAGAAAGGTAAATGACCTGCATTTTAACTTTTACAGTTTCTCTCAGAAAAAAAACAGACAAAAAAACCCCAACAGTGTAAACCAGGATAGATGTGCTCAGCAAGTCATCTTCAGACAGGAGGAAAAGACAAAAGAAAAAAGAAATCACAGTAGCGTAAATCAGCCTGCAGAGAAATGGCTAAATGAGGATGCTGATTGCTAATCTACATCCTGTCACTCTGACTTTATAAGCAGGTGAGCTTAAGAGGCCATGTGTGCAAAAGCAGTCCCATAAAAGCACTGTTTTTCCCATTCTCATCTGTATTCACAGCAGACAAGCTTTTCACTTTATGGCTGCAATGTTCTTGTTTCTTCTGCAGGTCCATTAGCACTGTGCACATCGCACAGTCAATACCAATTCCAGCCTACACTTCTGCCTTTTTTATTTGGACACAAGTCCTTCTGTCTGCTGGATTCATTACTCTTCGGCATGGCTATTTGTAGTATCCCTTTATGGTTTGATTATTTTTAAAGCAGACCAAGTGCCTTTGACTTTAAATACAAAAATTAAAAGATAAAGCAAAACCAAAGGGAGTCGTTTAAAAAATAGCACGATAAATCATTTCTGGTTTTCTTTATTTTAATCCATTTTGTTTTGCATAATTACTTTATCCAAAAAGCTTGCAGGCTATAAAATGACAAAAAAATAAACAAAAAGATACCAAAGATATCAGCCTTTTGTTTGACAAAGATCTATTTATTGATTTCCTTGTTCCCTTTTCCCACATCTCAGGAAATCTTCCAGGACATTCCTTGCTCTTCTGCACCAAATAGGGAAGTGAAATTTGATCAAACTGGAAGGCAGCAGAAGGAATCCAGCAAACTTAGGGGAACGGCACACAAGCATTTGAACAAGATACAGAACCATGATGTTGCCTCAGTAAAAGGGAGGGCAACAGGCTGGGACAAGAGTGAATCTCCATCCCCTTGAACTCTGGACTATCTCTACCTCCTTCACCAAGGAAGGTGGCTAATGGCAGCTCCTTAACACCACAGTGGTGGTCTGAGCATCACACTGGGACTGGGGAGAAGTGACCTGCCAATTATTACCTGTGCCTTACTTTATCCACACCCTCAGATGACCAACTCTGTGTTTAATAAGAGGAAAAGCTGGAATTATTAAAAACACAGCTTTGAGGCAAGCACCGTGGCTGCATTGCTAAATCATCCTCCAGTAACACCTGACAGGGAGAAAAAGTCTAAAATTCAGCACTGGTCAGTCCTCCAAGAGGATAGAACAATCAAACACAAATGCAGGAATAAAGGAAATTTGCACAAATTGGACAACATGAAAGCTGACCAGCAGAAATGGGATATCAGTGACTTTTGGGGTTTGCACCAAAAAGTCAGACTGCAACAGAAGAGAACTTCAATCGGGTGATGGTCAAAAAATGGTGAAAACCTGGATGTTTCCACAACTACGCACTGAGCTCTTAGGTTTCCACCTCTAGGAATCAGAACCTGTACACCGAGACTTGTGTAGGGACTATAGATATTTTGAAATTTCTTAATATGTCAAAAGTCTTTCCTTTGGCCTAATTTTTCTCTTCAGTCACAATCATTTATGACAGAGAGATTTAAAATCAATAAATAAATAACAAAACTATAAAATATTTGAGGTGGTTTCTGTATTCTTGCCTCCTTCCCACTCTTTAGCAAGTGCATGCCTTTTGCCAATCACTTGTTCAGGGGGAGATCTTGCCCTCATGTGGCAGATGATACCTGCAGCACAAATTCCATTTTGTTCTGCTCAGCTCAAACCCTCTTGCTATGCCCCTGGGCTGGATGCACTTAGCTGCCTCATAGCTCTTTCTGTCTCCAGCAGTCTCACACACAACACAGAGGAAATCAGAGCTATAGAAGAAGAGCTCCTACTTTCACCATTCTACTTTGTAGCTCTACCAAAGACCAGGCAAGTCAGGAAGAGTGACCCATCTTCTAATCTCTAATGCAAATACTCCTTCAAGAGATAAATAAGGTATATAAAGGAGAGGTACTTTCTATATATTTCTCATTCTAAGCACAAGCCTAGGGCTCCCGGAGCCATCAATCCAACATGCTTTTCAACTGAAGGCTGAATTGTCACTTTCCATTTTACTCATTTAATGAAAGGGAGTGGATTAAAAAAAATCACTGCTTAAAATACCGCATTTTTTCTTTCTCAGCAGTTTGAAATGGGACCTGGGGGTATTGGGGCAGTCAGACTTAAAAGTCTAATTCCTCCTGACTCCATTTGAATCCTAAACTCTGGTGCTTTGATATAACTTCCAACAGTAATCTCCTTCAACCTGCTCTATCCTTTTGCTCCCTTTAGCGGTATCACAACATGAAGGGTTAAAATTCCTCCTTGTTCAGAAATGGAAAAATGCCAAGTTGATCACAAGAACACAAGATTAGGATGGTAGGTATCCCCTACCCAAAGGGAGCAGGCTGACCACAAGGGGACCTTGCCTTAACAGGCAGAACTTCAGAAGTCAACAGCTTCAGGACATAAATAATGGAGGCATCATGAGACCAACAGCATTTATTATGAAACTGCTTTTCTTGTACATCCTCCTTGCTTCTGTGTCCCTCTAGTGGGAAGATTTTTGCATTAATGTGATGGATGTCTCCCAAATTTTATGTTTTATCTACCCACCTATTCACCATCTATAATCATCACAAAGCAGGAAGTCACTCTGAAACTCATATTAAGATTTGATAATCAGGATACAGTTTCCCTCTTCTGCACTTTATCTCCCAGTTTTAACCTCCTTGTTCTCAATTACCAAGAAAAAAAAATGAGGATGCTGTTAAGAAATAAAATAAACATGATGAAAATTATCTTTCCTTTACGCATTCTCAGACCTTTAGCAGAGAGAGTGAGAGCGGTTTCCCTTCTGGAGAGCCACACCTTGGAGTCTGGTACCTAGTGGGTTGTTCTGTGCAATAACTGCATATGAGAGAGGGCAGACAAAGCAAGCAGGTCAGGGTGAGCCAATATACACCACGAAATAGGATCTTTCCATGCTTGTGGTGATGGCTGTGCTTTTGCATATCCTTTCCATATCACATAATAGCCTCATCTAATCAATCAAAGTGTCCAAGAGGCGACTGCCTATCTCCATATGGAGAAAGAGTCAATTAAGGGAGCATCATGAATGCCAAGTCTTTCCTCTCCCCCTGAGATGAATACAGAAAAAGAAATGAGACAGAAAATGCACTGTGCCAGTGCCTGCCTTTCAGCTTGATGGCTTCGACCAGGCAAAGCAGAGAGATAGAGAAAGCTAATTTCACAGATAACATCTCCAAGGTCTATATAGTAATTTTAAATATTGGAAATAATTTTTCATGACAAATGAATCTACTTCATCCTGGTCTCTTCCATCAAGATATTTCCTTTAATTGTAGGGACAATTGGCAGTCTCAGCAGAAACACAAACTGGTCTGATTGTAGGGTATGGAAAGGAAGCAAGGTATGAAGTCACAGAGACTGAGATCAGCCACTGAGCTATGAGAGACTCAAAGACACAAGGTAGTCTGAAGCAGTTCTTGCACCCAGTGTCATCAGTTTGGACACCTGAGAAATCGGAACAGACATGGTGCATACCCATAGTAAGCTCACTCTGGACGATCCATGTGACACGTCATTATATGTCTTGCTGGAAGCTTACCCAGGAAAGCTATGATGAGAAGGTAAAAATGTATCTCCTTCCCTCATGATGACTTACCACTTCAGATGGTCCAAGTTTTAGTAAATTCTACCTTCCCCTGTGTGCTGGTTTTGGCTGGGGTAATTTTCTTCCCAGTGGCTACTATGGGACTGTGTTTGGGAATTGTGCTGAAAACAGTGTTGATAGTATAGAGATGTTTTTGTTATTGCTGAGCAGTGCTTACACAGAGCCAAGGCCTTTTCTGTTTCTTATACTGCCCCAACAATGAGGGGGCTGCATGTGCACAAGAAGCTGGGAGGGGGTACAGCCATGAGAGCTGACCCCCAACTGATCAAAGGGATATCCCATGCTACAGGGCATCAATCTCAGTATATGCAGTGGAGGGAAGAAGAAGGAAGGAGGAGTTGTTTGCAGTGATGGTGTTTACCTTCCCAAGTAACTGTTATGTGTGATACAGCCTATGTTTTCCTGGAGATGGCTGAACACCTGCCTGCCCATGGGAAGTGGTGAATGAATTCCTTGTTTTGCTTTGCTTTTATGCATGGCTTTTGTTTTCCCAATTAAACTGTCTTTATCTCAACTCGCAAGTTATCTCACTTTTACTGTTCTGTTTCTCTCCCCGATCCCACTGTTGGGAGAGTAAGCGAGCAGCTGCATGCTAGGTAGTTGCTCGTTGGGGTTAAACCATGACACCATGATATTCAAGCAAACTGACCTGCTATGACAAGCTGTCCATAATCTAAGAGTTATCTAAACAACACTGCACCTTGACTTATAGATAGGGTGTATTTTGTGGCTTACATTAAGGAGAAGCCATTGTTCTGAGCTGTCATTTATATACCAGCAGATAAACAAAAACACCACTACAATATTGTTCCTGTAGAAGAAGCAGCCTATACTAATAAAAGTATAAGATTCTAAAAAGCATTAACCAAATGTTCTTACTTGTCTACCCATCATCTTTTTTGTTGTTGTTCTAATGCTTTTTACAGGAGTTGACAGTACACAAAATCTAATACAGTTTTGGGTAATCATATTTCTTGAACTGGGTGGACCTTGGGAAAGTTACACTCAGCAATAACAGTCAAAAATACAGAATTTTAGAGAAATTATCTTCTGTGCCATAAGCTAACATATTCAGATGAGATAAAAAGCACCTGGTGTACTAACAAATTCACATGCAGCACAGAAGGCAGGAGTGGCCTTAAATATCAAGAGCTTACGATGATGGAGTCAGGACGAAGAAACTGAAAGAGCATACAGATAAAAAAGTCATACCTATAAAATCATACAATATAGGAGAGACAATAGTTGGTTTTTATATGGTCTCAGATTTTCCAGCTGCTCAGCAGATGCTGTTGGAGATTATCACATCAATGAGACTCTTCGAAGTTAAAGTTCAACAGCATAAAGACCATGAAATGGTCTTTTTCCAAACAGATACAATCACCCTGACTTTTGAATTAACTGCACGCTCTTCTGTACTTAGGATATCACAAAGGCATTACAAGGCAACAAACGCAGTTACTTGCAGTTATAAAGCACATATATTCAGAGTGGCTTTTGACTGAATATATACATCTATGGACAAAAAAGTTATAATGAGTGGTAAGGATCTCAATATAATCCACAGAAGTGAGAGACTTTGAAATTGTTCTTTAATGTTTTTTCTCTTCCCTTACAAGCCCCACTGTGGTTGCACTGTCCTTACTGGAGCTAGCACAACATCTCATGAGCTTCTTGGGAATTGTTTCAATGTTAGAATAGAAGTTACCCCACGGAAGGTAAGGAAAGGATTATAAAATGGAGGATACATAAAAGCCTAATACAGTAGAATAATCCAGCATTTATGCAACAACAGTAGCCTTCTCCTCTGACACCCAGTCATGGAGAGATACAAGGGAGCTAATCACATAAAGCCCAAGCCTGTGTTTCAAGAGCAGGACTGTGAACAGCATCTCCCACAGCCATAGCTGCCTGGGCCAGCCATAAAGGGAACAGTGTCACGAATGGATTGATGGCTAGTGAGAAAATGAACTTCTCACACAAATGCCTTTAGCAAAGTTAACATTCTTCAGATCACATTAGTGAAGATTTTACTATAAAATTAATGAGAAAAATTGAAATAGATGTGAAAGGATTTCATGAAAATTTTTGCTAAATTCAGATGGAGTAGTTTTTCCTGCAGTTTGGAGACTATTTGGTAAATTTTATGATAGTCACTGAATATGATGCCTAAAGATTTTTAGGCATTTTGTAGATTTTAATATAGCTGTATAGTTTTCTTTCACCTTAGACACTTTAGACAGTTACTAAAGTCTTTTCTCATGGTTTGTGCAACATTCCAATGAATTTCTGTTTAACAGTCTTTCCAAGGACAGATATTTTAGCAAGGACATCCTGCTTGGGATGTGCACCTGGACCAGAATAATAAGGTAGATTGTAGACAAACAAGATAGAGGGTCCAGAATCCTTGGAGGGGCTCCAACAGTTCTCAGGGTGGTACCAGGGGCAAGAGTGATCTTAGGGTTGATGTACCCACTAGAAATGGTAATTAGTTAAAGTTATAAAAGTGTGAGACTTCTGTGTGTGTGTGTGCACCTATGTACTCCATGCACCTGAAAGCTTTCATTAAAGAACTGCTCTCTACCTTATCTATACTAATATTGTTTGGAGATTTTTTTCTCCCATTTTAGGCATCAAATAGAAGAGGTCCAAAACAGACCTGATTTCTAACATCTCTCACTTTATATTATGAAATCATAAGAATTATTCTGATGTTTTGATTTTCCTAAAGTCTTTGACTACTCAAGATCTAGCAAGGATTAAAAGCATAAAAACACTGCAGCAAAGACTTTCTCCTAATGTGTCTATCACTCCTGGGAACTATCATTCCTATACAAAAACCTATTCTCAGCAGTTATCCAGCATTTCACTGCAGACTCAGGAGGTCTGGACAGGCCAAAATGCATCAACACATTTGAGCTGTTTTAAGCAAACCTTCAAAGACGTAATCATCATCAAACATCTTCACTAAAACAAAAAAGAAATCTGTGCTAATACCTGCACTTGAGACAGCAAAGCATGCAGCACTTACACTACGTAGTAAATGATTTTGTAGCATTTTTTATTACCAGTAATTTTGCAACATCTCCCTTTATTGCATACATAATGGACAGATGTCTATTGTCATTCTTAGTAAACAGTGCTGCAAAGATAATAAAATGTGTAGCCCTATGCTCAATATCAGTGTTGCTACCAGCAGGTATGTCGCTGCTCGCATAGACACTATGCCACAAAACACAGAAAAAGCCTGGTTTTCTCAAGGTGTTAGTTGTCCATCCATGAGCAAACACAAACAGGAAGGACTCCTAGTTCCAGCCTTTGGAAGAAGAACTGGAATGGGGTATTTCTGTCTTGCTGCAATGAATACTGGGTGCCACTCAACAAAGGAAATGGCTGTTTTGTCCTCCTTACCTGGAAAGGACTCAGGCTACTTCCAGTTCTGAGCAATTAACTTCGGAGGTTTAAAATCTAAACCTCAGTGTCTTTTATTTCAGTCTTAAATGGTCAGAAGTCTCATACCAACCTGCCTTTTCCAATATTATCAGTATATGCAAAAAAACCCCCTAAAAATAACCCAAAAACAACAACAAAAAAAACCAACCAAACAAACAAACAACCCTCCAAACTCCAATCAAGTCAATTAAGTAGGAGAAAGCATTAAAAAGTGAGTCATCAACAACATTTGATTTTCACTGGCCTAAAATTATCTGATTTTCAGTTGTCTTTTGCTCTGTGTCCTTCCTGGGCATTTGTCCTCTGCAGTCCCTGTCACGGTGTTTCAGTAGAAGGAAAGCATACAGAGGTTTTAGGATCCACCAAGCAGACCTCATGCATCTTTTTGAGCCCATGGTATTTCCACTGCAGCTACAGAAAACAGCTAATTTGAATACAATACCCAGTCCCCTCCTCTGCTTGTTTAATGCCAGGGCTTTAGGCTCCTTTTCCTAAAAGTCTACAAGTTGTGAGGAGGTACTTTGTAATCACAGCAAAGTAGTACATCATCCTCCGTGAGCCAGATCCCAGTTCCTTCCTCTGACATCTTAAGTCCAATTAACAGGTAGCTGCAGTGATCTGATGTTGCAACTGATGTCAAATACTTACAAATTGGAAGGCAAAGGGTAAAGAAGACATTAAGTACTTAAAAAAACACCAAAGATTCTTCACAGTAGCCGCACTAACCCTTCCCAGCCTTCTGCATGTCCACAAGAGGCCTCCTGCCCTTCCTGCTGTCAAGACTTGCAACTCACCCTAATTTCTACTGGGCTCAGTTTGGGAAGGCAGCTCACATGCAACAGGAGGAAGCATCCCATTGCATTGGAAGAATCTTTTTGTCAGTTGTCTCAAAGCTTGCCCAATGACTCATGATCAGAGAGCATTTGGGTAGCATTCCCAGGGGATTTCACATATTTTAGGTCCTTCATTTCAAACTAACTAGCAAAACAGCAGACCTATTGAAACAAGGTACTCAGAAAAGATACACTGCACTGCAGACATTTCTCTGGTACTCTATTATTTCTAAAATAATAGAGTGTATCCTATAATAATAGGATGCAAGTACCACCAACAGTACAGGCACCAAGTTTTTTCCCTAATGACCAGCACATCACCACGTAAGGCTAGCAAACTCAGTACAAAGTCTCAGTATGCACTTGCAATTATAACTTCCACTTCATTGTGCCTGCTCCGTGCCTGGCCGGTAGCCCTGCACACGCCATGCGGGTCCCCGCTCGGCTCGGGGGCTGCTGCAGGCGCTGCGCGGGACGCCGCGGCAAGGCCGCGGCAGGAGAAAGGAGAGAGAGGGGGAGCCTTGCCAGCGAGTACTGCACCCCCGTGGAAGATGAGAGCACAGCTTCGGAGCACACAGAGGTTTGCCGTTCCAGGTTTGGGGAGGGAGGGAGAGGGGGAGGGGGACGGAGCAGAGGGAAGGGTGTTGAGCTGGCCATGGGGGTCCTTCGACTGGCGGATGGGAGAGCAGGGCTGTCCCGTATGAAACATCACATCACATGTGAGCAATGCGCCTGGAATTTGTGGTAACACAGTGGAGGAAGGATAAGGTCTGGGTGGACAGTGGGTTCTTTGATTGATGGGGGTCCCGGCCAGGCTGGGGCCTTGTAAGGTACCTCAGCCTTGGACAGGTACGGGGGCCAGAACGGTCGGTCGGTTTGTTTGTTTGTTTGTCTATTTATTTCTTTCGTTTTGGCTCTCCTGCGGCTACTGCCCAGGTTCGGCATGTTCTGGATATATTTGCTTTGCTCTGATACAGCCTGAAAGAGTGGGCAGGACAAAGGGTTGTTACTGGAAATGAAAGACTTGCCCAAATCGTTCTAACAGGAACGTAGCCTATGTACCTCTATGTGGTTGCGAGCTATGCTGGCGAGGGTTCATGCCTTCGGTAGGGTCACCCATGCCAGACAGGTCAAAACCATAGGACCAGATACACTACATTCTTGGGCAGGATGAGCTCATTAGCCTTCTGGCAGTCATCCTAGGAGAAGGACAACTCTCATCCCAAACCCGGGCAGATGGAGCTCGCTTAGCCCTGTAAGGCCATCCATCTCAGAGAAGGTCACTCTAATCAAACCTACGTCCTGAGGACCTCGCTGCCACCGTCCAAGCTTGCTTGGCCCTGGCAGATGAACCTCAGGATTAAAGGGTGGGTTCAGTTCCGCGCATACTGCATCTCACCTAAAAAATCCATTGCGCAGGCTTGAAGGCTTTACCCACATGCAAAAAGTCCTGTAGCGACGGGCGAGGGTCGAAACGGTAGGTGAAAGGTGCACTGGGAGCCGCAGACTCAACCCTGCATGCAGGCGGTTCAGGATATTGGTCATTTGAGACTGACGGAGATGAGAGTCTCTTGGGGCAGCACCCTGAATGACCAAGCAGCCTTTTCAAGGACAGCACTGCTTGCTCCACTCGGAGAGGGGCCTAGAAAAGGTGGCCTAAACAAAGCTCATCTCCACCTTCACCCGGTTGGTTAACCGCAGACCGACGGGCATCTTCTTCCAATGCGGTCGCACAAAGAGCAAAAAACAAAGGCATGCACCTGCCTCCAAAGGTGTACTCAAATTAACTCTAGCATGTTGGAACATCAGAACCATGCTCGACTCTGCCAATAGTGGACGTCCTGAGCGACGTTCTGCCCTAATTGCCCATGAACTGGCTCGTCTCAACATCGACATTGCTGCTCTCAGTGAAGTTCGCCTTCACGAGGAAGGCAGCCTCAGAGAACATGGTGCCGGTTACACACTCTTTTGGTCAGGTAAGCCCAGAACCGAAAAACATCTCTCAGGTGTCGGCTTCATGATCAAAAACTCCATTGTCCCTAAACTCGAAAATCTGCCGACAGGTCACTCTGACCGCATTATCTCCCTACGCCTTCCACTAAACAACAACCAACACGTTGTCATCTTCAGTATATATGCCCCAACTCTCCAAGCTGACCCTGCTGAAAAAGACAAATTTTACACTGACCTGCGCTGTCTTACCCAAAAGGTGCCCGCAGATGATAAGATCATTATCCTTGGTGATTTCAACGCCAGAGTAGGTAAGAATTTTGAAGCCTGGAAAGGAGTATTAGGCAAGCATGGTGTTGGAAACTGCAACGATAATGGTCGACTTCTGCTAGAATTCTGTGCGGAGCAACAGTTCACCATCACCAATACTATCTTTCAGCAGAAAAATAGTCTGAAGACAACCTGGATGCACCCCAGGTCTAAGCATTGGCACCTCATTGATTATGTCTTGGTGCGACGGAGAGATGTCCGCGATGTCCTCCATACCCGCGTGATGCCCAGCGCAGAATGTCAAACAGACCATCGGCTTGTGCGCTGTAAACTCAACCTTTATCTCAAATTCAAACCCAAGAGGGGCAGTATCCCAAGGAGAAGACTCCAAGTTAACGATCTCCAATCAGCCACAGTAAGAGAAAGATTCCAGGCAAACCTTCAAACTAAGCTTGATAACCATTCCACAGATTCTGCAGTTTCCTCTCCCGAAACAATTTGGCAGCATATTAAAAGTAGCATCCTCCAATCCTCTGAAGAATCCTTAGGGTTCTCCCTCAAGAAGAACAAGGACTGGTTTGATGAAAATAATCAAGAAATCCAGGAATTGTTGAGGAAGAAGAGAACTGCCCACCAAGCACACCTTGCACTGCCATCCTGTCACGCTAGAAAAACAGCCTTTCGTCTTGCTTGCAGCAAGCTCCAACAGAAACTCCGTGACATCCAGAACAAATGGTGGACCGATCTAGCTGCAAAAACTCAACTATGTGCAGATACAGGGGATCACAAAGGATTCTATGAGGCCCTGAAAACAGCATACGGGCCTACATACCAAGTCCAAAGCCCACTACTCAGTGCAGATGGTCAAACGCTTCTGACAGATCAAACCTCCATTCTGAATAGATGGTCTGAACACTTTCAGACTCTTTTCAGTACCAACCGTGTAGTACAAGACTCAGCAATTCAGTCCATCACACAACAACCGGTGAAATACGAATTGGATACTGCCCCCACTCTAGGAGAAATCCTCAAGGCCATACAGCAGGTGAAAATCGGCAAGGCAGCTGGGGTTGATGGAATCCCACCTGAAGTCTGGAAACATGGGGGCCTTGCACTCCATGCTAAATTTCATGAGCTTGTGGTGCGCTGTTGGGAACTAGGCGAACTACCATCAGACCTTCGTGATGCAGTCATCATCACCTTGTATAAGAAGAAAGGTACTAAATCAGACTGCTCAAACTACCGTGGTATTACTCTGCTCTCCATTGCTGGCAAAATCTTGGCAAGAATACTCCTGAACAGACTAATACCCGCTATAGCAGAAGAAATTCTACCTGAAAGTCAGTGTGGCTTCAGAGCCAACAGGAGCACCACAGACATGATATTTGTTCTCAGACAACTGCAAGAGAAGTGTAGGGAACAGAACAAAGGTCTCTATGTAACCTTTGTCGACCTCACCAAGGCTTTCGATACTGTGAGCAGAAAAGGTCTTTGGCAGATTTTGGAACGTTTAGGTTGTCCCCCCAAGTTCCTTAAAATGATCATCTCACTTCATGAGGATCAGCACGGCCAAGTCAGATATGGCAACACACTTTCTGAGCCCTTTCTAATAAAGAATGGTGTGAAACAAGGCTGCGTTCTCGCTCCTACCCTATTCACAGTCTTTTTCAGTATGATGCTCCAAAGGGCCACGGCAGACCTCGATGATCAGGACGGTATCTACATACGATATCGTACTGATGGAAGCCTATTCAACCTAAGGCGACTGAAGGCCCATACTAAGACCCTTAACCATCTTGTCCGGGAGCTACTCTATGCTGATGACGCCGCCCTTGTTGCCCACACAGAAGCAGCTCTGCAGCGTTTAACATCCTGCTTTGCAGAGGCTGCTGAGCTCTTTGGGCTGGAAGTCAGCTTAAAGAAGACAGAAGTTCTCCATCAGCCTGCACCTCAGGAAGTCCCCCACCATCCCCACATCACCATCGGCCAGTCAGAACTCAATTCAGTCCAACAGTTTAATTACCTAGGCAGCCTCATCTCCTCAGATGGTAAGATTGATGGGGAGATAGACAATAGGTTAGCGAAGGCATATAGTGCTTTTGGAAAACTCCATAAACAAGTATGGCGTAATAAACACTTGAAGAAAAGCACCAAGATCAGTGTTTACAGAGCCATAGTGTTGTCTACTCTTTTATATGGCTCCGAATCATGGGTCATCTACCGCCACCACCTGCGTCTCCTAGAACGCTTCCATCAACGCTGCCTCCGTACAATCCTTAACATCCATTGGTCAGACTATGTGACCAATACATCTGTTCTTGAACAGGCAGCAATTACGAGTATTGAGGCCATGTTGCTGAGAACGCAACTGCGATGGGCAGGGCACGTCTCTAGGATGAAGGACCACCGCCTCCCTAAGATCCTGCTCTATGGTGAACTTGCCACTGGCTGCCGCAAGAGAGGTGCTCCAAAGAAAAGATACAAGGACTCCCTGAAGCAACAACTCAGCCTCGGGCATATTGATCACCATAACTGGTCCACTCTGGCCTCTAATCGGGAGGCCTGGAGACAGACCATTTATAACGCGGCTGATGCTTTTGAGAAAGCACGCAGGATCACTCTTGAGGAGAAAAGACAATGCAGAAAGAATCGAACCTTGCAGAATATACCATCTAAGGAGTCTTTCTGCTGTGTCTTTTGCAACCGGACCTGCCTTTCTCATATTGGCCTTTTTAGCCACCAACGCGCTTGCATGAAAAATGGGTAGAGCCCTTCCCAAATCTTCGTTCGCGAAGCCTAGCCATGACTGATGACATTGTGCCTGCACTTCCTTTAAGAAACATCCAAAAGCTACCATTGATTTTAGGGGTCTTTCTGACATGATTAAATCTTTCTCTTCACCATACATAACAGGAGTGCAGGAGAGCTCAGGGAGCAGGGGGAGGTGAGATTGTGACCACATTCTAAGGCAGTCAGAGCATCACTTACAGAAGGAATTGTGTCCTGTCTATTAGCTTCTTTTTATTTCTTTGCTTTGTGCTCCCCACCCCTCCCAGACAAGACATCCTCTTTTTTGTCAGTCCAGTAGCCTCAGAGTTTGGCACTGTTAACTCCTTTGCAGCACAGGGAATTAACTTCTGGAGTGCAGCAATACTGAATTATCAGACCAGAATCTCCACATAAGCAATAAAAGAAAACAGGCAAATCAACAAAAGGAGGCAAGCAGATGATGTTATTGCTTTGGATTTCTCCTGAGAAGCAACTACCTCCCTTCTCTGACTTCATGAGGAATGCAGACATTTAGTACAAGTCCTCATTGACAGGCTTCTACTTTTTTATCTTAAAAGTACTTATCCAAGGCATCTAAAGAAGCAGGCCAGGATAGCTCATTCTACTTGCAAAGCCAATACTATTATTTCCTAGCCTGGTAGACAGCCACACCACTGTTTCCTTCCAACAGCTGCTCTGGAATCTCTCATTTCAGAAACTCATTCAAATGTTGCTATGTTTATAGCAGCTCCTTAATTTTCACAGTGGCTTAAAAAGGTTCTTCTCACATATAATTTGCAATATTGTCACACTGAGTTAGACTGGCTAGTAGAGAACCATTATGGAAAGACGGGAGAGGACAGAAAGTAAGGATTTAAGAAAATAAACTAACAGTGTGTTACCTGGTCAGCACAGCCTGTGGTGGGAGGTGTGAAATGGAAATTTACTGCTGCTGCCTTTGCTTAGCCTCACAGCCTGGCATTGAGTATGTCTGGCCCATGAACCCCATTGCACTTTCATATCCTCTCAGCACAATCTGGTCTTTTTCATGTCTCACCCCATCTCTTCTATGAAATTTCAATTACCCCAAGGAGAAACTACTATTACTATTAGAAATTATGACACTTTAGGACAGATAACACTTTTGTCTGCTTACATCACTGCCAATACCAAATGAATTATTAGGTACTGGAATTGTAAGAATGAATTTGAGGCCTTGGCAGCAGTTCTCTGTTCTGTGCCCTATCAAACTCCAGTCACAGAAAGGTTTCTCTATCTGCATTGCCTGAGCAGATCACTGCAACCAAAGTCCATGTTGCATCCACTGTAACTGGCTGAATACACAGAGGTGTTACTTCACTGACAAGACAAACTCCCACAAGCTTCAGATAGAGGTAGTTTCCTGCATACTGTGTATTTGTTTTGTTTCACCATTAATAAAAAGAACCCAAACCTCTTTTTTAACCAACACAATCAATTTGGGTTTTGAGTCCCTTTTAAACATATAACGGTCCTTCACAAGGTGAAGTATAAAACGCATGAGAAATGCAGCATTATAAATGTAGAAATCCTATACCTGGAAAGTGGGAGATAGACTTTACCATCAATAACAACTGAATCATCTGCTTTTCTTCCTAAAGCTGTACATACGTCCTTTCTATTTTAAGTACTTTAACTAAATGTTAAGTATATGCTTTGCTTTGTGATAGAGTGGTTTTCCTGATAGTCACCAAGCATAGAAGATTCTTTATTCAAGCTCCCCTGCCCCTTAACCCTTTATCCTACATCTTGGACTGCAGGAGTTACACTCCTCTTTTAACAGGACAGAAGTGTAAGAACCAAATAAAGTGAGAGTGATAGATAACAGATGGCAGACTGGAAAAGCAGGTCACTAGATGTCCTGTATTAGAAGATCTAGCCTGCTCCGTCTTCATCCCTCCCCTTACACGCCAGCCTGGCTGCCCCTGTCCTGTGGCAGCTCATTAGTCACAATGTAGCAGTGCCACTGTGGCATGGCAGCATCTCTCACTTTGATTCCATTCTCAGTCTACATCTCAACTTTTCTCCTTCCAACAGTATTGGGATCACAGGCCAGCTGAAGTCAAGACTTGCAATAATCTGTGGGTGTCAGCCCAGGAGAATTAAAAGTATCATTAGTAGCCTGCAGCGCTTCTGTTCACAGAGGCAAAATCTGACATCAGTTGTCTGACATCGAGCAGTTGTATCAGAGCAGTATGAGGCTGCTATGTAACACCACAATAAATGCTCTGGAGTCAAATCCACTTCAATTTGTACAACTTTTTTCATTTCTCCAATCTCAAATATTTATTCCCTGTGAGCCGCTTCTTGCGTTGCCGAGGAACATCAGGCATTACAGCCATGTTTTGCCTGACATTGGCACTAAAGAAGTAATGGGTCTATAGTTTCTGATTACAGACAAAATGAGTTTCTCAGGATTAGGACCTTTGCATACATCTTTTATGTTTTCCTGAACTACATTATCACAGTTTTGTTAACCTTAAATACACTCTGAATCTAAAACATACTTATCATGACCTCAAGTTCCCACACTAGACATTCATTCATAAATGTATCCTTCTAATTCAGATTGATGCTCGTCACAGCACAGCCAAGTTATGGATCTTAGGCCAGACTTGAGATTCACCTCTCACAAATTAAAATGCTTACGTGCCTTACTGATTTCTTTTCACTGACAATAAAAGAAGTAAAAGCTAACACCGTAGGTATCTAAAGGTACATGAGATGAATCCTGTTCTTTACGTCACTGTTTAGCTTTGGATTCTCTTCTGAGAGCCAGGTCCAGGAGACGGACATGAGACAGAGTCCAGAAACTCCTGAATCACAGAGTTGGTCAGTGTTGATGGTTAACTGGCAACTTAGGGCAGCATGCTACGACTTGCTGGCTGTGAGCAGATTTATGAACAATCACAGATCTTGTGTTGTAAAACCTAAAAATCCCATAAAGTCTATAAAAGAATTCTGGTCATTAACAAAAACTTTCTACAAAGAAGAAAATTCTCTGGAGAGTGAATGAATTACAAATCTCAATTCTGCCTAATATTTTATGCACTGTACCTAACTTACATGCTCTTTCTCATAAGTGGCATGCTACTATGATCAATATTAAAAAAATGCATAAGGCAGACACTGAGTGGGAAAGGAGTTGCTCAAATATTTACAACAGAAGCCCAAAAATATGTGAATTTCCAATTCTAAGACATGTGCTATAACCATGGTGCCCAGCGAGGTGATAGAGAGAAGGGGCTGAAAGCCTTAAGACTGCTAATGGTTTACAGTTAACTCTTGGGTGTACTGTGAATGCAGTTCAGCCCAAATGCAGTGCTAATGGCCAAATATTAACAGAAAGATTGGTATCAATATAGAAAACACCCATTACAGAGTATTTTCTTTTCTAAGTGATGCTACCTTCATCTTTTTCTTTAAAATCACTAACCTACCTTATTCTGATGGTGGCACCAGCACAATAAGGATAACGACAATTCATGGAACCACCTAAATATTTTGAGAAATATATAGTTCAGACATCTTACATTAGTAAATTTCTTTCCATGTGGTCTATAACACACACAAAGTTTTGCCTGCCTACCAGCACTCGGGCCTCATATCTCCAATTATATATCCTTAAATCACCATTCAGAGTAAGTACAAATAAGATGCAGAAAATCTTCCATCAATCTCCTACAGATTTACCTTATCAAAGGTAAACCCAGAGACACGCTGTTGTTAAAACTATCTCATTAGCTGCCTTTACTCATAAACAGCCATCAAGGAAATCCTACCACAGACAAAAAAAGAGGAAGACTAGATAGAACTGGGATTCATCATCTGTCCTATGCAAGAAAAATCTCCATAACTTAAGTTCACACTTGATACTGTTTCCAGAAATTTGTTTGACACTTCTTACATGCATCGCCATTTTCTGCCTCAGGACACAAACCATACTCAGTCAAAGAAACTCTGGAACCTGAAGACAAGGTCTTCAGAAGGCTTAGGGAGTGAAGTAGCAAAGTAAGTTCATGAAATGAAGGTAAAAAAACTAGGAGGAAACAATCAGAGAAGAAAGTCTTCTGCATGTGGGGACTGGAATTTAGCACTGGGAAGACCAACAAGGGCAGGGGAAAGTCTCATGAGAACACTGGATTTTGTTCTCTTTCTCATGCACACCTTCGGCTTGGTGTAAATGAGGTCAGAAAACTCGACTTACCTCGCTCACACGTTCTACCCCAATAGCCAGTGCCAGTGCAGTCACAGATGAAGCGGTTCCAGCCATCCTTACACACTGCATTATTCTTACACGGGTAGCTGTCGCACTGCTTGGTGCTGAGGCGGGAGCAGGAGGACTTGACTCCTGCAGCATTCTGCGCCTCTGCCAGCTGCCGGATGTTCTTGCTTCTTCCATCAATGAACAAGTCTCGGATACAGCCAACGTAGCCATAGTTCAGCATTGCTGTCCAGAGCTCTGTGGGAAGGATGAGTCCTGCCCGGTTCTCAGGCAGCCCACCAAGGTACATGTCGCCTTCCAGATCTAGGATCTCGCTCTCCCCACTAGCAGTGAATGGGGTGCGCCTGCTGTTCACTGATATAGTACCTAAATGAGGAGGATAAGAAGACATCAATACTTACAATTACATCTCAGTTTAGCTCACTTTTTTCCAATAACTGAGTGAGGTTTAAGGTTCAGCATAGGAGAGTGAAGATTCCTCCCTACCCAAATGCAATTCTATCAGATATGTTAGCTGTGTGTCTCTCACACAGTTCTGTCTCCTCTTGAACTACAAGTCCTAAGTACTTCCCTGCAGTGACTGAAGATCATATGTCTGTATCCCAAATTGCATTATAAAGTCAGAAGCATAACAGTGCAATGGCTAAAAAATACCTAAAAACTGATCATTATTCAATAGTATTCATCCAGTAAAGCAAAGACTTACTGAGAACATACAGGAGTTTGATATAGGACTGGAGAGAAAAAAGCAAAAGAATAGTAATTCACAGTACATAGCTCTTTCAGAAAACACTTAATCAGTACCTCCAAACCTGGATCTGGATGATGGAACTAAATAGACATCATCAGGTTTGTAGGTGACATCAACTTGAGGACAACAGTTGATGTATTGGAGGAAGCACTGGGCTACTGTTCAGAGAAGCCTTTACAAAGTGGATCAAAGGACTGATAGCAGTATTTGATGTAAATCAAAAATAAAAACTACAAAGTCCTACACCAGGGTCAGAATAGCCTCACACGCAAGTACAGGCTGCAGACCAACTGGCTAAGGAGCAACTCTGGAGGAAAGGACTTGGAGATATGGTAGGCAACAATCTGAACATGAGTCAGCACTGTGCACTTGCAGTGACAAGAGACACTGATCACAAGTTGCAGTAAGGTGTCCTGGTTCCAGCCAGGACAGGGTTAATTTTTGCAGTAGCCAGGAGAGGGGATCTCACATCATTGCCAGAGGTGGGGGAAAGGGGCTCTCTTGCCAGGAGAAGGGGTTCCTTCCAGTCAAGCGGACGGAGCAGCGGGGCAACAATGGTTCCAAGCCAGAGGGAATGGTGGCATGGTGCTAGTGCCCAGCCAGAGGGAGTGGTCAGGGTGGTGTGGTTGCGCTTGGGTCAAGCTCCATGGTGAGCATTTTTGCATGAGAATCACTCTTTTGTACACTTTTGTTACCAATATTGTTGCTGCTACTGTTCATTTTATCTCATTGCCGTTTCCAGTAAATTGTTCTTATCCCAACCCATGACCCTCACCTTTTGTGCCTCCAATTCTCCTCTCCAGTCTGCCACAGGAGGGAGAGGGAGGGGAAGCAAGTGAGCAGCAGTGTGGTTTGGAGAGCCTGGGTAGGGGCACTAAATTGGGAAGTACTATTCCTAAACCACAACACAAGGGAATCTCCAACTCCATGGAAAAGGACATTTTTCACGACAAGAATAGTCAAACATGAGAACAGAAACCTCAGAGAAGCTGTGGAATCACCATCCTGACACGACCCTGAAGAAAGTCTAAATTGAACTAGAAATCTCCAGAAGTTTGTTCCAAAGTAAAATATTCTGTGATTTTACAAAGCAAGTTTTCTAATTTCCATTTTATAAACAGGAAAATTGAGGTAGAGAGAGACAAAGGTTATCTCTGAAGAACAGTTATTATTAAAACTTTAGTAGCTTCCATATGCTCCAAGCAATATGTGGGTATACTGCACTGAGACCATTCCTATATATTTCAAGAAATTGCCCCAGCACATAAAATAATATATGAAACAGATACAGAAAAGCAAAATTACTTGTTAAAGGTCAGACAGTGCATCCAAAGAAAAACGGGAAACATAATGCACACCTCTTACATCCCAGAGCAGTGTATTCTTCTGAAGAGCATTTAGCAGCTTTAGTGATAGGGGCATCTGCCCATCAGACACTCACCTAAAAATCAGCAATTCATTCTCCCTAGCTATAAATCATCACATCCAATTGCCTTGTCATTAAGATAGTCTGTCTTCAGAGACACTTATCCAAGTTTTAAGATTAATTTCACATCATTGCATTTTTATCTACACCCCTAAAATAAGGTGGGAGAGTTAATTGAATTAGCCCTATTTTGTGTCTCTGTGAGAAAGTACAGACATGTACACACACTTTTTTTTCAGTTGTAATAGGTGTCCTCTTCAGAGAATGGCATATACGACACAAACACGAGGTATTTCATGTGTGAGAAGTTCAGGAATAATTGAGGAATAATGTCAGAGGCAGCAGTGTCAGAAGCAACACAGGCATTACAAATTAAAGGCTCAAAGAGAACAATAGTTATTTGATGAATCATTTTGTAAAAACAAGCTGCAGCACCACAGGCATTTTCTCTTTTACAAAGTAAGAAAAGAGAACACATGACAATACATATACAGTCGCACAGGCAATGTGTCACAGAGCCATGGAACTGCAGTCTCCCTTCCAGCATCTCTGCTGCTACTTCTCAAAAGCAGCCTGTAGAAATACTGGAACACTGAGCTCTAGACAGTTGCTACTACAAAGAGAAAAAGCCACAAAGGTAAAGAAACCCCCTAAAGGACAAGAAATGTGGGATATCAAGAAGTATAAAACCTGGAGAAAGATGGTGAGATGATGAATGGAAATAGGCTAGACAGAAACCGAAACATTCTGCCAATGTTTTGCACTCTGCAAGAATTCGTGTAAGGAGACAGTACTAGTTTGGCTGCACAGCATTTTTAAGACCAACCAGTTAAAAAGGAGAAGTTCTGAATTGACCTTAGGAAGAAGCACTTGCATGAGCTGACGTCTTTCCCCTCCCCCCCTCCAAATCCCATATTTGCAACTCTTTTTAGAGTAGATCCAAATCCATCTTGAGAAATCAGAAGCATCCAAGCATCTCCTTTCCACTGCCTTAGGCACTTTGTGCAAGATTAAAGAACTAACAGACCAAAATACCACAGTTACTGAGGGCAGAGCTGGCATACAAAGCAGTGCACTGATGTAACTGTACATTAAACCTTCCAGTAAGATTTTTAGTGTCTGAGTGGGTGGGACATCATGTATATTGTGTAGCTGATGACCAGCTGAAAATATTGTTTCGTGTAACAAACTCATGGTTCCCCAGCTAGAAACTGTGACAGGTTTTGTGAACACTTTGTGGGAGCTTTCCCCAAGGACAGAAGGGTTACAGGACACTAGGTGCCCAAGTCCATGCTACCAGCTTTTGTCAGAGTAGAGAGACAAAAGCTTTTCTTGCTCTGGCAGCCAACACAGACCAAAGCATACACAAGGCCTAAGGGGCCTAGAGGTGCCAGAGATTATCTGAGCATGACTGCCAAGCTCCCACAGCGCTAGTGCTCCTGGCCTTAGTGCATCGCAATAGGGAATATGTGGATTTTTAGGCTATTTTACTAAGCTCAGCAGAACCTGAAGTTTTGGATTATCAGAGACATGGGAAAAAGAAGGGGAGAGGTGACACCTAACAAAGGTTTGTCTGTTTTAGTAAAGAAAATCAGAACCTCTAGGTCACTAGCTCATTAAACCCAAATGGCTGTTGTTAGCCTCAATTAGGTAAATTCATTATTTCAGTTTCTAGATTACAGGCATACACATTGTGGGGAAAAGAAAAATCTTCAAGGTGTAACCATTCTCCAGTCCACATGTGGGAGAAAAGCAAGGAATAAACAAGAAGAGATCCAGAACTCCTTTCTCATGTCAACCACAAGTGTCACTGAATAAGACTGACTGATGCTTGCTAAAGGGTATGACGTAAAGAAATGAATGCCAGTATCCTGGTTTTCTCAAGACACAAGACATCAGTCACTAGGATCATTAACCAAGTATTCATTGTCAGAAGAAAATACACTTTAGAAAAAAAAAAGGGACGAGAACATACAAACATGTTCCTTCCTATTGAGAAAAGTGTTTCTAATTCAAAATTTGTTACCTCTAATCAATGTCCAGAACATCACAAATCTCCCTGCCAAGTGACAAAGTCACTTCTACAGTTTCGTTCATCAATTAGCAATGCTGTCTGTCGCGCCCTCCTAGTTTAAATGAACATGTGTCCCTGTTCCTAGGGTTTTACAAACATTCTTTGTGGAAAGCCTAGTGTCATTTCTTTTCTTCTCCCTCTGCAGTTGTCTCTTCAGGGATGAGACAGTCACCAAGCGAGCAAGCAAAACTGAAGTCAGTACTGAATGCAACTAATTGAGTTTATCCTTGGAAGTTAATTAAATTTTAGCAATTCTAAAGAAATCAAAGCTCCACTTATTTATTTATGGCTTCCTTTGTAAAATATCCCCATCGATGTCTTTAGGAGATAGCAATATACAACCACACATATTAAGTCCCAGTAGAGCACCATGTCAAATACAAAGAAACTACTCACATCATCAAAGAAAAAAATGTCTTCAGGCAAAGACCTGTTCAAACAGCTAGGCTTTGCATGGTATCTAAAAGTCTGCTCTTTTAAAAACTCAGGGGAAGAAAATTCTAGCACTGTGTTCTCTGTACTGATGGTATTCAGCAACTGGAACAATCAAGTTTGGGATCTAAAACTATCATCTGGAGATCACCAGACAACCCAAATCCACTTGCAAATGTAAGCAAAATTCCCTTTGAAGGGAAGGCTTTGAGATCCCAATGGTTCAGAAAAAAAATCAACTACAATTGTTCACATATTCTCAAGATGAAGTTGCAGTATTTGATCATTTTTGTTCTCCACAATTTCAGAGCACATCACGAGTATGTTAGCTTGATATTCAGCACTAGAAACAAAGTACCTCTTGGTAATTGCAAGGTAGGTGTATTTTTAGAAATAAACTAAAACATAATTGAAAATGAGAAGCTGCAAGGCAAGAAAAAGGAACATCCACTGAATGTTGACTCATTTTAAGACTAGAATTTGGCATCCAAAAGAGTAAAGAAACCTAACTGAAATCTACAAAATACTAAAGGAAACAAAAGAGATGTAGAACTCCAGAACAGAATGGGATGAAAATGTTGATTTGTTGGCATAATTTTGTGTCTGGTTGTGCCCATTACTTTTATTTTCCTCATGACCAGACACTAGCTGCAGAAACCTAAATGAGACCACTGAAATTTGTCAAAGTGAGAACAATGGTTCTGAAGGACCTTAAACCTTACCATGGCCTATAAAGAATTCATCACTATAACTATGCATGCAATTGAAAAGATAGATCCAGAATATCCAAGGATTGTGGATAAAATATTAATAGACTGCCTCTGGATGTGCTATCCAAAGTTCACACTAAACCTAGTCATCCACATCTTTGCTTTGCTGGATAAACATCACTGGAGTAGCACCAAGCTTTTTTAAGAAGGTGACTCATATCTAACAGGTTTTGAAGGTTCTGAGAATTAATACACAGCCCTAGGTCTGAACCTGAAACATGAATCTGCTTAAGAAACAGTCATCACTCTACCTGATCTTCCATCTCGTTGAATGTCCACATGATACCATTCTCCATCATTGGCTTTCTTCTGGGTGGCCTTAACTTTGATGGTCCCAGAACCCATGTCCAGCAGCAAGTAGAGGTTTCCATCTAGAAGCTCAACTGCAAAGAAGTCTACCTTTGTATTTTTCTGGCTTCTGGCATCTTTCCTCTCCTGAGGCTTGCCATGGGTGAAAAGGATCAGTCCATTAGGTTCAGTGGTTCGGAAGTCAAATGAGATAGAGCCCATCCTTTTGGTATTCCATTTAGGCAGACTAATATAGGCCTCAGGTGTCTCAAAGCTGATGGGATCCAGCGTAGCCACATTTTCACACACGAATTTCACTTCCCCGTAGATCTTCATCTTAGTATCACCAATCCGTGCCAAGCGAGACAGCTCCAGACGAATGTCATTATTCTTATAAACAACCTGCCAGACACAAGGAAAAGCATCATACATCAATCCTGCATACAATACAAATACCCCAATTACTTTCAGCCATGGGAGATAAACTTCTCCCAAAAGGCAGGGGGGAGCAGAAAGGAAACAGTGCAAGAGTTTGACATCAAGACAGAGGGAGAGAGCTGAACCAGAAGTGTGTATAGAAATGACAGCAACGGGTACTTTGCAATAACTATAGATCACATAAGCAGTCAAAAGAAAATATCTAACTGAAGGGCACTAAGAACAATTAACTCTACCACAGGCCCACTCGGTTGTAAAAGCTTTTGTACAAAAATTCCAGTGTATGTTTGGTATCATGCTGGTTTATTTGCATAAATCCCATACAAAATACATAACAAAGTGTAACCTCCATGTCCATCTCTACTAGCCACAGCAGGGAACTCAGTACCACCACTATCATTTCGCTATTATTCCTACAAGCCCACTTAACTACTAGGAGAGAGATGCAAAAAAACCTCAGCAAGTTGCTGTGAACTCTTGGTGATTGCCCTGTAGCTCCTAAAGAAAAAAATAAACAAAAGACTTACAATTTCTCTTATCAAAGAATCTTATATCACTACATGCACAAACTTACCATGGAGATATCTGCATCACTTACTCTTGCTTCGACAAACCTACAGTCTCTGTGCTAACACATAAAAACTCGTACATATTCAGTGCCTGGACTCTTACTCTCTCTGGGTAAAGGACCAGAACTCTTAAGTTGCTACAAGGATTGAAATTAGCCAAGAGAAGACCCCCAAACAGGCAAGCACTCCTGACCATGCCTGGCTTACTCAGGAGTCCAGACCTGCTACTCTTCTCTTTCTTTCAGGAACAGAATTAATTCCTGGAAAGCAGACTCCTCTCTGCCCTATGCCATTCTCACAGAGGCAGGAACTGGAGAAGGCATAAAACTAAAATATTTGTAAACTGTACTTTCTCTCAACCCCCTCCATGCTTCCTAAACCCAGAACTGGCATACAGAGCAAGCAAAAGCACTTCTGCAACTAACACAATTTTTATTGAATTTATGTTCTGTGATACTACTGAAGACTCTTATTTCTTCTAAGGAGTTATTATTTTAAAGTACTTTGTGTCTAATACATATAGTATATACACATTTGATTTCTGCTTTTAAAATGCTATCAGGATGAGTTGTCATCAATTTGTTATGAAAAAAGAAGGGAAAGGAGATATCCATTGTTAATTCTACAATTAGGACAGGGAAGTCAGAGAAATGCGCATGCAGTAAATATTAAAAGGTGAGAGAAAAGAATGAGGGATAAGCTTCTAAATTAGGTGACTTCAGGATGAAAAACGTAAATGAAATCACAATTCATCACATTCTCAGTAAGCAAAGAATTTCCAGCTTTCGCTAAGCATTAAAGGAGAATTTCCCCAGTGCAGTCAGCACAGCATCAGATTTTCCTTTGCAAAGGCAAAACACAGAGCGAAAGGACAAGCTAGCTATTAAATCCCATTTGGAGACATGGCACAAAGCTGTAGTTCCTCCCAGCAGAGGACAGTATTGACCCACAGTAGCTTGTTTTACTCCAATTCCCAATAAAGTGCTCTGCCCTCACACAGGCTTCAAAAACATCAAGTCTATTAATAGCTGCAACAGGACTAAAATACATTTTCAAATTTGGGACTGTACTGGTTTCATTGTATGGATATGGATTAACCATGTCAAATGCTCTCATTAGACAGACCATACACGTGCTTTCATTGACACAACAAGGGTGTGCATTACAGCCTCCCCTCTTGCCAGACAATAATGTGCACCTCAGTCAGACTTTAGTTCTGTGCACTGCATGAAGCCCCGTCTCTGCTTCTCAAAGAAAAAGAGGAAAATAAATAGAAAAACTAAGAGGATGGAGTAGGATACTTTATGAGGGTAGTCTGAAAATGCCAGGGCTCATACTTGGACAGCACTGGGAAAAATAGGATTGAAATTTATAGAAGATGGAGAAGGTTAGTGTAGAACTGCTCTGTGCCAAACCCAGCAGTAAAAGAACTAGAGGCCCTCGCTGAAACTTGTATGAAGTCAGTTTAAAATGGATTTTTAGAAGCACTTATTTAAACAGAAGGTAGTGAACTTCTGGAGCTTGTTGCCACAGGAGGTCATGGAAGTTGGGTCAAAAAGAACCAGAACAAAAAATGAACACTAAGTACACAAACTGATACTAAAGTAGTAAACCAGAAAGTCACTAACAATGAAGAATCTGAGAGCAAGTTTGAAAGGACAGACCAAGAAAGCAAGCACAAAGGAAGATCTGAGGAAGAGAAGATAAAGGGTGTTGAATAGATACAAGATTTCTCAATTCAATCTTTTCAAAGAAACAGATCCACCCCAATCAGAATCTCCATTATTCAAGTGTTTGTTGTTCTAAATTATTTTCTTAAGAAAAAAACCCCTAGCTTGAGAAATCTAAAAAGCACCTCTGTTTAGGGAAAAAAGTGTAACTATTTCCATAGCTGACTTGAGGTATTATTGAAAGACACATTTGGACATTAATATCTTGACATATAATCAGGTACACCAGAACTCTCAGCACAATAAAAGAAAAGGATAAAAATAATCCTTGGGTGTAAAACCAAAGCAAGTCCTTGGCAAGAACAGAGAAATGCTAAGGCAGCTTCTGACAACCACAGTTCAATTGTTAAACCAAAGGTTCAAGAATGAAAAAAGGGAATATAATTAAATGACCGGAACGCATGTCCCATAGTGAAGAACATTCAAATTCAGTCTTGTTTAATAGGTAGAGGTTAAAAGGTGATCCGATTACAATCTGTGAGTACCTATGCAGAAAATGGAATGTGGCAATAGAGAGTTCTTCAGTTCATATGACAAAGGAACAGTGGAATCTGGAGGCTAAAAACTGAAGTTAAAGAAAATCACATTTTAAAATATTATGACTTATTTTTACATGAGGGCAATTTGCTTCTGAAATAGTTTACTACAGGTTATGGTGTGTTCTCTGCTACTGGCAAATTTTAAATTAAAATAGTATCTTGTTTTCTCTAAAAGATACAGTGAGACAGGAATTAATTATATAGCAAATCAGCCTAGATTATCATAATGGCTCTTTCTGGCCTCATAACCTATGAATCTTTGTGTTTTAATGAAATCAACAGATGCTTCAGTGCAGTTTCCAGGACAGATGAAACACATCCTTCCCAACAGTTAAAACTGTCTGGTAAAGGAGTAGATGCTGCTGTCAATTCTGGTCTCACTTTGTTACCAGTGCTTTCAGTGAAGTTTTTTTATATTCTCATGTGTTTGTGATCCTATCTTGCAACATACCATTAAAAATGAAGGCAAGTAAAAAGTCTTGGACAAAAAAACTTGATTCTATAGTTCAAATATATAAGCTTCAAGAACTAGTTTCTTAGAGTTACCTGCTGCAAGCCAGAGAAGAAAAATTTTCAAGTTTCACCGAAGAAGCTTTCTGTCACCAGAAGAATCTGCATAGCACTTCCTACCTTGTAGTGTCATGAGCAACCTCTGAATTAATTTGAAGGTTTTTCAGTATGGCAGAATACTGATTGAAACCCACACCTCTAACTCCAAATGAGGCCATAACAGACTCAGAGTGCTGTCCCTCACTTGAACATAGTGTCACTCTGGGACATGGCTTCCATAGCAACTGAGAAGAAAGCAAAGCAATAAAACAGTGCCCATTTTTATCAGATGCTTCCTAAACAAACACGATCTCACCTGTTCAAACAGAGACAAGCTTGAATTCATCCCGTGTCCGATATTTGTCTCAGAAAAGGTCTGAGGGAGTCAAGGACATGATTCTTGATACAGACATACACATCTACCTTACAGTTATTTAGGGAAGGAAGGTGGAAAATAGAAAGGGGAAAAGAAATTACTAGCAAAAGCTATGCACAGAGCATTTGAAAAGTAACCGTCATTCCTCCAATCTTTAAATTGCTTTATATTCCAAAAATTAAACAAGAATAATGAAAAATTTGGGTTTTCCTTTTCCGTGAGGACTGTTTCTAAATAAACTTTTAAAAAGGAATATTAACTGTTCAGTGCCTTTGTTTAACGAATTTGACCAGTATAAACGGATGGTTAGGGATGGGATAGTCCACATACACATGGACCTGATAATCAGCAGGAGAATTTCATGACATTTGAGACATTTTGAGGGGAAAAAAAAGATATACAATAAATTGTGTTTCCCATAATCTGCTGAGAAAGAGGAGTTTGTTTTAAGCAGAGCTAAAACAAATAGGCAATCTAATTTTGAGGTTTCTTAAAAATGGCAACTTTGCAATTCTGAAGCATTCAAGGAATTTCTCCAGCTAAACTTATAAGAAGTTTCACTCATGGGTTAATGAGAGCTCTAATCAGATGGCTTTTCACAATGATGAAAAGCATCTCTTTGCAATCAACTGAAGTTGCAGATAGAGAGGCAGCGACAAAAAGTGAGGAGAAATTATGTGCTAAACTTGGCCAGTGGTCAATATAAAAATTCCTCTCAAAGTTGGTGCTATTAAGGAGGAAATATGATTTCCAGTTCAGGCTGGATGCAGGCATGCTCCAAAGGGAAATGGCTGTTGATCGCCTGGCAAATTAGATGACCCCCATGGAAAAGAGCAATAACTTGAAGGCTGCATATGTTTAGCTAGCTAGGAAGAGCCCTTCCAAAGTTCAGCCAAATTTTTCACCTATTTTATTCTATGTATCACCAATTGCTTTTTTCTGTCACAGGCTGCCCCCTTCACCAACTGTCCATATCAATTCACAGAAGGGATAACTGCAAGACATTCAGGCTAGAGCCTTTGAGACTTCCTTAAAGGCACCTGCACTGAACTAGACAAGTTTCTGCAGCTTAAAAAAATTACAGTTTACCCACTGGTTTATTAAAACTGTGTTTTCCTAGCCTGCTCTGACGAGCAAGTAGAAACAAACACACCAGTTAATAGCTCTTACATTCTATTTGGGGCAGACTATCTAGGAAGCAATCCAAGGCTTCAGTGATGGGCAACTAAAGCTGCTACACTTGTTTACTGGGATAACAACTGTAATCAGATAATAAACAAACACAATCACCATTCACCACACTGAAAGAGTTAATTTACCTGAAAATGAAAAACAATACATTGAGCATTGATGAAAAGTAACTGAAACCACACAAATAAGACTCAAATATGATTTGTGCTATGCTGACTAAAGTAATGCAATCCTCCATTTCATCTGAATTATGTTTAACAAAGAATACGTGTTCACCCAGTGTTGAGGAATATATTCAGTGCAGGGAGCTCAGTGTGCCACTGCAGTGCGAGCTGCAGGTTGAGCTTGAGCTCTGGGTGGCAGGAGCCTGAGGCAAGAGGACATGAACTAGTGCTGGCCCTTTGCACAACAAAGGGCACAGGGACCTGTGGCCCGGCCAGGTGACCAGACACTCAGAAACACAGCAGGAGCCGAAGACCCCAGACTTTGGTGCACTTAGACTGTGAGGGTATAAAAGCCCACATATTCCTTTGTTCAGGGTCCCTCCGTGGAGGTACCCAGCTCTAGCTGTTATTTTGTTATTTAGTTATTGCACCGAGGTGAAATTATTTTAAGGATCCAGAGGTTTAAGACTCTGCTATGGGAAACCTAGGGTCAAGCTGGTAAGGAAACCTGTGTTTCCCAGCTGTAAGAGTAGTGTGTGTAGCTGCGAAGGGGCCTCTACCTAGCTTAAATGCTGTGAGTGTAACTGCCAGAATGGCTCCTAGATGGTCAGATGGGAAAGCTTCCTTAACACCCAACTAAAAATAGGAACAGGGTGAGTAGAACACCTAAACAATAAAGCAGAACTATTTCAAGACTCCCTAATTTTTTTTTTCCACCTTACGAATCAATTATAGGTTCTGAATAACTTCCGGTTTTATGGAAAACTCCAGAAGAGAAAAGAGATTGATTTCGTTTCAGAAGACTTGTAGGAAGATACAGAGAAGCACTCCCTGAAGTAGGATATAAGGAGAAAGGGATTCAAGGTGTCAGTAACAAAGGGACTGAAAAAGGCTTGGTGGAATTTCTTCAGCTGGTTTAGTGAGAATGTTTCCTTAGCAGATACAGAAAACAGAGGACTCAGGATCTCACTGTGGTCACAACCATCCTTTGATCCAAAAAGTGATATCGCAATGGCTGCATGGCCATCGGTGATATGGCAGTAGCCATGGAGTCTGCATATGGCCAGGCATGGGTATGAGGCTGTTGTGATGTTACTGACGACCCCACAATGACATCTTGTGAAAAACATGATGGGAATATCAGAAATTATATATATTTATTTGTGGAAAAAAAGGGATCACACTGTCTAGAGGGGGCAGAAACCTTTATATAGTTGAAAGAGAAATGCATCTCTTTCTCTGAAGGATTCTGCATTAGTCTCAAAGACTAAAGCAGTTTCCCTGGCTACCAAAAGGCACAGCACAGGTGGCAGTAAGATTAAGTAGAATTGGCTGTAGCATGAGCTATGATTTGAGGATGAATACTCCTTGCTACAGAAACTTCAAGTTCTTCAATAAGTGAAGAAAGGGATCACAGAAAATAAGGTATCATTTCTGGATTTATTAAAATATCACTTTCCCACAGATTTTTCTAAGCAATGGTGAAAAAGTCACCTAAACTCAATATTTTCTAAAATATATTCCTCACATCGTGGTGGTCAATTTGAGATCATGGAATTGGTTTTGCAGAAGTGCTCATTAGCCAATATCTGTAACAGAATAAATACAGTAACGTGTTTAAGGCATTTAACTGTGGATTCAGGCATACAAACTGAACTTTCATCTTATTTATGTTATATTCAACCTCCATTTGGCCTAGTAACAGAGAAGAATAAAAGCTGCAGAACAGGGAAGCCAAGATGGCCAGCTGTGATGTTCCTCAGATATTCATCTCTGTGTCACAGCACAGTGTTTAAGGTCATAGACAAAGTCATACCTCATGGTACCACTGAAAAGCAACTTGTATCTTGGATGTGTTTCTGCATATAAGAAGGACATAGAGAAGATATGTCTGTAGTATACAAATATTCATCCATAAACAATAATGAGGAAATCCTATGTTCTACACTGAGCCTATGCAGTGCAGAGGTAAAACAAGACAGAAGAAATAAACACTTCACAGCTACAAAGAGAAAATCATTGGTGCATCCAATGATTGAAAGGTGCATTCTGGAATGTATGGAGGCAGAGCAGGAAATAGTGCTGTATAGTTTGGAGAACTGCACTTCAAGAAAGGAGTGGTATTATTGGAAAGAGTCCTGACAAGAGCAAGAAGAATAACCAGGTCTCTAGAAAAGAAAAGAAAGTTTGAAAGGAGACATTATAACAGTGTTCAAATAGAAAAGGGCTGCTACAAAGCAGAACGGAACAATCTCTTCTTTGTATCTATGCTGAAAAGGACAAGAAATAATTGGCAAAAATTACAGTAAGAAAGTGTTACAATTGATGTTAGGAAAAGCTTTTTTAATGTAAGAACAGCAGAGCACTGGAAAAGATTGCCTGAGGAGCAGCCATTGCTGGAAACCTTTAATTACAAGCTAAAAAAATTTTTGTCGAGACTCAGATGTCATCAATTTTGTTTCAGGATGGTGGAAGCATAAGAGATTAGATAACCTCTCATGGTTCATTCCCGTTTTATTTTATATGAGTCTGTGTTGGGTGGGCAGAGGAACATGTGAAAGGGCAAATTATTCCATAGCTAAAGACTTTCCTAGTGTTTGATGCACAGAAAGGAAGAATAAACCTTATATTAACACAATTCTGACATCTCACAGATTTGAAGAGCTTAAATTTACAAATGACCTTCTTAGCTAATGAAGGCTTGAGAGCTCAAAGAAAAAAAAAATCATCATCACAGCAGCTTATTTACCAGAACACAGTAGTTGACTTCAATTACATTCATTTCAGCGTTAAGCTTATATAGACATCCACCAGTTACAGAATACTCTGCTCCTCCCAAGTGCATCCTGAAATCTCAGATTTGTCTAGCAAGCACAAGCTAAATCTGTCTAGCCTGGTTCAGTGATGAGTAAGTGAGGAAATGATTACTGTCAAGTGTCTTAAGGATTTCATCTGAAAGGCAGAGAGGAATTATTTTAGGATGCCCCCATTGATCATTTAAGGCTTGAACATTATTACACAAGACATTGAAAATTTTATGAGACAATGACTTAGCAAATAAAACTCCACTTAGTGATTGCATTGTATTTCAAATCCACCTAAGGTTGTGCAAGTACAAAAGACCTATCTCAGGAAATAGATCTGTTAAGTATGGCTGGGTGAATGCTTCCATCAGGATGGTTTTCTAACACAGAATTCCATTTCCCTAGCAGAGAATTAGCAATGAAATGCTTCACTTCAAGCCGTAACAACCCAAAATGGCAAGTTTAGTTTCATCAAACTTAACAGAAAACTTCTGCATGAACTTACAATAACAAACCAGTATTTTCCAGGCATTGCATTTACTTTCAATAGTGATCCCCATTTTTACCTCTGGTCTGTGTTCCCTGGGGAAATGCTTTTACATGACATAATGTCAGTGTCCCACCTGACCTCAGCATAGACACATGACTGCTTTTGCCACAGAGCAGCTTAATCATACAGTCTAGTCCCTATGGGAGAATGGGCACAAGGGCGCTATAGGACAGCTACCACATGGAACTGAACCGGACAGGAAAATACAGTTCTTGTTAAACTGGCTCCAGAGTATTTGGGGTCAGCTCAATAATCAATATGAAATAATTTGAATCAGAAAATATCAGAATACTACATATTGATTCAGTTTTGAAGATTTGATCGATTTCCATTTAAAAAAAAAAATCTCACCAGCAGCAATGAAAACAAATGTGTGCCAGAGGAACTCCTTTGGAACAGAAACTCTTAATTTCACTCAGCTTTACACTTCAGTGATAAAATGTGTTTTAATGAGAACACTACTGTTGTTTAACGTCTTCTGTGAAAATACTGAATAGATATTGCTCACTCACAGGTATGCAGTTTTTCTCCACTACCTATTTTCTCTAGCCAATATGCCTTGAGCCTGCTTCACTAGAATATCCCTGGCAGGTACAAGAAGGTATTTCAGTCTCCATATGCCAGGCAAGCGTTAGTCTCACTGCTGAGGCTTCCAACGTGCTAAGCCAATTGTGCCAACCACAGTGGTGTTTTCTATGTTTTTGTCATTTGTCCAGCAAAAAACAAATTGAAAACATTTACCATTACATATGGGAGAACACATGCTTAAAAGTGAGCATTGCTCAAATAACAATGTGATTAGAGCAAGACAGGAAGTATTTTTATTTAGTATTGCGTAGACTAACTCTACAAACTTGAAGTGGTGTCACTGAAGCAGGATGGTGTCACTGTTTGTAGCTGGATGCTAACACCTGAGGGTGCTGCATCCCAGCATGTGTCTCCCTCCCTCAGCCTTAGCACAAAGGTCTCAGGGGCACTGGTATCTCCTTCCAACTGCAATGTCAGCCAAAGAAAGAGGCATACCTTCAGCTAGGCTCTCCTCCTGTGAGGGAGCAAAGACACTCTGGGTATGCTGGAGAAGTGCCATTGGCAGGATGGCACTATCCCACACCTGACACCATCTGTCACAGTGCACTTCACAGGTCAGATGGACTGGTGAGGAGGAGGACCTGCCTCCATATGTCTAGACCAAACTACCATGGGATTCTAAACTTTTTTTAATGCCTCTCTTGTTGCCCTGTGCAAAAACCTGCCAACACTGACATGTCTCCAGGATCTCTTTGCTCACCTCTCTTCAAATTCCATGGTATGGAACATGGAACAAAGTTCAAACCCTCCACAGGTAGGATTTCCCAAACATTTATCTCAGCTGGGGCTTATGTTGTACAAAAACAGGGAGGTGATGAGCTAAGTACTTTCTTGAATATTTGCTGTAGAGGGCAGGGAATATAATTTATTCCCTACCTGCAAGAGACATCGAAAGAAAAATACTGTCTTTTTATAATCCCCATCTTCATGTGACAAAAAGAACCATAAGTTCGTTATGTGTCTCTAAAAACTCTCTCACCTGTGATCTCCAGCTCTACAGCACTAATGAAAGGAAGAGGGGAAAAAAAATTTTAAAAAGTAAATATCTACCTTCTGTCAGAAGCTACCCAGCTGCACCAGTCACTTTAGTACAAAGTGCAACACTGTCTGAGACCAATTAAGGGAGGCTGAGAATGGGACAGTTCCCCCTCACCAGCTCATATGCTTTCATCTGGTCTTCAGAGAAAATCTTTCTGACAAAACCATCTTCCTTGCCCCCACCATCTTTACAGGTTTCTAGGGGAAGAGTATTCATACATGGAAAGAGCCCAGTGGCACTACCAGCATCCACCAGGGCTGTTGACAAAACTTCACCTTCATCCCTTAGACCTGGAAGCTCCATGCATGGAGTGTAAGTCCAGCAGCTCCGGGGGCACAAGAGGAGATAGGGAAGCAGTCAGTGCAGCCCGAACTGCTGCCACAGTGAGAGAGCATTAAGGAAAGCATGTGAAAGGAGAAAGAAAAAAAAAGCAAATAAAGGTGACATGTTCCAGTGGAAGCACTGAAATGAGAAGCAGAAACAGGAGGCAGATGAGGGCCTGAGCACCCAATCCAGCATCAGACTACACTGTCTTCTCAAAGTAGGTAGGCTGCTGCAATCAGGAGCAGAGAGAGTTCTTTGGTAAGGAGAGAGGTGAGGACTGGAGTCAGCATTGAGCACCAGACAAAAGAGGCACCTGATTAGCTGGTTTCCCTGCACAGTAGGCCTGATTCTGCAAAACACAGAAAGCTTTCAAAGCTCTCAATACTGTCTCTGAAGTCCACTTATCACTATGTATTTTTTCTTTTCAAACAAACAAACAAAAACCCCAACAAAAAAGCAAACAAACAAACAAAAAACAAAACAAAACCCAACACCCAAAACCAAAAAAGCAGGTTTTTCCCAAAGAGAGCTGGAAAAAAATACATCATTCCATTGTAGAAACACTTTCTATAAGAAATTTCTACAGAACATTTTAAGTTACTCTGTGACTATTAGTGTCTTGGCATTAATTTATTTAATATTGTAATATCTCCCACTCCCCCAGATTTACAGAATGAGAAAGTAAAACAGAGGGAACTGAATTCATACAACAAGTCAATAGATGGTAAGAAACAACATCCCTTCTTCCTAATTACTACCATGTACCTAAGAAATAGTTGGAGGAAATATTTTGGTGACACAGATTCATCTCTTTCAGCTTCGAAATTCCGTAATGTAAATATTGAATGGCAATAAAGCTGTCTCTCAGTTTGTTTACTTTTACTACAATGCCATTTTAATTCACCGAGGCATGGGGTTCCCATCGCCACTGTGTGGAGCTCAGTTTTACATCTAAGAGAGACTGATCTCACATCTAAGAAAGCTTATTTGATACAAGCCTAATTTACAACACTTACATTTTCTGTTTTACTCAGTACTATCTTACTGCTTAAGAATGAACTATAGCTGATCTTAAGATTACACTGTTTAAACACTAGCAGGCAAAAAACAAAATGTGCCTTAACCAGTGTTTGGCCAAAATTCTCCTAAACCTTTCTGTTTAACTAGACTTTCCATCCATTTTAGTCATTTAAGTCCCAACAACCTTTTCCTACCTTTACTGAGCATTGAGACACTACTGTGTCAGCAGCAAACAGTCCCAGAACATGGCAAACTTCCATTTCTGAACTCATCTACTTTGGAGGAGTGGGTTGAGAATGGGGCTCTGCTCTGGTTATTACCCAGACCACATTAACCAGGATATAGAAATTATTGTTCCACCTATGTGGCACTCAAAGAACCTACTGTGTCTCCTCTATGGCAGTTTTATTTTCCTTGCACACAGCAAGTGTTGTCAAAAATAGTAAAATACATAGAAGTCAGTCAGCCATTCTTTTTCTAAAACACCAAGAAAGGTTGTCTGTGTGTTAATTTGGCCACTGAAAGAAAAAAGAAAGGAATAAGAGGAAATGGCTGACATAGTCACAAAACTTTTAAAAAAATCCTGGAAGCAAGGACATCTATATATTTCTCAGTGCAGGACTGGTGGCTGATGTTCGGACATGTAATCAATCTACATGCTGTATTTGTTTTCCAAGATGTACCTATGTATATTTGTATTTACATAAACATATTCATTACTGTGCATACATGCATAAGAAGCCATATGTATTTACATACTCACAAATAGATCTGAACAGTGGTCTCTCTTTTAGTAGCTACTATGCATATATATGGGTTTATTTTTAAACAGTACCTGTACACACGCTCCTGTATGTGTGTACATGTGTATATGTGTACTCGTCTCTTCACCTGTAACTTTTAGGTTGTGCTGTTGCAGTTTAATCCCAGCCAGCAACAAAGCACTACATAGTCATTTGCTCACACACACCTACCCAATGGAATGGGAAGAGAATCACAAATAAAATAAAAGGTAAAACGTGTAGACTGAGATAAGAACAGTTTAATTATGGAAATAAAATAATAATAATAAAGTGAAAAAGGAGACAACCAAAGAGAGGGGAATAAAACCCAAGACAGACAAGTGATGCATCATACAATTGCTCACCACCCACTGACAGATGCCCAACTCATGTTTATCCAGGACAGTAAATTTAAGTGTGCTTATGGTTAGCATTAGAAGAATGCACATCATCTACCTGCGGATCCCCACATGCATTCTGTTCTTAGGCAGGTGTGCAACCAACAAACTGCTTGTCATTCTGGTAACAGTTATCCTTCTCTTCTCCTGAAAGTAGCTCACAAAGCAAGAGCATATCTTTTTAATGAAATACTGTGCTGGTTTTGGCTGGGATAGTATTAATTTTCTTCCCAGTGGCTAGTAGGAAGCTATGTTTTGGATTTGTGCTGAACACAGGGTCAATAGGATAGAGATGTTTTTGTTATTGCTGAGCAGTGCTTACACAGAGCCAAGGCCTTTTCTGCTTTTTGTACTGCCCCACTGGTGAGGAGGCTGGGGTTGCATGGGAGGCTGGGAGGGGACACAGCTGGGACAGGTGACCCAAACTGACCAAAGGGACATTCCAGACCATATAACATCATGCTTAATATATAAAGTGAGGGGAACAAGGAGGAAAGGGAAGACATCCAAACAGTGATGGTGTTTGTCTTCCCAAGTAAACCACTATGTGTGATGGGGCCCTGCTGTCCTGGAGATGGCTGAACACCTCCCTGCCCATGGGAAGCAGTAAATTAATTCTCTGTTTTGCTTTGCTTGCATGTGTGGCTTTTGCTTTTCCTATTAAACTATCTTTATCTCAACCCACAAGTTTTCTCAGTTTTACCTTCTGATTCTCTACCTGACCCAGCTGGCTGTGTGGTGCTTCGCTGCTGGCTGGGGTTAAAACATGACAAACACTCCACATGAGGATGGAGTTACCATTTCCTAGAGAAAAGACTGGTGGAGGTGAGATTACACCAGAATCCTTTTGACTGAAAATTCAGCCTTTCCACACCCTCCAGTATATCTAGAAGTAAGATTTCAGTTCAGAAGTTGCAACTAACTTTGCTGTACGTGACACTGGACTGCATGCTGAATGAGACTTAGCAGGACCTAAGCATGCTCCTTCATACGTTTCTTTTTCTGTCACCTTGGCATGGTCAAAACTGAAAGGAGCACAGACAAGGGAGGAAGCAAAGAAAATGACAACAGGGGCTTTTAAGTGGAGTATTTCGAACGTAAGCTATACTGGGTTGGGCACGTTATTGCCTACAGTCCTGTTCCAAGCTCAAATAATTCAATATCAGGTCTGATTGTTTTACTACTTCAAATAGGCAAACAAGAAAAAGAAACCCCCGCAACAATAACATACAAAGCACCATGTGCAGAATATTAAGAGGAAAATGCTGAAAAGTACATTGCTGAAGAATGTATGTTCAGCCCATGATGCATCCCAGCATCACTGTGTCTTGCCATTCCCAGGCAGTCATTGTTCTGCTTGGCTTGGGTCCTTCATACATAAGGCGCTCAAAAGGAGAGGATTAGTGATGATGATTACAGCACACTGAAAGTGCTACTGTTTTCTATAGTATACTATGTTCTTTTTTTCCTCTTTCTTCCCATAGGGCACCACACTTTGAAAGGGCTGCATTTTTCAGCTACCACACACTTCTTCATTTTGCTTTGGGAGCAATATAAATAGTAACCAAAAAAGCCAAGTTATTTCCCTAACTCCTCAGTCACTGTCAATAGAGTCTGTATGGTTTTAAAACACAGTTTCTTTGCCCTTCAAAGCACAAGTATCTCATGCTGTTCTGAAAGTCACAAGCCTGACAACTCTTACTGCAAACCCATCATTTGCATGCAGGTCTATCAATAGGTATTAATAAGGGTAAGAATTATTTTCCAAGAGCTTCCAAAAGGAAAGATGGGTTGCAGACATCTGTCCAAGATCCTGTTAGTCCCTCACAAAGCTCCAGAGAAGACAAAAATTCTGAACTGCTGTTTCTGCAGTGTGCTACAAACTAGTTTTGTCCTACACAGGCTAACATGCCTCTTAAAGGCAGACCATCAGCCTCTTGCCATATTATTCCTTGTTTATGTAGAAGTATTAGACCCTGAAACTTAAATTAGCTTGAAGCAAGAAAATAAACCCCCTAGTGTTAATTGCATCCTGCAATGCTTGCTTGCATGTTCCTGTAAGAGGTATAAAACACATAGTAACTGTCTTCTAAAAACAAGTTTCATTTTCCCAGACTGAACATAAAATCTATGCTATTAATGGAACATTACTATTACATTATTACTACTATAAATACAATTACTATTGTTGAAGAGTCTGGTGTGGACAGGGAAGTGAGTAGGTAGCAAGTGGCAGGTAGCAAACTGCAAGAGACAGTTTCCAATGACACAATAAAATGTAAGGATCATCTTGTACCACCACTTACCAAAAACTTAAAACTAGTGGCTCATTTCAATGTCCTAAGATCCCTTGCATGAAAAAAAATTAAGGGCAATAAGAGAAAATATGCAAACAAGTGTATTTTGCTTTAAAGTTTCTTCTAATTTTATGGAAGAAGTGTTATTAATAAAGCTTTCCAGGTGCCAGAGAAAGACAGACTGAGGCTGCACACTGGGGAAAGGGACATTGCCAAAAAACATTCAGTCTCAGCACGACTGATCTACAACCACTGAGCAACTTTCAGATATTGCAAAGCAGTCATGACACCAAAGGTGGTTTCTGGAAAAGAAAAATAAGATAGCTAAAATTCAGTTTACTTATCACTTCGACACGCATATAATAACATATACTGAGACACATTATTTCAGTTCAGCCCAGTGCCAGATTACAGATTTAGGATCAAAGACTGTAAGCAACTCTCACACAATAGGAACCGTATCTAAGCCTTCCAAATGGTGACTATGAAAAATGCATGCATGCCTTGGTGCATAACCAATTGAACATGAAATGCCTTTGTAAAGCAGTTGTGAAGAGACCTAACTGTGATTCTTCAGTGTCTGAGTAGGAAACTATCAAAAAAGTACAGAGAAAAGGCACTGAGTACGCATATAGTATTAGTGAAACCATCTAATAGTACTGTAGCCTGATATCTTGCCTGTGCTTTTTTAAAATAAGTTTAAAAACTTCAAAGAGCAGAAAAAATTACTGCAGTGGCTTCAAACCTCAATCTTATACTATACTGGGTGAGCTATCCAGTGAATTCCATCTATTGCACCCAATGGCAGGTTACAAACATATCCAAATCTACGTGCTACAGGAATCTCCATCTGACAGAGATCTGCCTTAGTTTAGGAGATGAAAACATAACCATATCACAACTATTCAGTTTGGAAGTAATGTGTAATGTTTCCTAGTGATCCAATGAACCAATGAAGTCTTCTAATCACTATAGGATGCACTAGTAGTTAAAAAAGGTTATCAACTCGATACAGAAGTCCATCATAACAGCAAGAAGGCAATTTTTTTAAAGGTTCAGCTTACAAAATTTGTGAAGTACGCAACGTATTTTTCTGTCAGATATAAATACATGAAGAACCTAAGTGCTTATATCAGAAGAAGATGACAAAGTATTTTGCACTCCATGAGATTAAAACAGGACATTGATCAGCTACCAGGAATAAATATGCTTTATTTTCAATTTCACAGACTTGGGTCACTTGCTCCAAAATCTTAAAAGAGCTGAATGAGAAGATTTCTGATCCACTCACGTTTATTTTTAATCTTGAATAACAGAAAGATAACAGAAGAATAAAAGAATGATAATGTTGTTTGAATGCTTTAAAAAGCCAAACAGGACAAGATGTGTAACTTTAGAAGGGTTTAGCCTGCAGGAAACTTTAACCCTGGAGGAAATAGCACAACAGCTTCTATTTGAAGTGCTTAATAAAAACATTAGAGGAATACAATACTTAATATCATTAGACCTTCCTGTATAAAAGGAGTTTCTGTTAAGTAAACCTGGTATAATTTGAATGACAATGGTAAAAGCATAGATGAAACATTTTTTAAGACATTTGACTGAACATTAGAAGACAGCTTTGCTTAAATAAACAGCATACAAGAACAAAACAGGACATAATATTAGATAGAGAGTTCTCAGCTGACAACTCTCAAGAAGTATTTGTCAGTGGGGTATCATTACTGAAAAGACACATTTCTAATGCCACCATAAGAATCCATGTTTTATACAACAGTATTAAATATCCTATCAAATACCTAGAAGTAAATATAAAAAGCACTGAAGCTGATACTTGAAGGTAACATCAAGTTTGGCAGATCACTAAATAACCTTAATGTCAGATCAGTCATACAGAGTGATTCATAAAGCATAGAAGTCCAGGCCCTTTCAATCCAAGCAGCTTCTAAAACATTTGAGTACTAAAATATATAAGCTTACAAACATGGAAGACAGGCCATGAACTACAGAATCAGGAAGGGGAAGCTGCATGGGAGCTGCACCTTTGAAAATAATTCAGGAAACATCAGAGGAGAAAATGTGAGCTTCCAGTAAAGTGCTGTGGGCAAAAGGCAGTTCAGCCTCAGGACAAATGACTAATATAAGCAATATGCAGCACTGACACCATACGTACTTTAACTCTAGGTATATTCTAATGTCTACATTTTCTTAAAGAAAGGACTCTCAAAAATTGCGAAGAACATATCAAGTAGCTTCAACATGATTTGAGAACAAGAACGAATACCTTACAGTAAAAGACAAGGAGCTCCATTGGTTTAGTTTTTCAAAAGACAAATAAAGAAAGGATTTTATTGTAGCAGATTTCTGAAAGATCTTTGTTCCAGTTGAAAACTGTGTCACAACAATCAACGTTTAGGAGCCATTGTCAGACAAATTCCAGATTAAAGGCCCAATTTCTTTTGTAGTAGGGAGCAGTTAGACATCACAGCAACTTGCCAAGGAAAGTAACAGATTGTCTTTTAATGCCTTCACACCAAGGATGGTTAAAATACAACCCCAAGAGAGGTCTAAAATTATCATATTTAACATGGGGGAAGTAGAAGAAAGTGAGGCTTGATGTTTGTTGCTTACAAACATTCTGAAACCACTTATAAGTGGAGATAATTAGATAATCATCTGAAGGTTGACCTAGCTGGGTACAGGGTGTTAAAATTCTCTGACATTTTGAAACCCTTACATGCCACAAATCACTCAATTAGGAATAGGACATTTGTATTACGCTGAGTAAAGCAACAGATCAGGTGTTATGCGTCCTGACTTTTATTCCTGATCCTGCCACTTGTTGTTGGATAACTTTTGACAGTTTTTCTCATGATTTATTAGTTGAGAATGTCTGTAATAATGAACTAAATAGTGCCAATACATCTCCTTCTCCAAATAATAATTCTTTACAATCTAGTTGCTTTTTATTTTTATATATGTTTACTGTTAAGTCCCGAGTACCCAAAATGCAAAGAAACTAATGGGTAAGGAGAAGTCTTACTTGTCCTTAAGACATATTTAGCAGCAGCAAACTGAATACAGAAAATGACAATCACAGTCCCATGGCAAACAACTTTTGTAGAAACGCTTCCAAGTTATACACTGAAGAGAACAATGGCCCTCCTGGCGGGAGAAGATGGACATGGTGACCTGACAAGTGTTTACTATTTCTAATATCTATTATTCTCCGGAGTTTGTCCCAGTAGGGTAGACGCTTTTCATCCCTTTTTTACACAGCACCAGTCCACCTTTTTGAGGAAGTAAAAAAATGCTCCTTGGTTTTTAAGTCTCCTGTAAAAGTCAACTCCATGCAGAATCAGTGCTCAGCAAAAGGGCCCAGTTGGGCAGTAATAAACCTTCTTAACAGTTACTTCCACAGTTACAGCCACAGGGAAAATAATATAAATAATCATTGTGTCATTGGATGGAAAGATCCCCAAAACCAAGTTAAGGCCCAAGAGCCATCTGTTGCTACCACAGCCCATACTGATCTAGAGAGATTTTCCTACTGGAAATCTCCCTGCAAACTTTTACAGAATTCCCAATTCCATACACAGAAATATCTTGTGTACTGAAAGATAAATCCTTTTGCATTGCAGCTCAATATGCACAGCTGTAAAACTGCTTCTAATATCCTCATTTCTGATCAATTGTTTAGGGGGGCTTAGTAATTACAAATGGTAAAAGAAGCCAAACTGTTTTGCACTTCTCTGCAAGCATCTGGGATTCATCTTTTCACTTAAAGCAACTTCCTCAAATGTAGTGTGCCTCCACACATCAACATTTGTTTTCATTTAAACAAACATCATCATTACACCTCCTGCCAACATGGGGCATTCCAGCCTTTTCTAACCTTCTGTCTCTGTTCCTCCAGCTCTTCCTAAAATATCTCACTTCCACATCTACACATCACTGCATAAACCTGTATGTCAAACTTAAAACTAAATTGATTCTCTGCTGCCTTCCCCCTCAGCCATGTAGAAGTCTTCAGGAACATGACCTTGCTCTTCAATACTTGCAACTGAAGGATTATGTGTATCATGGCCTCTGATGGGTTGTGGCATTTTGTAGTTAATAGAAGGCAAAGCAAATGGAATATCTACTTGGAAATACTACAGGGAGCCTAGAAACAGCATAGCTGCACCAGGAAATATTTAAACATAAAATCCTCCATATTACATTGGATCAGCATCCTATATCTGAAAACCACTTCCTCAAATATCACGCAAGTCTAACAGAACAGCTATGCAGCAACACTCCTCTAAAACCATTTCACAGACTCCACTTACTGGGGGCTGTGAGAGTCTGCATGCAGAAACTGATGTCTTTATATTTTATGTATCATCGATAATTTTTCTTCTGTAGGTTTTTCCAATCGCAATAACATCCCATGGCAAAGATTTCCATTACTTTAATTGCTATAATACCTTGAAGCTTGCCCCGCTTTTGTCTTTTGATGCCACTTACTCCTTATACTTGAAAAGAGACTGAATGACAGTACACTTTGATTCCTCTCCCATAACACACATGATTTTATGCCCCACTGTCATACCCTTTTTCCATCAATTCAAAGAGCTGTAGTCTGTGTAGCCATTTCTTATATAGAAGTCTCTCTCATGACCTTTGATGATCTTTGTTGCCCTTCTCCCCTTTCTGACATTAAAAGGACAGGATGACAGTGTCCAGTGTGGTTTTATTTAATGACATCATTATATTTTCTGTTTTGTTCTTATTCCTTTCCTAAAAATGTATAACATTAGATGTACTTACTTGCCAAGTATTGACCACTGAGAAAATATTTTCAAATAATTATTTAATAAAACATCAGAATCAACTCAAAAAACATCATTGCATATGCATAATTTGGATCATTTTCCCTCCCTCCCAATATATATACCTCAATTCGTGTTTACACACATTTAATTTTATCTGCCATTTATTTGTCCAGACATCCACCATTAATAGGTCATCCTCTGCAGTTCTTCAGACAGTCTTCACCTGAATACTTTCATATTCTCAGCAATATGTATGCCGTCTCCATCCACATCCCTTTCCATTCATAATTCCACTAAGGAAACTTAAGATCTCAGCATGGATCCCAGAGGTCTTCTTCACCGGGGTCCTTCCATGGGAACTATTTAGTCCTATATTCTGTTTTTTACCTTCCAACCAGTTCTTCCTCTGTGCAAGGACCTTCTTTCGTTGCATTTACTTTTTCAATTCTCGAAAAGCCTTTTCGTGGGACACATCACTGAAAGACTTTCGAAAGGTAGACTACACTTACCAAAACTCTCCTGTCCATGCACTTACTCTGGCCTCAATAAAACCAAGGAAGCTCCTGACTGTGCCAGTTGAAATACAATGCCAATACTATTCTTAAGCACCACCATCAAGGCTTATCTGCTTCACTCCAAATAAATGGAGTCTGTGGAATGATTTTAAGGGAGTATTGCCACACAGCTGATTTGTTAGACTTGCCTGGGTATTTGAGGAGGCATTTTTCAGATCTAAGCCTTTGACACAGCTCCCCACAATATCCTTCTCTCTAAATTGGAGAGATATGGATTTGATGGATGGACTGTTCAGTGGATGAGGAATTGGTTGGATGCTCACATTCACAAGGCTGTGGTCAATGGCTCAATGTCCAAATGGAGATCCCTCCATTTGGATGACAAGTGGTATCCCTCAGGGGTCTGTAGTGGGACTGTGACTGTTCAGTGTCTCTATGAGTGACATAGACAGTGGCACTGAGTGCACCTTCAGCAAGTTTCCAGATGACACTAAGACAGGTGGTGCAGCTGACACTCCTGAAGGACAGGAGGCCATGCAGAGGGACCTGGACAATCTCAAGAAGTGGGGCCATGGGAACTTCATGGTTTAACAAGGCCAACTGAAAGGCCCTGGAGCAGGTCCAGAGGAGAGCCACAAAGATAATCAGAGTGCAGAAGCACCTCTCCTATGAAGATGGGCTGAGAAAGTTGGAATTGTTCAGCCTGTAGAAGAGAAGGCTCAGCAGAGACCTACCTCATTGCAGCCATTCAGTACTTAAAGAGGGCTTGTAAGAAAGATGGGGACAAACTTTTTTGCAGGGCCCGTTGCAATAGGATAAGGGCTAATGGTTTTAAACTAAAAGAGTGCAAATTCAAACTACATACAAGGAAGAAATTTTTGACAATAAGGGTGGTGAGGCAGGGGCAGAGATTTGCCAGAGAAGTGGTGAATGCCCCATCCCTGTAAACATTCAAAGTCAGCCACCTGATCTAGTAGATGTTTCTGCTCATTTCAGGGGCATTGGACTAGATGGCCTTTAAAGGTCTCTTCCAACCCAAACCATTCTTACCAAAAGGTGTCCCCATAGAAATCAAATCGTTCTATGAAACTCTAGTTGCAAAACGAAAGGGGACTCAAACACTTAATTTCCCTCCTCTGATGGATGCACAGGCAAATCTAGCCTCCAGGATAAATGTGGAAACAGCTGGAATCAAGTTTTTAAAAACCATCTGTAGTTTTCACACAGACCCAAAACTCCTAAGAAGGGATAGAAGAAGTGATTTAGAAAATGCACTCAATGTCAAAGCTGTCCTTTGGATTATTAATGCATAACTTTATGTGAAGCTCACAATGAGATGAAAGTTATTAACCTAATAAGTTACATGCATAATTAATTTCTCTTATGATATGTGATTTGTGAAGTTCTAACAAAATGTGTCACAGAGGTTGTAAACATGAAAACTAGCCTGAAGCAGGAAGAGCTAAGCATATGCTAATTAGAGAACATACAAGAAATACATATTAAGAAAAAAAGCAGAGAAGAGAAAGGAAGTGACAATGCTGCATTTCTATGTGGTGTACTAGTGTGCAGTTATGAATAACAGGAAGCAGGCTCAGACAAGGAGAGAGAAGCAGGCACACCAAACTCAGTAAAAGAGCATGGAGGCATTCAGTGTTCTCATTATCTCAGATGAATGCAACTTCAGGACAAATCAACCTGGAGTATAAACACAGGGAAATGGAGGAAAGTGCTCAGCTGACAGCTTACCTGGTTAGCTGAACACTGAAGCTGCAGACAAAGAACCCATTCTTAAATATGAAAACACCATATACTTTTCCTGAGCTTCGCTTTGTAACCAGTTTTAATACTGCAATTGATTGTTTAACCGTTATCTGGACGGAATAAATAAGCTGGGCATCCCCAGTAACAGCTTCTACTTGAGAGAGATGACAAACACAGCAGTCTTGTCCTTTAGAAGTGACAAGTCATCACAAAGATCATGGCTTATCAAATTATTGAGAAAGCTTTCCTCTTTGCTCTAGGTGGTTTTCTTTATAGTTCTTTACATCTTTGAGATGGGTGATATGGCAGTCCCTCCTATGGGAGGCTACAACCAACATCCCATTTATTCAGTTGCCAAAAGGGGCTACAGGGCAGCTGCAGAAATCCAACTGTGATCACATCATCAGTACCAGAAGGACAGACTTCACCTTACCGTCTCATTGGTCTTCTCAAGAATAACTGAGGTTTTGAAGACAGCCACAAAACAAGTAATAGAATGTGAACAGATCTTCTTAGTTAATTACCTGATTTGTTGGGAAGAAGATGTCCTAGCATTGCTAAAGTTGAAACATAGACTTGAAACCCACATCAGAGGTGTGAGAGAACTGGCCCCTACATAAATCAGAATAACCACCTCTCCTACCCACTCCGATAACAGCCATATTGAGCTCATATTAGCTAAAAACCTCAAAGTACCAAACCTCCCAGGATCTGCTGCATTTTTAAGTCACCAGTTAACAATATGAGGGAAACACTTTGCTTCCCCATTTTGCAGTCCATGCGATAATCTTCCCAGAGATTGGGAAATTTGTCATCAGAGCCTAGTCCAGATTGTTACAATGGTTTGTCCAATCCAACTGCAAACATGAAAACAACTGTTCTGCCCTCCTAACATTTCACAGAAATGTTTTAGTCACCTCAAATGTTCCGAATTCCACTGCCAGATCTTTTCTCCAACAAAAGTTCAGAAAGCATTAGCATACTTATCTTCATATCTGTTCAGGGCTTGAAACCCACTGGAGCACTTCACAAACAAAACCAAACTGCAAAAGGAGTACTGGAAGGCAGCTGAGAAGAAGGATCAGAATGATATGGACTTGATCAGCCTTCTGAAAAATCACTAGTTTCATTCCCTGTTGTTGCTGCTACTGCCTCATGTTGGCAAGTGCATGCAAAAGCAGATTGTCCACCTACCTCCTGCCCCAATCAGGGGAACGGCTTGCCTCTGGCTGGCATCTCACTGCATTCAGCTGCAGTAAAAAAGGGAAATCTCAAGGACAACCAATCCAGCCAGGATGTTCTGCCAAGGTTGCTGTTCCTAGCTGAGGAAATGGTCCTTTCCATTTTTCTCAGCTAGAAAGAGAGAGGGAATGTGCACACACCCCCGCCCATTATCCTAAAGCCCGCAGGTGCCAGCAATCCAAATAAACGTAGAGCAATTAACAGAATTAACACAGCTTTAAATAGCTTGGCTCACCAGATGCGGACTCCTAGCAGGGTTCTATAAAATGTAAAGTTATTACAGATAAAACCATTAATCATCTGTTCAGAGACTTGTTCTAGATGCAAAGCCCATTTCACTTAAAATGGCTAATAATCCAAAAGAAAAGCACAGATTTAACAGGAATGATTACACCATTCTCAAGCCCCATTTACAAATGCCATTTTTCATCTCTGCCACCATTCCCAAACCTCTGTGTTCCCTTTGCTTGCTAATGCTGATACAGTAGGAAAGCTCTGCAGGCATCACTCAGAGTTACCTCTTGGGGTGCTAGAGCTGAGATACCACCTCTTAGTCCCTTCCACTGCGGACAGAGGAGCTTAGTGATTGCACACTATGCATTACTGCTTTCCTGGATGCAGTTGTTACTGTTCAGCTGTGTGATATCAGCCCCATGCAGCTTACAGATAACCCATGCTTTCCCTGATGTATTATGTATTCAGGTGCTAAAATTTGTGCTTAGGAAATAGGACCATTTAAGTTTTTCCAGTAGCCACTGTATGCAATACAGCAATCCTCCCGATATCCCCGTAACACCTGATAAAATAAAACCCATTTACTACACCCATGTCTAGATAGCTACAAGAAACAGGGGTGGGGGGCAGACCCTAACTCATCTTTGAGCTCTGAAGTTACCATTTCTAACACACTTACAGAACGGTAGCTCAAAGAGCTCAAACCTTGTGATAAGCAATTCAGAGCTTAAATTGCATCTTCCATATATCCATCTTATTCCAATTTAATTGCTTAGCAATCTAGATACATACACTGTTAATCCTAACTAAATGAATTCTGCTTGTGCAGTTTGAAGAAAGCAGGGAGATAATCCCAAAGCACAAATATTCAGTGCAACAGACAACATCAACAGAGGTAGACTAAAGCCAGAGAGCAGCAATGACAATTAGAACAAAGACAATATCAGAGACAATACAAAATCTGGTTTTACTATATCAAGCCCACTGCCTTTTCCATGCAGTTCAAGTAACAAAATGCCTGCCTCCTCCTGTGCTACTCACACTTGACAGGGAGCTGGCTCACTGCTACAGAGGAGTGGTGGACCTGGGAGGAGTCATCCACCCCACCCACTCAACATTCAAATCCTATCATCCTTTCCTGCCTCCCTTGCTGGCAGCTGCAGCAGCCTGGCTTTTTGTGGTGGGTAACAGTAGCTCAGTCTTTGCCCATTGCTCACAAAACACATGCATATTTCATAGCAATAGTCTAACTTTCAGGGTCAATCAAGGAGATTTATATAGGGACTGCTGCTCCCAAAGAGATGACACCTGTCAAGCAGCTGAAAGTGCCTGTTTTATACACATGAATGTAAACAGTCTTGCAACTTCTCTCTCATGTAATTTTATTAATATTAGCATATGGCAGGTCCTGACTCTCCAAAACTACTGTCGTCTCTATTTCTATCTGACAGTATAGGATCGATCCTTAGCAATCTCTTCAGTGCAACATAAGGAGCAACAAATAAAAACATATCTATTTCTTTTCGGTATTCATCCAATCCAAGAATTTACTCAGCTCAGTGAACTACAAAGCCAAAGTAAACCAAAATAAGCTCATTTACTTTCATTGTAAGATGAGAACATCAGGCTTTGGACAGCCGATGTTCACAGCATCCATTAGGATGGTATCACTTTTGACTAACAGCATATGAAAAAGACAGCCAGAAATTTTTGCCACAGTAACTACCATGAGTATCACCACTGCTCTGCTCGTGACTTTGGACTCAGCTATGTTTGTCTATCAGTGTATCCTGTCTTAGTTTGCTCATTCTTGAATGGAAATGGATTAGATCACACATTTGTGTAAAGGTTGTTGCTTTACTATGTCCATTCTTTAGAGCTGGATTACCAGTTAACTTTATTATATGCAAAAAACACAGGCTATATTGCTCCAATCTCAATACATTTTCTGAATTTGTTGATATGAATATAGTTCTGCATCTGTAAACACTAATTTTCTGAACCACAGCACACGGCACACCCCTGAAAGAAGCTCAGCAGGAGTCAGGTTCATCATGCAGGAAAGAAAACCCATTCCCGATGGTCCTGCTGCAAAGCAATCACAGATAGCCATAGTACCAGGACTGAGAGTCTCACGAGGACAACTCATTCAGGATTCACTGGAATGCTGCATTGCTGCTGTGACACACCAGCCTCCTGGCTACACTGCCCAGTGGTGACAGCAACCTCTGCTGTTAGCTTCCTTCCTAGGTACCTGTTCCAGTGGCAGCTGGAGAAAGTTAAACTGGGTTAGACCCCACTTCATTGTAACTCCAAGAATTCTCTTTAGTTTATAAGTATGGTGGCCATACGCAGCTCAAACAGCCCTGCAAAAAACACCTCTTACATCTGCTGCATAGAAAGTTTAAATATCTACATTTGCCCATCAATACTCACTTTATAAGGTATCCTCAATCTACATATACACTCTATTAATAGACCTTTGGCTATTACTTTTGTAAACTTTCTAAGAGTGCAGTAACTTCAGCAGTTCAATGCCACTGAACTGTTGATATGTGAATTGTCCTTTAAATTAACCCCCAACAAAATGTGTGCACTGATGATGACCTAGAACGTCTACAAGCTGCTGTCTGCCCACTGATAAGAGTTCCAGAAAACAAGATACTACATTGTAATACATGTGATCTTCACTAGCACCTATATTTATTTAATTTGTGGACAGAGCTATGAAAAAAAAAAAGGGAAACAAACAATTTTTACTTCTAGGTTCATTATAGCTACAGTATTCTAGAGTGTCAGCTCTATGAATTGCATTAAAGAACGAATTTTAGGAGCCTAGTGGTTTTTTCAGTAGACAGTTGGCAAAATAACATCTCCTCCACCTTCTGTACCAAAGTCAGCTAAAAATTCAGCTCCTGTCTTTGGCTCTCCCATATTTTACTAATTGAAAAATAACTCTAGCACTTCATTTTCATACTCAGATGCATTCACTGAAGATAATTTCATGAGGCAATTTAAAATTCTTTTCCAGTTTAACAGGAATACTTTCCATGGATAAATGAGCAGGTCATGAGTAAACTTTCTATAGATACATCATAAGTACATTACTCTTCCACTTTCTATGTGGCCAGAAACATTTGATGAAAGAGATTGATCAATAACTGAGGTTAGCTTATGTTATTTTGCAACAAACCCTCATCCAATATCATTATGCCAGCAAAATTCTTGTTATGGATGCATATAAGCCAAGATGACCAAGTTATATTCTTCATGCAAGAAGCAAGGCAATAATGCTAGCAGAAACCTCACTTCTTTAGGGTAGGCAAGGGCTAGGCTACATAAGGAACAGAGGCTTTGAATAATCCCCTAGCTAAAGCAAAGGTGCAGCACTAGCAGCACACCAATACACCTGACAAGACCACCAACTGGGCCAGGCCATTAATCCTTATTAAAAATGTAGGAACATGAGAAAGTGAAATATTAACCTCTGAAACATGCAGAGCAACAGGTACTTCATTAAAGAGTCTCCCCAGATCCAGTACAAATTTAAATTTTAACTGGATACATAACTGGAAGATCATTTCCTATTCCCAATCAGACATGGAAGAAATCTCTTAAGATACACTGCCCTTACAATGTAATTCCTCATGTCTTGAACTGAAATCCAACAGAAACAGCACAAAGAAGAGAAATGGCCATCAGACCCTGCTCACTTTCAAAAATGAACTGCAATGCCAACTGTTTGTTGAGGACTGATCTTCATTTGAACAGACCCCCTCACCTCAACTTACATCTCTCGGGAATAGTCTGTTCCAGATTTCTTAATTCCCTCACCTGAGCTGACTCTTAAAAGAAAGTAGGGGGGCATTTCATACCCATCAACAACAATTCAGCTGGCAAGTTAAGATACACTTTAGATGTAACCTATATATGCCCCATGCAACCTTCTGCAGTTTGTTTTTCAAACTCATCCCCTTGTCAGCTTGAGAGGAACGTATAAAGAAGTCAAGGCTAAAACAAGAAGAAATAGTTAAATATTACTGGTAAAGAAGAAAGTCCCCCAGAGAAACAAGGTTGTAACAAGTTCAGGAACTTTTAGTATTCTGAGTAAGAACATCAGGCAGTTGTGACTCTTTCACTGTACTGAAGACGTAAGCTACCCCTGCAAGGAGGAAGATCAACAAAGAGCTATGATAGGTAGGATGTCCTTCTTTTGTCTATTGCTCTGCCAGTAGCAGGGTGTATGATATTGGCCAAGATACACCATAACTGTGCCTCAGTTGCAGCATCTGAAGAAAGAGGATGAAGACATTCACTCCCTTTGGTACTTTATTTTAGCTGATGGTTTGAAAGAAGACAAAATGAGGCCACTTTGATAAAACTACCTGCTGAACTCTTCGTCTGAAGGGTCCTATGAGCTAATACCATTATTTCATCATTATGAATTTTACTTCTAGTACATGTTCCTACTAAGTATAAGGTCACATTGCATCAAACTCTGCACCATTGGATTTTCTGTGTGAGATCCTTGTCATTCACAAGAATGATGATTTAGGATAAAAAAATATTAGACACTATGCAAATATACTCCAAAACAAAAGATATTCATTTGTCATGTCAAACAGACTGGGACATACTTCTGGGAGCTATCAGTCTGGGATATTCTACTTTCTCAGTGTTAAGGCAGTGGGGAAAGTTACGGGAATTCACTCAGAAGAGTATTAAATAGGAAAAAGCTCTGAGACTACAGGGACGGCTAGTTTGCTCCTCAATGCCTAGACTCCTTCAGATGAATTAATGCTCAAAAGTTGACATTGCGTTACTGTACCATGGGATGCTTTCCTCTCTGCATATTTACCTCTGACCTTTCATCTCCCATGACTCACAGATACTGGACAGAAATCTGCATCCTGTCTCTTCCTTTCTCCCTAGCTCACAGTATGGGCATAGACTTTATGTTTTGGAAGGACTTCCATACACAAACATTCTTCTCTTCTCCTATCTTTGCTAAGTGATTCTCTAAAAAAATAGCTACTAGCAAAATCAGCTGGATCAAGTGCCTTCTCCAGAGAGGCTGACATTTATCACAGCTAAATGTTAGCATTGAGACCATGAACTGTAGAAGATTTACTTGACTTATGCCTCATTTGACATAAGTGGTATTATACATTTTCTCCTACATTTATGTGTAGGGTAAATTTCACTCTAGTTGTAGAAAAAGGCTGGTACATCCAATCTTTCATGGTTATAGGATGGAGTACACATTTAAACTTATAGGCAAGCAAAACAAGGAAGGCACAATGCCACTCCTGGCAGCACAGCAGAGGTCTGGCAGGGCAACATAAGTTCCATTAGTAAGATAAAAAAGTTTGGTTTTAAACAATCCTTCTCAAGATGCTGCCTCTATTTCAGTGCTGTCAGAAAGTCCAGAGACAGGTGTTTTAGCTCAGATGCTCAGTTCAGAGTGCCTCTTGTTCGCTTTGGCTTCATGTTGTGTCCCATATTCATACTAGAAAGCAAAAGTTATTCTTCACTGTGTACCACAAAGTCTTACAGTATTCTTGCCCAAGCATCCAATATGTGTTGGCAGCCAGAAGGTAACCTGGGAAATGTTCTACTAACCAACTATAATATCCCTTCTGACTATGAGCTAATATAGAAATAGCAAATGAAAACAAGCACAGGACCTAAGCTTATAAGCATTACTTGATGACAAAACACTATCATCTTTTCCTCCCCATCTATTGGTCTACTCAGATTTCTCTCAGTTTCCAAATTCCTCAATTCCTGTCTCCAAATTCAATCTTTCCAGAAATGAGTTTGGGGGTTTTTTTAGCTTAAGAATGTCATCAGGAGCTGCTCAAAATGTTGGCCAACATCTCCCTTGTTGTGTCTCCCAAACCACTGTTTAATATTTCTACGACAGTGGCACTCAAAAAACTGATGAAAGTCTTGTGCTGGATGCTCTGCAGATGCACAAAGAAAACCACAGATCTTCTTGACTCTCAGTACACACAGTCTACAGCTGCAACAGGAGGGTGATCCACCACAGCAGCAGTAATGCAATTGGAAGTTTAAGAGTGGGGCAACCAACAACCTCTGGATATGCAAGTTTAAGAATCAGGGTCATCATCATCACTAGGGCTATTTGGAATGCTCTGAAAGAGAATAGTAATGAAAGACCAAGATTAAGAACAAGTAATATTTTGAGAAGTGGACTCATATTCAACTTTTGGCCATGCTTTGTCTGCTTCTACACACTGCCACTAGCCCCTTCCTTTCTTTTTCAAATATTAAATTCATTAAGTAATACAGACAGGAAACAGACTGGCCCAAACACAATAGGACAGCTCGAACAGCAGTATTGGACTAACAAGTGAGGGCAACTAGTGCCATTCATGTGGTAACTTCCTTCACAGCACATCAGTGAAATTCCCCACGCTGTTGATTCTTGACTCTCTTATGCATTCCCGAGGCTCTGTTAAATCACTGCTGTGGAAGGGGATCTTGGGCACCCAAAAGCTTTTGGGCTATCTTATCTCCCTGTTAGGGGCTGGCTATTAAAACTGCAACTTCTTCCATCTGTCCACTTCACACTCAGGCTGTTTTTCTCTGCCTCTAGTTTTAGGCTGCCATCTATCTGCACCTTTAGCCCAGTGTGACACTGTTCAGAAAAACTCATCCCCAAACAGAAACCATATCATCATTGCATATGCAAATAGTCCTGAAAAAGACCTGACTTGCAGATAGCATCCAAGGGATACATACAGCAACTGGGCACACTCGTGAACCATTTGAAAATCTGGCTCCCAGCAGTTAAATTTCAGACAGAAATGATCTAAGCTTTCACAGTTTTCTTCTATCACGGCCAGATGGTGCCTGACCCCTGCAATAATTCCTGCCATATTCTATCCATATGCAAGCCTCACTACTTCCATCAAACTGTTAGTACCAATCAACATTTTTCAGAATTTAGATTTTAATAAAGCACCGATAGAAAAATGTGAAGATTTCATAAATTCTCTCATGAACATCCATTCTCTAGAGACCACCTTAGGGTCTTCTAAAGCACTTGCATCTGCACCATTTAAGTACTGCTCCAAATAAAACAAATCTGAATGGCTGGTTCCCTAATCCTAGGAAATATCTGATTCTCTCCCTTCCCTAGCAATTGGATATTGAAATCCCATTTTCCCTCTTTGCCTACACAGCTAAATTTCCTACCCTGCCACTCTCCATCTCCATCCTTGATTAATGGAAACTCCTCCCTGAGGTTCTTCAGTACGTGCAAAAACAGCTGTTTGTCATTACCTTTCTTGTCCTACCTCCCTTCTGGCCATTCAGGTGTCATTAAAAACAGTAAAAACTATTAATGGATCTTTTTCCCTTTCCACCTTCAGACAGTGTTTCTCCATGTTTAGCCAATCCTTATTTCTTGAAGCACTGTCCCACCTTCCCTGACACTCATTAAAAACACTTCTCCTCAATTGTCTCAAGATCTGCTCCTATATCTTTTCCTATCCTGTCTCCATATCTGGTTTCCTCCATGTTAGGAAACACACCAGCTTCCCCCCAGATTTCCTCTAGAATGATTTGTCTTAAGAATGAAAGTCCAAAAAGCCTTAGATTTTGTGGAACTACAATGCAATGTCCATGTTTCATGTCTTTGTACTACCCTATTATTTGCATATTCTGTCTTTTAAAGTTTCCATGGAAAAAGTTACTTCTCTTTTCTAGTCTTTTTCCCTCACTACGGTGTCAGGTATACTGCAACACTGTCAGGATGGCTATGGAGAAAGGTAAACCAGACAGTGCTACCAGACATTGGGAAATCTTTAATTCTGATCAAAATGGAGGAAAAACCCCAACCTGAACTACACATTCAATACTTGGATTTATGATTTAGGAGTATTGGATTTATGATTTAGCAACTTACTGGAATCTCTTCTATCAGAACCTATAGCCACAAAGAAAAGAAGAGACAGGGGGATCTATTCTTTGGTGAAAGGAGGAACCATTAGGCTAGAAATTGTCTGACCTAAAGAAAACATTATTTAGATAAGTACATATTTAGATTAATTTTAGGAAATGATATATAGATACTGCAGCAGAGGAGCCCTGAGATCCTTAGTTCCTTCCCAGGAACACACTCTTGTGCATTCCAATTCCTCCTAGTCAAGGCTTAGACTCTGACCACAAGAAGTGTCTACCCTGCCAGAGCTACCCCTCCTCCTACCACCAATCCTAGCTGAGTGAGGAAGTCCCTCCCAACTGCAGAGGGTCATTAGGCACTCTGCCCCTCTGCAACTCAGCACCCACATGTAATCTCAGAGGAAGTGGGAAGGCAATGTTCCACTCAAGGAGCCTCCTTAGCCCCCACGTGAGCAATTTTGTTGGTGTACTCTGAGGCTGAGGCAGTTCAGATGAAATACAAGAGATTACAGGGTAAATGCTGAAAGTTACACCCCAAAGTCTGCATAAATCCCTTTGCCTTCCTAGGAAAATGACACATCCCTAGAGTCAGTCTTCAACAAATGCAGAGGAGCAAGAATAGACCATTCTGCTTTAGCACCTTCAAGAGATCAGTAAAGAGCTTGGCAGGATGTTCTTCACCATTACAAACAACAGTGCAATCCACTCAGGGTGTGCTATGTCTCTGGGAACAGGCAATTACACAGTAGGACCTTGGTAGGAAAAAAGAGCATGGTGCTCTACTTGAAAGCATAAACTGAAAGGAACAATATATGCTATTAGTCTATCCTACCCCTTCATCTAACTTTCTTAGCTTAGAATATTTTTCTTAAAAATGCAAGCTCCTCCCATACTGCCTGATGAGAGACTAAGTATCCTTTTTGGTCACAAAGAAAAAGTTCAAAAACATAAGCTTTAGGGACTGACTTATGAAATACACTACTATGCTATGTAGAAAGCCAAGTAAAGTTCCCTGTAGCCGGTTCTGGAATCAAAAACGTTATAAGCACACAAGCACTGCACTAACCCAGTTCTGCCTCTTCAAGGATCAAAGCTGGCTGCCCCAGGGGTTCAATCTGATCCCCAAAGGTATTCTACCTTTCTTGAGTCACTTCAGGTTTTTTTCATACCATGCTGTGCTGCATTGCATTGCACAGATGCACCCTGGTATTTTAGAAGTAAATATAAAGAAAACACTCAAAAAAATCTATCCCCTAATTCTGAGTGGATCTCAGGTTGGTCCTTCTACCTTTGCCACCAGTGTTTTCATCTCCAGCAAGGGAAACAAGAGAAAACAAACCCTGGGAGGACTTTCACAAGGGAAACTATTTTCTACTCAACTAATCCAAAGGTGCGCTTAATGAAAGCACTGACTGCTTTGATGGCAGAGAGTAATTCACTACTTATACAGCAAGAGCCCTTCTCAGCCTATGCAGGCTATTTATGCTGGTCAGACTCTGCTCTACACAGATGTTGGTGTTAGAGCAGCACTTCTGGACTTTGTCAGGATTCTGACAGTCACCTAGGGATGCTCTTTCCCCATCAAGTGCAGCTCCCCATTCCCCCCCACTTGCAAAAACCAGAACTGAGGAAAAGCACAACAGTCAGCTTCCTTGCACTTCCTAGTGATACCTGCAGTAACTCACCCTGTGGCCTAAGGGGTGTGAAGGAATGGCAGAATGGAAGCACAGAGTCCTAATTAAGTAACAGGCTTCCCTTTTGAAATATTTCATTTCTCCATCCCATTTCTACATCCCTCTCCTGAAAACCCTGCACTACAGTTATATTTAGTAAATAGTGTATATTGGATTTGTCATAAGGGACTGGGCAAGATACATTTTGGAGACATTTTCACAAGAGTTGAAAGCATTACTGGACCATAACTATAAGTAGGTTGCTTTTAAGCAGACTATAGCTCTAAACCAGACAGCACCAGTCTGTCTTTAAGTCAAGACATCTGCTCATACACATCTCCTGTCACTGCCTAGTCAAGTGAAGATTACAAAGCACATTCTGATTATCTGTTTACTTCCTCTCATTCTTAAGTGGATGCTTGGGTTTTTCTTCTCACAGAGCATTATGAGCCTTGGACGGCTATGTAAGCGGCTCTTAGCACATTGTGTAAGCTAATAGAATACAAATGATTATATAAATAATAAAGCTGCTGAAGATTTTCTTGTCACTGCTTTCTCTGCTCCATTGGCTTGACTTAGAGCACACATAAAAATGGCCTCTGCTAAGTGTTTTGTTCATAGCATCCATAAATAAAATTAAGATCCTGATTTAAAGAGACACTAAGAAGCTGTATCTCCTCCTGATTTCAATCAAACTGGGATGCTCAGTGTCTAGGAAAATCGGGCCCAAGGCTCCACAGATGAAACCAGAAGGATCTGTATGGCAGTTTGTATTCAAGCAGGGCAGTTTAATTTCCTATTTAAGATGCTCACATGCTCTTTTTCAGCATATGTGCATCTCTTTAACCAATCCAGAAGTCAGGCAGGACAGAGCTTCAGACTCTGACAACCATTACTCACATCAGAGGACTGGCACATAACAGAGAACCCCTGACACCACAAGTGGAGCATCAGTAGGATGGTAACTCGTCAAGTCAGTTACAGCCACAGAACATCTCCCTCAGCATTGCTGCTTCCATGACTTCTGTATGAAACCTCCACCTTTCCTCTGATATTAAATGTTCATCCAAACATGATATTGCGACAACCCGCTGGGCTGCAAATAAAATTAGGTCGACCTAGCCACATCCTGTGAAAAAAAGTATTAGTACAGAACCACAACCTTAAGGAGAAAACTCTTGGAAGAAACTCTTATTCCAGGCTAGCTAGGAAGTCGGCTGACAGAAAACCTATGACTGTTTTTCAGTAAGCTTTCTATAACACATTTTGGAGACATCAATATCTGCATCCCCATTGATCACAGCGATAATCACAAATCATATTAGAAGGGAGAGACAAGACAAAAAATGACTGCAAGGCAAACATCCAAATGAAACTGTACCAAGTTTGGGATTTGGACTGAGACTTCTTTTTTTTTTTAACTTTCTTTTCTTTTTTCCAAGGAATAATATTCTCATTCCTGCTGCTAGCCAGGCAGTCCAATCTCAATTACCCAAGTGTGAATTTTCTCAAAGTTGTGGATTAACTATATGACAAGTGCACCCAGCTTGAGTAATATAACATGGTTTTCAGAGCCAGCTAGCTCTTCCTGACCAGTGCAGCCACTCAACTCCACAAACTTCCCAACACAGCGTAGGGATTCTAAGATCACAGTTGCCTGTCCCAGACACTGTTAAGGCTACAGAATGACTTTGCCATGAGATAAGGACGGAATGGAGCAACAGGATGGCACTAACTCCTGGTGGAGGTAAGATCTGGGTAGCCCATCCTAGATCTGGCTAGCCCATCCAGACAAAAATTCCCACTGTGGCAAAGTGTATAAAGAAGCAACTGCTCGTACACATATCACCAGTCAAACAAAGATCACACTAAGTTATAGAACAGATGGCACCTGTGACCACCGAAGCCCCCCACCCCCAAATATGCCTCCATGGATACCTAGAACTTGGACTATAACTTAAGCCACGAGTGAGGGGAACTTAAGGGTGGTACTATCATGCAGGTGTTATCTCAGGCCTAGGGGGAGGTTAACAAAGCTGGGGGAGAAAAATATATCACTGATAAAGGACACAAAGGATGCAGAATTTATGGGCCACAAGGAAAGTCAACTCAGCAACTGTGCTGAAATCAGCTCAGACTGGGTAAAAGGTAATTCCATCAGGGAGAGATCGTACCCACTGACTCGACAAACCCACCAACTCAAACAGAAAGACTGAGTTAAGCATGGGACTAATTAACATAAGAAGCTAGAGAATCATTTAACCAATATAATAAGAGAACTGTGGAGCCAATTTTGAGGAATTGAACTTTCTTCATTGCCTTAAAACATTGCTACTGCAGCAAGCTGTGTGTGCAAGCCTCTTGCCAGGGGACTGAAGATAAAGCAGAGGGAGGGAGGCCGTAACCCAGGAACTGCTAGGTTTGCAGAGGCCCTAAGAGTGAGTCTCTGGCTGTGTAATGCTTGTCTAAAGAAGGCCAGTGGTGACTCTCGGTGTGTGATACTTATCTCTGAGTCAGGCGAGGCCCTCTGTGCACACACCCATCACTACCCCAGAGAAGGCCTCTTAGCAGGGGTGCCTCTGAAGCAACCCCCCCCCCAAGCCTAAATGACTCTACAAAACCCATCACCTCCAGCTTCTGAAAACAGCATAACTGTGCACACAGGGGAAGCACCAGGAGGGTTTCTGAGGGTACATAAAGCCATTGGTTATGTTTCATGGGCTTCTTTCCCTCACCACTCCCCGATGGATCAAGACACCAGTGACAACAGCAATGACAGCAACAACAACAAAGACTGTCAGAGAACTCCAAGTGGTTACTATAAACTTTTTATTCTTTCTCTCTTTTCTGCTACACATTTTCCTGGGCGATATCTTCATGTTTTTATATTGCCATATTACTGTAGACAATAATAATGAAAACAGCTACATACCTGTTTTCCTTTGCAACCAAACTGTTCTAAAATAAACCATATATATCTATATCTGTAAACACAGGTAATCTACTATTGATTTACTTTTATTCACCCCAAGGGATTTATTAGCAAAAAACCAAAAGTTCTGCCTTGCGGGGCAGGCTGTAACACCAATGAGCATTAATTTGTTTGTTTTCAAAAATGCATAAATGCGAAAAGTTTTGAATTACCTCAGAACCCACCACCACCAAGAAGCCCAAGGTGAAGAAGAACCAACGGGATGCCACTGGATCCACTGGTGGTGGCTTAATCTCTCTCTCTCTCTCTTTGCTTTGTTTTCTATTTCTTTCTATCTCTCTATCTCACATTTTATTGTTAAGTACAATCTGTACTACTGACTTCAGCATATGGTCTTGTTTGCACCTTAATTCGGGCAGAGGCATCTCTCAATAATTGGATCATAAGACATGGACTTCAAGTCCACATGCCTCATTATTGCCACACATCCATTACACCCTCATGCTGCTCTCTCCTCACATAATTTACACTTTTTATGCTACTTTCAACTTTATCTTTCCATTTTATTCTAATTCTGTATCCTCCTGGAAAATTTAGAACTAACTATATTCCCAGGTGAAATCCAGGATCATAAAAAAAATTCTAAATAAGCTTCTGAACATGACTTTTTTCAGCTAAAAGTGTTACTTGGCAAACAAAGGCCATTTATCTTTTTATAATGGCTATTGCCTCAGTGCCTAGAAGATAGCCATTTAGAAGAAAACATTACTAACAGCTTACACAAGATACCTCTCCCACTACCAGGGTTATTTTTTCTGTAATCCAAACACTAGAAGTCTGATTCTGCCCTTAAGAATATGAGTTTTTCAGCCTTCTGAAAAGCCTTCTGTCCAGCCAAATGACAAGTTTATCCTTACAGAGCTGTTGCAAGATCAGTATAAAATTCAGCATTAGGGAAAGACATTGAGTGTGTAAGACAGGAAAGAGCGATGACTTTAAGAAACCCAAGGCACAGAAACAAGAATTAATTTGAAATAGTTACCTCTTTGAGGCAGCCCATGAAGTTGTTGCTTACTGGAGAGCCAGGTAAATCAGCAGTACTGGGGCTCCCTCCCACATAAAAGAAGTCATCTGAGCCCAGCATGGTATAGTCCTCCTGCGTGTAGCCCGTGGTGGTAAGGATGCCATCCACAGAGATTGTCACCTGTTTGAGGGACACAATGGACAAAGAAAATCCCAGCAATGACCTTACAATCCTGAACAGAACAACTTACCTCCCCTATAATTTTATGTTGGTTTTATTAAGGATTTTGTTGAGATTTGGTATGTATTTTTTTTAGTTCAGTGAAGCTCTATTTTCTGGTCTGATTTTCCCATACCAGAAATGTTTCAGCATCTGCTTCTCCGTTTTCTGGTGCATCAGCACTCTCAGGCTTACCCACCAGCCTGCTCATCCAGATGCCTTCCATCTATTCAGGCCAGAAAATGGAACTGTCCTTGAAAGAGATTTCTCATATTAGCTGATTTTATGATTGATTAGAATTTATTTTAATGATTACAGTTAGTTATGGTTGTTAGTAAAAAAAAAAAAACAAACAAAACAAACCACTAATGAAGACAAGGTTGGTATTTTTTATTTTTTATGCTTCTTTTGCTCACGGCACACTGACGATCATGCATTCAGGGATGGGGGGAAAGGGATCTCACTTTCAATACATTATGGATGTGCATGCCATGTACCTAGAGAGAGACACACACCCACCACCCACCACAAAAAAAAGAAAAAAAAAATTAAAAACTAACTCATAACCAAAATATAAGCAGAAAATAAAATGAAATAAATCAAAATAAATCAAACACACACCAACAAGTGTGATAGAAGTAGAGATGAGAAAAAAAAATAAAGAAGAAAAAGCATGCACACACTGCACTTTGACATATCATGCCAATATATCTGAGGCCCAGAAAGATGATGGGAAAAAAGTGAAAAGTGAGGGAGGCAGGAGAGGGAGAGAAAACCATTTCACACTTGCATGCAATCAAAAATAAAAATACCAAACAAACTGCATAATAATCAAAAAAACTCAAACCCAAACAGAAATATCCCCAAAATCTCTAACCACAAACACATGGAGGGTGAAGGGTGACAGGAGGGGGGGAGAGAGGAGCAAGTGAATTTGATGTGTTTTGCTTAGATGCTGTTAGTGGTTTCAAGGGAAGATGGAGGAAAATAGATCGAGGCCAGGAGGAGACAGGTGAGTCACCAGATGTGGACATGCCATGCAGAGTGTGTACTGAAACAAACAATCGGCTGAGCTCCTGTTGGCCACGCAGGTAGAGGTCAGAAAGAGAGAGAGAAAGTGAGACAGAGAGAGCAAGAGGGAAGAGGAGGAGAGAAAGCAGAGGGATGGAAGTGGGGGAAAATCAGGAGAAAGAGGACAACTCTGGCCAGTTTGCCTGTAATAGCCATTGCCATAACAAAAGAGTGAGAGAAAAAGAGAGCCTTCACCACCATGGACTAGAGGCCCTGCAATGGTTCTGATCTAGAAACCTTCAGAGTTAAAAAAAACCATGAACCAAAAGCAGAGGAAAAAAAGCAAAATTAAAACAAAAGCAAAAGAGAGAAAGCTAAACTCAAAAGCAAGGGACAAAAATCCCAACAATTTATCACTGGAAAGGAAAAAAAAAACTAAAGACATAGGTGAAGAAAACAATGAAAGAAATGTCCAAAGCCCATTTCCAGAAGAGTTGTGTTAGTTGCTTTTGATGCTCATTTTTCTATTCAAAAAGAAGAAAGAAGAAGAAAAAAAAAAGGAGGGGGGAAAAAAGTGTTTTAAATGAAATTAAAATAAAATTAAAGGAAGCGGTAAGTATAAAGGAGGGGGGAGAAAAAGAGGGGGTAGGGGGAGGAAAAGGCAGGTAACACACGGCAAACCCAAAAAAAGAGACAATAAGAATGATATCTACCAGACAATGTAGTTTGTTTACCATAGCGTGTCCAATGCCTGAGTGCTTTGCGGAAAAGGGGGAAGAAAGGAAATTAAAAAATCGTGAACAGAACGATTGTTAATTAAAATAACTAAAAGCAAAGATGAGTCGTTAGGGTGTTAGTACATTAGTTGGTTAGTAAAAATGACACATTGCATGAATGGTCTAGTGTTAGTTTTTCAAAAAAAGGCGTGGGGCACCTGAGACACACAAAGTGAGAAAGAGGACAATATGACCAGGACTCTATGGGGAACCATGCCATCTAGACTGTAAAGAAAGAGGGGGCTGCCTACTCTTCCCACCCTGGTATTAATTATTAACTTCAACCCTCACACACATTTTCCAGATCTGAACCGAAGTTAAAACAGTGCAATACTTACTCTTCAAATGCCCATCAAGGTGCTTCCCTCAAACAAGAACCTTACTCTCAGAGATGTACACACACAGTATACAATTTGCCCCTTCAGCACAAATCCAACCATGACTCCATTCTTTCACCCGCAACCACCCACCTACATTCCTGCTCCTCTTCCAAGCCTCACTACCCTCAAGTGTCGCAGAGTATCACAAGCAGGTCAGTATTTCCTTTGGCTGGAGTATTACAGATGAAGAGTCCAAGACTGAGTCTTCCTTCCAAGTTTCCCAATCTGCAGCTTTCTTTACAGCAGGGGAGTTTGTAACTTTCAGGAGGAGCACACAACAAAGCCTGTGCTTGACTGTGTGCCTGTAGCTCACTTCTGTCATCCAAGAGTATAGGAATCGAACCTCTCCTCCCGTAGGAAGAAATGTGTCGAGGAATTGTGTAGAAAGAATTGTGTCATTTGTGTCAAGGTTGAAGATAGAAGATTGACAAGATTCTCCTATTATACTGCATCCATATTACGGAGGAGCTAGGAGAATTTACCAGTCGGTTGGTTTTAACAGAACTTTGCAGACGCCTTGTTAACCCTTCCCAAGGCATGCAGATACCAGCTGTTTGAAGCTACACATTGTTTCTTGTTTGCTTTTTAGCAGCTGAGGAACTCAAGATCTTTATAGCAGATTTTGCATTGAGACTAGTTTCAGCATCAATAGGGAAGGGCAGTCCCTGGAGGGTCCAAGTCCTTGTTCTGTTGTGGCTTAAGCTGGCACGAACTATCCTAAATTACACAGGCAGGTTCTATGCTGCCTCATGTAAAAGCTATCTGCTCGCAAACCTTAGAGTTGTGCATTGACTAAGGAAGTAAGTTTGTGAAGACTTGGCAGCATTGAGCATAAAGTCCCAAGGTTATTTGCCTTTGGTAATGAAATAATAATAATAATACTCTGTACTTGGGTATAATGAGCACAAAATCCTCAATTCTTAATCAAGGAAGTCTCACTCACAGCGAAATATTGTATTAATAAATCCATTTTATAAACAAGGGAGTTGGAGTATGGGATGGGGGGCAGAGCATGCTAAAAATGAGATGGAGTGTCAGCAGCAGACCTGAATACAGACATGGGAAGTCTGACCTTCAGTCTCCTCTGCTCCTCCTCCCACCAGACCACACTGCCCCAAACATGCTCTGAAAGCCCTGGTAAAATATAGCCATGATCCTATTTCTAAGTAAAGGTTTCTCACAAGGCAGAAAGAGGGCTTAGTTTTAACTGAAATAATAAGATAAATAAACGAGGAGATTTGCTTTGACATTAACAATCACTACTCAAGGGAATCTGTGGATTCACTTGGTTTGTCTCTAAGGAGATTAACCACTGCGATAGTCATTTGATCTAAAAAAAAGCAGCACTTAGTACTCTCCTAGCTTAGCTACAAAACATTTAACAATTCCAAAAAATACTGGGCAGAAGTCCAACTATTTAAAGTTCTACTCTAATTCTAGAAACAGCTAAAAAATTATGCAAATCCTCCTCCCCCTTCTCTCAGCCCCAAAAAAGCAGAGGAAAAGACTAGATGGCATTCTGAAGCCTTATTGATATTTTTTGGTTGAACTGTATTCTGTCATATTTATCTATAGAATTGGAACCCAAATCACCTCTGATAATTATTTTTAATTTGACTTTAAGACTGCCTTTTCTTTGGAAAGAGCACAGCCATCTCATTAAAACATCTCATTCTTGGCCAGTCAAGTTGGACCCTTTAAGAATTCAGGGTCACTTAAAAAGATCCTTAGTGAACAGATCAGGAGGATTAAAAGTTTGAGATGCTGGTGAATTGGCAAGGGACTCGCTTTCTAGTAATTGCCAAAGCACTGCCCTGGTCTAATCAAAGATGAAAAGGCATAGACATATTTCCATTGTCTTGGTCCATTTCCATGGACCAATTAAAAAATCACTAACTAAAAGATTAAGAAAACAATGTTACAGCTTCCCATCCACAGTTTTGTCTGTGGCCCTTCACTTTTTGCTTCTTCAAGATCCAAACCAATGCTGGCATGAAGCAAGGATTCATCTTGCTTCTGGCACATTTTCCCATTGAAATTGACTTCCAACAAAAAACAAAAAGTATGATTAACTAAAATGGCCAGTAAGCTCTACTGAGATACTCAGAGATCAGCTGTTCTGAAACTAGCTAAAAATAAAAATAAAAAACCCAAATCAAATAAAGCTATATATTCTGACCCTTCCAGACTGACAAACCTAGACCAGTTGGTGCCTCTCCCTCTACTGTACTGATCAGAAAGTCTGAACAAAATAGGATCATTAAGACCCATCCAATGCATAAGAAATTAAATTTGCATATGCATATAAAGTATGGAAAACAGATTTATTTTTTCCATAGGAAAGAATCCTGGAGTCTCATGAAAGTTTGGTGACAGATTTTTTGTCAAAGATGCAGACACCCTAAGCATGTAGAAACACAGGGATTTAGATGGGAAAGACAAATAAAAATCTTCAGCCCCGAACCCAAATATTGAAAAGAAAGATATGAAATCCCCATAACAGATAAATTATCCACTGACATCTGCTAGTAGAGACTGTTTCTGATCCCTGGCGCTGATTATCCTATACTCACAGACACATTTGATCTTAGCTACTGTAAAATGTTACCACAAAAGCTGCTTTCACAGCAAATTATATTGTATAAACTTATATAAAGCCATTAAGGGTTGTGCTAATATTCACATTAATGAGGAAATAAATAGGTCATATTTTATTCACAAATTGATTTTAAAATCTTAGTTTACAAGCTATTTTTTGCTGCCTCTACCAGTGAGCAAGACACCAAATAGCTCCTATTCAGAGTGTAAACCTCATTTATCATGCAGCGGATGGGCCTTAGTGACTTGATATATTTACCAGCTTTCAGAGCAAGGTTATTTAATTTTATCTTATCTATTTATGTATGAATTTATATTTCATGAGAAAGGCTTTGGGATCTTAGGACTAGCCTACTACCAAATACGTCACCTGATACAGTTGTCTGCTTGGAAAAGCAGCATGTAGATGTGTAAAATTACACTGGTAAAATCAGAAAAACTTTTCCAAAGTGGAATTGTAGGATGCTGGATTGATCTGGGTTTGCTTGGGTTTTTTGATCCTTCCACTTTTCCAGTCCTCACAGCCAACAGAAGAGTCTCATAGGCAGAGACACAAGAAATAAGGTAAAATCTCATTATAGAAAGAAGAGGAAAAAAATCAAAAAGAAGAAAAGAAGAACAGAGAATCAAGAAGACTCAGAGAGACTCCAGCCAATTAATTCCAAAGCTATAAAGTTAAATTAATTACACACATATCCACCAGCCTGCACACCTGCACACTCACATGCACACACAAAAGAAAAAGGAAAAGAAAAACAAAAGACTTCCAGAATTAGAATTGTGACATCACAGCAATGGTTAAACCAATTAACAAAACTGAAAGAAAAAGGAGAGAGGTGTAGAGCATTGGCTGTTGGAAAAAGGCTCTGTTCCCACAGTAATTAAATACAACAAGAATATTACTGATAAGATTGAATCATAATTAAGGAAATAATAAAATAAAAAAGGGAGAACAGAAAAAGAAAAAAGGAAAAGGGAGATGAAAGTAAAGTTATGTCACAAGTTTTTATTATTAAATCAAAAAAACACAGAAAATTAATGAAGTGGAAATGAAGATATTGCAGCAGGGATAAATTCCCGTCAACTAATGTTTTTTCACTGTCCTCTAGGTACCAAGATCTAGAATAGGTGGAGAAACTCTAGCAATTCCACTGAGCTTCCTCATTTCTCCAACACTCTCTCCCATCTGCCTGTCCCAATAAAACAAAACAAAATTCTCCCCAGCATTTTCTCCCGTTCACCATTACCTGCCGCAGGTTGCGTGTCACTTTAACGTCGTGCCACGCGTTGTCATTGAACTTGCCATTGACCGGCTCCACAATGGCCTCAAAGGCCCCAGACCCCAGGTTAATGACCAACGAGACCGCACCGTCTTTCAGGGCCAGGTTGACATAATCCGCTGACTTGCCGGTGTGCAGAATGAGCCCGTTGCGTTGCCATGTCTTGAAGGAGAGAGTGATCTCATCGCTGCTGCTCTGGATGGGGTTCTGCGACAGGTCATAGCAAAGGTATTCGGAACCACGGAAAGTGGCCATATTCTCATCTCGCGCTGGAAAGGAAGGGGAAAAAAAACCTATTCAGCAGTCAGCCAAGAAGAGATTTAAGGTTGTCCTGAAATTTCTAAGCAATCCCACAGCACTGTTTACTGTACAGCTATATATCTTGGCATGCTAATGACTGTACAGATCCTTTTCTAATATGACTATCAAGAGAATTAACTTCAGGGTCCTCAGTACTGACAAATTTCAGTGCTGTGTTTTCAGTTTCACTGCAGCACTGTCACCATAGGGACCATTCAACAGTATGCAGTGAAGTCTAGGAAAAACATTTAAGGACTGCTGTAAGGCACTTCACATCCTTTTTGGCAGAACAATGGAAAGCTCTACTATTCTCAACAGGACCACCACATATGTGTCGTTTAAAAAGCCCTCACCGTTTCCCAAAAATCAGCATTTAGATTCAGCACTAATGCCATCTGAACTTATTTTAACCCATATGACAGTCAATTTAAGAGAGACATCAGAATATAATCCTGACGGAGCTGCCCTTTTTTTCAGCTGAATGAGAGACCAAGCAGGCAAGAAAGCCACATGAAGTGTCCTATAGATTCCTTCTCCAACAGTATGAGGGAAGTCCACATAAAACATTTTGTCCACAGATGTAGGTAATGTTGCTGGTAAACACATCTGAGAACTTTGCCTGTCTGATCACCTTGTCCAGGAAATCTGTAGTAGACAAGCACATCTTCATACAGCAAAAACAAACACGGGGGGATTATTCACAGCACATGATGTAAAATATTTCCTCATTAGGAAAAAAAATCTCCTATGTACAGTAAGGAAAGCCAGTACACTAAGTTCTTAGCAACTGGAGGCAGCATTTGAATATCATAAAAATCCTTTGTGTGAACTAGAAGTCTGCTTCCCAGTACCTAGTGTTCCAGTCCTTCAAAGCCAGTTCTGCTGCCATATTGCACTTATGTGACTTGAGCCAGCTGCATACCCTGGTTTTGTCCGGTGGAAGAAGTGTAAGACAGTGATAGGAAAGCTTGCAGGAGGGCTGTCTGTAGCCTATTCCTACCAGTGCCATCTGGGGAAAAAGGGTCCCCCCACTCAGTAACACAGCACCTTCCTGACTCCCAGCTGGGAAAGCAAGTCTGAGCAGTAGATAGTAGAAGCAGTCAAGCTATCATTGCTTAGAAGTTACTGCATAAGGCAAGGGCTAGTCCTATTTCCATTGACATTAACAGTATTTTTTTGTTTCATTTTGTCTCATTTAGTAATCCTAATACAGATGAGACAGAATTTATTAGTACAAGACTGAAAGGAAAATACTTGCTGTCACAGCCATTCTTGGAAAATAACTACACAGTAAAATCTATGCCCTCCCAGCATAAAACAATGGTGACAAAACAGTACAGTGTTGCATCTTGTACATATATCATTGTCAAGTGATAAGTCTGCTTTAAGCAGAGACTTCTGCGGCAGTATGTGTGTTTGTACTTAAGTAAGCAGACCGTGTGTCTATATACTCCTGCAAGCAAACAGGAGCCAAATTACTCCATGCAGCAATACATGCGGGAGCCAAGTGGCTCAAAAGCAGCTTTTCAGAAGAAGACCTGAGGGTCCCAGCACACAAGTTGAGCACAAGTCAGCGGCACTTGCCCTTTCAGCAAAGGCCAGATGCATCTGTGGCTGTATTAACAAGAATCAGCCAGCAGGCCGAGGGAAGTGATTCTTCCCCAGTGGACACTTATGAGATCACATTAGGACTGCTCTGTCCAGTACTGAGCTCCTTCATATAAAAATGGCTTCAGCATACTGGAGTGAGTCCAGCAAAGAGCTGCCAACACACTCAAGGCACTGAGGTAGGTGAGGTGTATGGAGAACCTGAGAGAACTGTGTTTGTTCTGCTTCAAGGAGAGACAACTCAAGGGAAATGTTACTGTTCTCTGCAATGACTTAATGGGAGATCATAGAGAAGACAGGGCCAAACTCTTTTCAGAGGTCTGCAGAAGAAGGATGAGAAGCAACAGATACAGCTGAATACAAGAAATTCTCATTCTATACAGAGGAATGTTTCATCTTGAGGATTGTCAAACACTAGGAAGGGCCCAGAGAGACTGTGAAATCTCCATCTTTAGAAATATTAAAAACTTGACTAGGCACAGTCCTGAGCCGCCTGCTCTAACTGGACCGTCTCTGAGCTAGTGGTTGGACTACAGTCTCCAGATGTCCCTTCCAAATTCTTTGGTTCTGTGATTCTATTCTGAATACATTTAACTACCAGCAAGAAGTGGTGAATGTTTGTGTCGGTGTTAAACCAGCCTAAGCACAAAGGGCTGCTATTGATTGCAGTTCTGGAAGTCAGAGCCAAGCACTTAACAACCCTTTCCAAATTTGATAATTCCCCTGCCTAGTCACTCCTGATCCATCAGAAGAGAATGTGTTACAATCAAGTTAGACACATGTTCCATGTACCTGTGGGAAATTCCCATCAAATAGCCAGTGAGGGCAGGAGTCAAACACAATCATTATGAGCCTTTTCCCCACAACTGTAGATGTACAAAGCACTGAATACACATTTGTTGTCTTTGGGAAGGGGGGCATGATGGGTTGATTGTTCACTCAGTACAAGAAATATTACTAGGGTTCATTTACCCTTTCTCAGTCACTTAGATGAAATCTTACTGATGTACTCAGTACAAAGGAGAAGGCCAAGCGTATATTAGAAATCTAAACAGTAATTTAGGATGACTACTGCATACTCATCAAAATAGAGCAGAGCAAATTCAAAGAGATATTAATCTGACTTGTACCACTGGTTTTAATATAAGGTGCCATCAACCCACCTCTGCATGCAACTACGTCATCTGCCTGTTCCCTCCAGTCATCTGCTGCTGACCCTTATTACAGTTGGGATTCTGCACCTTATCCATCTTTGTATCCTTCCTGTTCATGGGAGAATGTCATTTATTTCTGTTTCATATGTTGTTATGGGGATTTTTTTTTCCCTCTGTGGCTGCTTTGGACAGACATTCAAATTTGCAGATCACCACACACTGAAATCTCTCTGGGGTTCACTGGGCAATCCAAATTCATGCTGTTCAACACGTCTCATAAGCAGAACTCCCAAGGTCAACACACTCTCTCTAAAACTCTGTTCCCCAAATCACTGATTCCTCAATGGTTTACCAGTGGCCATGTTGATGACTGGTTTACCAGCCTCATGAAAGGCTTCAGCGGTCAGAGCTTAAGCTGTGCCCTGAAGAGCTTCACTGCATATTTCTCCAAGCTACTACACAGTAGCCTGTGTCAGGCCACATGAAAGGCTTTTTACCAAGCATGGCTTCTCCATACTGTCCAAACTGTTAGGATGCTCTGACATACATGATAGCTATGACCAAAAAGCACATGAAAATTACCAGAGGGCATGGAGGGGGAAAAGGGATATAGGTTCTCTACACAATGAATGAGGACAAAAAAGCCCTGAGTAGGCTGCAGGTCTCACAGTATTTCTGTATGCTTTCAGGCACAGTCTGGTGATGCCTGGAAGACCAGAGAGCAGTGAAACACTTGTTATTTGTTAGCTCATAACCCTCGTGCTGTACATTTTTGAAGGTTCCACAAATAGCACTGTGATATTTAGGGCTTCTATATTCCTTAAACAGTGGTAGTGTACCAAAGAGCTCCTGCACAGCAACACTGCTAACCCAGAAAAGACAAACTCAAGGCCCAATTCAAAGTCAACAGGAATCCTTGGTTTATGTTACATGAAGCAACAGATCAAACCTTGATTTTTCTGTGATGTGAAACCCTGTATATAGTAGGTGGTGTTTACTGGAATTGATGATCTAGTTGTTCAAGTGTGACAATGCAACTGCATGAAATAACATTTACTTAAAACCAAATTTAGGATATGTTTGAAAACTATTGATTTATGCATCATTTGCAAGATTTCATTTTTAACTTAGTTAATACTAAACAGATTTGCAAAAATCAGAATTGGAAAGCAGGTTAGCACATGTAAACAATCAAATATTCCATTTCACTTGTTAATATTAATCTAAGCCCATTATTTGCTTCCTAACTCTTTCACATAACTAAATTCCCTGCAGTAGGTGGGATTTTCAAAGATCCAAGACCTGTGAAAAATTCCACATTCAGACTTAAACCCTTGACATATTCAAGACTCATAGAAATCACCAGAATAGAAGCAAAACCCAGAATCTTCAAACTGACTTACACAGACCTTTTCCTTGAAAGAATGGAGATACCCATCACTTCATGCGGTAAAATGTTACCCTTTTCTGACCAACTGCTAGCAGACACACCTACCATATTAAGCAGTTACCATAACCACCCCACTGCAAAGCCACTTTTGCAAGTCTCAAACCCATACCTGTTCAAATTCCCTAAACAATCATCAGTACCTACTCCAGGTTGATAGCAAGAACAGAAACAAAAGCACTGCAAATAAGTACCTAAGCCAAGTTCCTGGCTCTTCTCATCCCTGTTGAAACCCCAGAGCTTGCTGAGTCTCAGGTTCCCAGGAGAGGTAAAGACTGGGGATCTTTCCATATTTTGTATAGCTATACTGCTTGATCAGGAAAGCCAGATGGTAATCTTAGCTTCAGTTTTTATGTGCAATGCTGTTGCTATGTGTTCCTGTCAGAGCTCTTCCTACAAAGGAGGACTCAAATATTCAGAATTCACGGCATCACTGGGAGGTAGGAAACCTTGACAGTTTGATTTATGTCTGAGGAAACCAACGCACCAACATTTTAATGGATTTATTCATGGCCACTGAGAAAAATCAATAGCAGACAAAGCATTTGAGTTCAGAAGCTCCTATCTCCCCATCCTGGGCTCATTCCACAGGTTCTCATACATTTGTGGAGGGATACCAAACTACTATTTTTCTCCAGTCCTGCCAGGAAGTCAACCTAGCTAAGATGTGGAGCAAAGCAGCCTCCAAAGTTCTGAATGATGCCTGAAAATAAATACTTCATGATTGTGAAGTTAAAAACAGGAAACTCTAGAAGCACTAATTCTGCCAGGGGCATGAAATTTAATACTCAACAAAAGCAGCATCTCGTGTAACGGGATTTTTGGCCTCAAACACAATTAAGAAATATTTAGAAAAATATAAAATGGGCAGTGACTTTCCTGAAGTCTCCTGAAGAAAACTTCAAGTAGCTCTCCTAAAACCAAGGGTCAGCTGCTCACCTTCTCACCTTGTATCAAAACCCCACTACATTACAGGTGTACTCTGAGGCTCTTCCTATCTTACTGGGGTTTGGTTTACAGGCAACATCAGAAAATGTCTTCTGCTAGTGAACAAAGCAAACTCTCTGCACTGCTTCAAAATTAATAACCACTCCATTGGTCAGTGAGATTTACTTTACCTGAGGGGTTTGCTGTGCTTTGCATAGAAGAGCTGGTGCTGTCTGATAATCCAGGAATGGTTTAACACTGCCATGCATCAGGCTTCTGCCAAAGCAGTGTGCATTAATGATGTAGGTAGCAGAACAACCAGGTACTCCCTTGATGTTCTGCCAGACAGAAGTCAACAAGGAAAATAGTATTTACAGGAACCTTTTCTCCCTATCATTTATCAGGTCTCTAACTTTGGAAAATCCTACAGTTATACAACTTGTCTTAAGAATAAAATGCTTCCAAGGTTGGCCACTAACCACAGAATTGTTAACAAAATAGAGGACTATCACTAACCATGGCAGAAGGAAATGAAATAAAAAACAACCCAAAAACCATCAACCTCACTGTAAAACCAGGATATCTATGAAAAAATATCAATGTACTCAAAAGGTATTGTAGATAATTAAGTTAGTGCATTAAAAGATATGAGTGTTATAAAATACTGCTATGCAGAAAATCTACTTGCACAGAGGCAAAAAAAAGAAAAAAAAGAAAAGCCAGAAGGTCTCACTCTTGGCAATAGTACTGCTGGTTGAATAATGGACCCTTCTCACCTGAGGCCATGCTCATGGAATCAGTAGAGTATTACAGCACAGCTGTGAACGTACTGTGGCTCTGAACTTACGGCACTGGGGCATCAGTTGTGTTTTCAGTAGCATGACATTTAACACAAGGAAACTAATTTATTTCTGATGGGATGACTGGCTAACATCATGATCCCAACAAGAAATTGAACTGGGTGCTTCTGGGAAGAAATTTTGTGGTAATCTTCCTGTACTGCTGAAATTAACAGCTATTCCAGCTTGGTAACTATATAGCTGGATATGAATATGACTAAACATCTTTGTGCCAGTGGTATGTCTTTTCCTCCTTTCTACACTAATTCTTACACCATAAACAACAGACCTAAAGTTTTAAAATTCTAACTGAGCTGTAGGAAATTTTTTGACTGAATTCATAACAACGTCTGGAAAGAATAAATTCTACATATGAACCACATGAACTAAGCGGGAAATAGACTTAGAAGTTGTTCTAGACGATGAGCCACAAGAGATCAAGGCATCACCTCCCAAAGGATGGGGCAGCACTCCAGTCTGGGCAAACCTCCATGAACTCTACTAGGAGCTAATTCTGTTCTGGACAGAAGGGTTATCCTGGGAGTCATCTATAATAGCTATCATCCTCAACAACGTTATAGAACAATGAACAATTTATGTTTCAAGTCACTTTCACATGTATTTGATATTCCCTCAGAAGTTAGGGGAGGAGAAACTGTATGTCAAACATTGCATAAAATGAGCCCAGCAGCACCTCTGAAGGACAAGAAAGGTGAACAATTTTCATCACCCTCTGAAACAGTTGTCCAGTGACTGAATGCTGAAACCTTAATGAAAGCCCTCAGATGCAGTCAAAGCAGCTCACCCAGATTCATCTTATTAAAACAAAGCTGGATAGTTTAGTAAAAGTCAGGCTGTTATTTTAAAGACATGGTGACAGACTACAGTAATAGCTAAACAGCAGATTACTGCATCCTCCATTAAATTGTCGAAATCCTCGTGCTGCATTCCTCCTGTCTAGCCTTTGGACAGGAAAAATAATACATACAAATAGTTGATTTTTTTTCTAGTTTAATCATTCTTCGCACCACCTGATTGAATCAGTGACACCACTCATCAAACTCACTAATAAGATCCCATGCTTTCTCCCTCCCAAACACACTTTTGTGCTCTCAATAGTCAAAAGCAAACATTTGTCTGAAAAGTCTTACAGAGCTTATTTAGTTATTTAAATATATTAGAAATAGTGCACAAAACATTCACCAGTGCATGAAGCATCTTCCAAGCATTACCAACAGTGATACTGATATGTGGAAGCTTTGACAGACATATCACATCCTGCATTTATATTCCACAAACTGTAAAGTAAGAACATGTAAGTCATCTTAATGTCATAATGAGATGACTGAACTGATTGCATTGATAAAACCTTAGAAAAATAATATTACTTCAAACCTCAAGGAAATTATGGAAATAAATTTTCAGAAGAAAAAGAATTTTTGCTGTTGGAAAAAAATTGTCTGTAAAATCATAGAATGATGTTATAATGGACAAAATTAGGTACTCAGCTGAGTCCCACAGTAAAAAAAATAGTCTCCCAAATGCTTACTAACTTTAAACCATTCTGGGTAATGTTACATCGTTCAGAAATAGTGTCATTTATTGTTTCTTCAGGCATTCTGATTCTCACCTAATATGTAACTTGGAAGCAGAGAAGAATCAGCGCAATGATATCAGAAACAGTGTAGGTAAGAATTAATGCAAGACAACATCTCTCATCACGTTTAAGAGATGCAGAAAGTAACGTTAGCCCAGAAGCCCACAGCAGAGGTGAGCTGAACTCAACAGTCAGTGTTATTTCAGTGCCAAACTCAAATTTTCACGTAGTGTAGCTGCTCTAATCTTACACAAAAAGCTCTATCACTTCACCAGTAAGAGCAAAGGAAACATTAATATTACACCAGAGAACATCAAGTGCCTAGCATGAATCATGCCCTCTCTGCTGTTATCTGCTGCTTTACACGTTACCCTTTGAGTCTAAAGGAGAATGTTTGCTAAAAGGTCCTCAAATTTAAGCCCAGAAGAGATCAAGGAGACTTGGCAATACAATGAGTGTTCGGGAGGTTTTGTCAAACCTAACTAATCTATTATTTCCCTGTGCAGCAAAGCTGTTAATGAAAACAGGAAGAAGATCTGCTTTCCCTAAAGATATAGCACGAGAGCTCTGGAGCTGCATGTTCCACCTCTGTTTGCGGCTGCCTGTGTCCTTGAATGATGCTCTCTGGGCTGGTTCCAAGAAAGAAGAGGTTCTGACCCCTGGGATTGCAAACAGTGCCTAAGAGGTCCAGAACCAGCCCTGCAGAGTGACTTAGCTCACCTGATGAATTTGGACCACTACACAGCAAAGACTGAGAGCAAAGGGAAGGAAGAGGGATAACAGTGCCTTAATCTTTAACTCAAAAAAAGGAGAAATTTCCCCTAAGGCTCCTGATCCTCAAAACAGTTGACATGTACTAAATGTATAAAGCAGTTTCCATATATCACTTTCACATATGTGATAGAGCTAGTAGTCTGTTAGAAGCATGACTGCCTTAAATTTCTAGAGTATGCACCTATTAAATATAGAGTTGAAGTTCATATCATCTAAACAAAGAAATATTCACACAAATGAAAGCTATTTTGCCTCTCAACACTGGAAATCTCCTCTTCACTCAACAGTATATTGCTGTCCTTTAACAAAATCTCTTCTGAGACCAAAAAAAGTAAATCAGATACATCACAAAAAATCTCCTACTTTGTCCACATATTTAACACAGAGATTATTTAAACCTAAATTTATCAATAATACGATTCACAGATTCCTTACTGACTCTCTAAACCACATTTTCTGTCTTTTTCTAAAGGGAAACAGAAAACAAGTCTCTGGAGAATTTGTTCCAATATCACACAAAACAGCTGAAAAATGCAATCATAAAGACTTTTTTGCAAAACTGTTTTGATGATAAAAGTAGTAGTACTGCAATAATGAAAATTAATAAAAAAGATGACATATGTCTACAAAAGATTATAGCATTTGGTTGGCAACATAATTTTTTAAATTGCTCACCAGAATTATCTAAATGACAAACTAGAGATGTGGAAGTCAGAACACAAGCATTTTATCCTCAACTTTGCCACTGATTTACCATGCAACCTGAGGCACTTAATTAACCTCAGCTGTCTCCATCTGTACTACAAAGAGAACAAAAACATAGGTTAAGTCCTTGAGACCTACGGGAAAAGAACACCCTGTGAGTTTAATAAAACTTCTCTGCAAATCAAGAAATGTTCCATACTTGTGAGGAAAAGCTGCATGCCAATCCAGTGTATATGCAGTGCACAGTGTCCTAAGCATACTCCTCTCCACCTATTTTTCATTGTTTGCTAAATATGAACAACAGTACAGGTAACAAACACTGTACTGGTATCAGTGAGTGATGTTGCATTTTCTGCCAAAGAAACCATAAAATCCAGGTACTGGTCTGACTGTGGCACTGCGTACTTAGAGCTGTGATGTTATTTACGCCCTGATCAACTGGCCAAAGGGACTAAAAAAACAATCCTATGACAATGCCTTCCTTAATCCAAAATGAAATTTAACAACTTTGGTTTACATTTCCTTAAAAATGCATTTCTTAAAAAACTAGAGCTCAATTTTAAAATAAAAGCATGAAACATGTTTACTTGAAATGAAAGAAGCTGAATAAATCAATTTTAAAAATAATTTGCCTGAAAAAATTTGATATAGTCGTATAAATTCACAATTCGTTTTGGTTGGACAAAGTATATTTCTTTTCATTTCTCTGAACAATTTTTCTACTCTCCCAGCTCCAGAAGGTAGAGAAAAAGCAGGGTGTTGCTACTAATTCTGTCAAAAGATACTATTATGATGAGCTGGGCATATATATTCCTCACTGCTAAATATAGATGAGGGCAATTCTTAATGTAATTCTGCTGTACTTGCTTTTTCTTATGCTTTTATTTCACTCTGCATTTCTTATAGTTTTCTTATTTTCCTGGTACATCATTCTAAAACTTAAGGATGCCAGTCTCTGAACACACCACCCAGCAGAAATGTTTCCTTACAGTCTGAACATTCAGCAAAGTGCAAACTGACAAGAGAGGGAGAACATCACAGCACCATGAACATAAAATTCAAGATCTAACATATTCACCAGCTCTGCTCTCATATAGACCACCTCTATGGCTGGGTTGGTACAGCCCATCTGCCTCTCTTTCTAGAGCATATGTGAGAGAACAGGAGGGTAAGAGTGTGCAAACATACAGCTAAGCTCTCAATTCATCAGTTTATCTTATTTATCTTATTCTTAACCAAAAGTGCTATTGTTTTATACATACCATGTTTGGTTTTTTTTAAATGAAGCAACAAGCAACATTCATTCACCCCCTGAGAGATTTACTCTTCTTCAGCAGCAACCTATATCCAAGTTGTAATTCCCAGTTCCACATTATCCTTACCCTTCTAGCCTATTAAAAATCAGAAGTCAAACACCAAATATTAATCTGGATGCTAAGTATTTAGACCTGTTTATTACTGCATGCAGATTCAAGAGCACTAGCATTCAGCGAATGAAACAGGGTGCACTTGTGGCATTTTTGTTCCTTACCATACTGAAGACAAGGTCTTTCTTTCCTAAAATATTCTGACCTTAGTAAAGAGCCATAGAGCTGTAATAATAGGGAGAACAACATTAGGTAGCTATCACAGTCTTCCCTACATGTATGGTATGATTAGCCCTGGTAGGGGAAAAAAAAAAGAGGGACCATCAGTGGGAGCCTTCCAAGACTGACACAGGAATGAACAAAAATGATTTACACCAACACTGAGAGAAAGTTGAAAAGTGCATTCAGAACAAAAGCTCACAGAAGGAGCCCAATAGAAGGAGAAACTCCTGCTTCTGTTGAAGAGCAGTATTTTAGAGAACTGCTGTAAGAATGCAAGAAAGGAGCAGGAGAGAGAGAGAGGCAGCACTGCCAGAGGTGAACGTGTGCACTGCTGCGTACTCACGGGCCTGTGCTGGCAGCAGCCTTCCAGCAAGTGTCGCACTTGCTGCTGAGCAGGGAGCCCCTTGGGCATCCTTCCAGAGGAAAGTGGGAGTAGAAAAATAGTTACCGCTAATCACTGTAATAACACAATAATGATCCACAAAATTATCCTTTTCAATACCAGCGAGCGGTATTGAGAGCCATGCCCATGGGAAAGGGGAGATGCAAAAGAAGGTGAAAAGCAAAAGTGAGGTGGAAGAGAGACGAGAGCAGAGCAGAGCAGCACGTGAGGCTGGTATCACAGAGGTTACAGTAATGTCAGCTTCTCACAGCTTCTGTATTACTGGACAGTGTATTTGTGTAGAACCCCGGTACTGCCAGGATCACAAAATACACTGCCAAACACTACTGCTGCCCTTCATTTATGCTTGTTGTGAGAGATCATTAAAACCATTTATGGAAGTAGCAATATCCAAACCCAATTTGAAGCAGAACAATTCTTCTCAAAACAAAGCCACAGGCGAGAGATTGTTACAAGCTGGCAGAGCAGCTTTGACCAGTAATTATATAGGGGCAAAAATGTGTGCATTTGTATGCAATGAGAAACAGGCTAGGCTCCTGCTATGTCTGTACAGCAGCCAGGGCAGCGGACATGTATATGCAGTATAGGCAAGACAGTTGCACAGCATGTTTCTGTGTAAGGCAGACAAAGTGCATCTGAACAAACACAATATATACACATAAAGAGGAGGTGTGCCCTTTGTTACAGCATGAAATGAAGCAGGCCATTAGTGTGAAATCATTCACACATCTGAGGGCAGGAATGAAATGCATCTCCCTCATGTAACTTCAGAGCACCCACCCATAAGGACTTACACGCACACATATGTACACAGAAAAAATGAATGCATGTGTGTCTTGCCCAGGTGTAAATACTGAAGTGAATGCATGCAATCTCAGGGCATAAGCATAGACGTCCACGGTGCATGAGGATGTGAGCGTGGTAGAAGCATACCAAACTCCGGCACTGCGCACAGGAGCGAGAGGGAGGGTGTGCCAGTGTTTCTGGCGCATGCTCCAACTTCATCCTGGGCTTTTTCCCTTCCTGATTTAGTTTTTTTTCTGCGGCAGAGCAGACTCCATGTCTACAGGGAAGGTGCTTAATGAGTCAAATCCAATCTCTCGAACGCCTTATCAGTTGTGGACAGGCCTGTTTCTGACAGCTGACCTTTCCCACTGCACGCTGCTGAAAAACCCATACACCACAAACAATTAACACAATGCTGAAAACACAAAGCTGAAGGAAGACTGTAGATCGTTACAGACAGCACTACATCAGAAGGAAGAGAGTGATGCACATAAAAATGACAGAAAGCATCTTTACAAGGGTTTCAGTCCACCTTATTTTGCCATGCACACATGCTTTATTACCATCTTTACAGCTTGGCCATAGCAAAGCTATGTGCAAAAATAAGGCCCATGCAAAATAAGAGAGGAAAGCACAGAGAACAGGGAACCTTCTTGAGAGGTATATCATGACATTAAGCCCATGCACAAATAAATACATGTCTCAATAAATATATGCAAAGCTGATAGAAAGAGCTAAGTTCCTTACTAGAAAACAAAAGCATGCAGAGCAGAGGAGATGATGAAAAGTATCAGCCTGCCTTCCTATACCTCTGCTGTTGTGGAACTAGCTTTGAAGGGAACATATTAATACATTTGCTAAAAAAAATAAACTGAATGTGCCTCAGCTAGAAACATCAAAAATAATATAACCTATCAAGTAGTCCATTCTAAATAAGACAAGGAGGACCATCCCATGAAGAGTGCAACTCCAGTTCCAAGTAAGCAGGAGACTGCTTCTCTTGGGAGGCACAAACACCTAAAGTGGACAGTCTAGGTACTTGTCCAAGGGATTTGCTGCCCAGGAAAGGCTCAGAGAAAATCTGCATGTTCTCAGCTCTGCTGCCACCTCAGCATCAGACTTGGGCAAACCATACACATTAAATTTTATGAAATGTCATTTCACTATCACAATTTTCTACAATAGCTACATGCGACCAGCATGCTTGAAGATCAAGACTAACATATCTGAGATTTCAAGAGCAGATCCTAGGCACACAGGATTCACATGCCAATTTGAAAAAGTAGACGCCCATCTTTTGTGCAGTAGTCTCCCTGTATGTGCAAAAGAGCATGGCCTACCATTATCAAATGTTTTGGGTTTTTTACTATTACAGCATTGCAATAGAAGAGATGCTAAAAGGGACATGCTCTTTGATTTTAATAATTCCTTGCATGTTCAAAATAGGAGCTAGATGACACTGAGGAAAGTTCACAGAATAAAAGTTTGCCAGAAGCTTCACAGAAGTCATCTGGACACAGCATCTAATTCATCTAGACACTTGTAAACTAAGATATTAGACACCTGAAAACTAAGCGTGCTTTTGAAGATTTTGCATGCAACCCAGACAGGACTGACATAGGAGTGGGTTAAAAGGTACGGAAAGTTATCTAAGGTCAAAGAGTGGCAGAAGCTTAATAGCAGTGCAATAAAAGTTCCAGTTTCGCATCTCTATCTGGTAGCAGTGCTAATGAAAAGAAAAGGTATTTACACAAAAGTATTCCAGCTAATCACAGGAAGTATATAAATCTCTTCAAACCTCAACAAATAATGAAAAAAAAATTAAAAATAAATATTCACCATGGTGGAGGTTTTTTCTATTTAAGTGAAAAAATTATAGTGATTGTAATTCTTTCTTAGCTATTCCCATGTGGTCTTTCAATATATACATATTATATGCATTTATTTCAATGCAATAAAAATTGACGCTTAGTATATATGGCAATTATCTTTACTTATCAGCTCATCTGTTCTCATAAATTTCTGAAATTATCTATGCTATTTGGAATAACAGATAACAGCTATTCTATCAGTTCATTCAAAATTAGTAACTTCATATCATCAACGAAATAACTTTCATATCTTGATGTGACAGTACCAAAAATTAGCCCACCTGCTTTCATTAGTTCAAGCTACTGGGTAGCACAATCTTATTAAAGACTTGTACAAGTTATCAAGATTGGATATCAACCAAAAACAATAAAAAACAACAGTCAAACCGGTGCTACTCTTCAGTACTATAAGCCAAACTCTGAACTCACTGGCCTTGATAAAAATAAGGAGCAATTTTATGGCAATCAGTGAAGGCATACTGCTGGATGTAAGACAGCGATCACGCTGGTATCTGTGTTCACGTTATTTTTCCTAAGCCTGTTGCTAGAAGGTCAGAACTGATGTAATTCTTACTCTTACAAGCAAAGCCCAACTGCTATAAAAATTACTTTCCAAATCTCTCTGCAGGAAATCTGACATTGCCCTTGTGCTACAACTAGCACTGAAAAACTTGTTTCTCTTTCAGTTCAAAAAGGTGCTGCCATTATTTTCCTGGAGATGAGTTCACCCTAGAGGATCTTGATTTCTGTGGTTTTGATGTTTGGGACTTGGTTTCTTTTTTAATAGCAAAGACTCTTATTTTAAGCTAAACACCAGGAGTATTTGTATATTTTATATATATTTTCCAACTCCTGTTTTACTGAAGTGTTGTCACTCTTCTCCCCACACATTAACAACTCCATTAACTCACCACCACTGAGGTCTTGTCATTTTCGAACTGAAAATTGGTCAGAGGTTTTGGGAAGGAGGGATGGCAGTTTTGGTCAAGACCCATAGGGCAAACCCTTGTGTATTCTTGTACGTGGCCAGCATGAAGGATCGTTGAAGCCCCTGCTGTGTGAAAAGCATCACTATATTTTTAAAATACGAGACACTTCTGAAAATTGACTCTGCCAATTTGTAACCTCTCAAGCTGCAGAGATACCAGCAGAAAAAAAGGTTAGTGCTGACCTCAGTATTTCATAGCATCTAGTAGAACAAGATGTTGGCATCTAAGATTCTGTTTCTCAGTGAAGGTAAATTAAGAACTCATTTTCAAGCTCCTACAAGAACTGTAGCAACTCCATTAAGTACCTTTAGTTCTTTGTGGTTCTAGTGTGGATTATACATATGTGCTGAAATTGCGTCATCTGGCAGAACTGAGGCTGTTCAGCCCCAAAAGACAGAAATGATCCTTGACAGGAACTGTAACTGTCCACCAGGTACAACTTCTGATAGTCATGCAAGCACCACTCAGAACAGGCTGTGATGAAGGACATGGGCAGCATGGCCAGTCCTGCTGATCCTTCAAGGTGTTGCAGCCCTGCAGGCTTATGAACCTCCAGACTCCACCTGTGTCTGCTTTTACACCTTCTTAAAACAGAGAAATTCCTACAACCAATAGATAGATCTCTCTCTAGAAGAGACTGTATCTTGTGTCTACAGCTCTGCATCAACATTCCATAACCATTGAGGACTAAAATGCAGTTGGGACACAATCTTTCTTAGCTGCAGGGGGAGTTTTAAAGGGGAAGAATGACATAATAGCAATGAGAGACTTGGCTTTAGCGCATTCAGGACTGACTGAGAGCCTGGACACTCATGTTTTTGTGCACCAGGCAAGCATGTAGCATACTTCCCATCAACTACTTCATGGCAGCTGCCCACATGCATCACCTTGCCCTTCAGAAACCACAAGGCAGCTCACAACTCAAACTAGGGTAGTGAATACACTAGGTTACCTTCCTTTCCATCAGAATTAAAAAGTGTACACGTGTTTGGTTTTGAATAGGTAAATTCAAAATCTAGCTTGCTTTAGAGTGATTTGCTATTATGGTAATAGTCTAAGTCACTTACCTTCCTTTCAGCATCACCCACTTGCTATTATTTTAAATTCTTTCAGCATTTGCATTTTTCATTAAACTGTTCTCAGACTCTTCCCAAGCTCCCTGGGTAGCGCTAGAGATGAACGCACCATTTCCTGGGTTGAATTTCAAATGTCAATGGCTCCAGCCCTCCTTCACACCCTTGGCTGCATCTTTTGTGAATCACTAACTCATAAACACAATCCATAACCTGTAACATCTGAGTTTATAAATTATTTCCCCACTGCTGCATCTGCCTGCATGAGCTGTTAAGCTTCCACTGGGATCGACATACACCTCTGATAAAGGAATGTTTGTTTGCTAACTGTTTCATATTGATGTGCTTACACTGAACACCAGCACAGAGGGAGAGGTAATAACGGATTAGGGACCAGTTCAAGCAGGTTATTTTTATAACACTTATAATATGCATGTGATTACAAACCAACTTCATCGCTTATTTCAATGGGCTGAATTACAAGAGAAAGAACTTTTTTTTTTTTAACCAACTGGCATTACACCATAGCAATCAGCTTTAAAGACAGATACATTGGAAATAATTCATACTTGATATTCCTGCTTGCTTCTAAGTAAGTCAAAATGCCCATATAGAGTGAACCATAAAAGCCCAGCTTATGAAATCAACAGATGACAACAACATAGTGGTCAATTCAATTGATATTAGAGCATCAACCTCACTGCAGATTTTGCCAACCAATTTATTAGATCTTACTAACAGTCTGCTGGAGGTCTCTAACTTTGCTTTCTACTCACTAGCATTCCTGTGACCCACTCAGTGCAATGGGCTGCCCGCTTTGAAACAGCCACATGGCTGTGTGGGAGCACATCAATGGACGGACAATTTATAAATGTTCCATACATGACAAATGTGTATCACAAAACATTTAATATAACCCACTGATTGTCTTAGCAGGAGCCAGCAACTGAATGAACTATAGATATTCAATTCCTCTCCAGAGCAACTTTTTGAACCAAGCAAAACTCTGATGTATGCCCATTAGCCATCTGTATGGCATGTAAATCAAAGATGGCTCTCCTAGTTTCAGACTCATCTCCTGCATCTAAGCATTTTCTGTTTAGGCTGTTAATGATGGATAGGGAGCATGAAAAACAAAAGGTGAAAAGGACAGGAAATCAGGGTAGTGATGGAAGATATTTTAAAAGCCAAAAATGTGCCTGCCTTATCCTCCCAAAGATAAGAGGAAGGGGTCACCATAGAAGACAGAGTCTCCATTGTTTCATTTGTGAATACGCAACTTCACATGTACAAGCACACATGCAGCCGGAGCCTTTTCTCTCTGGTGAAGCACACGGTGCCTCCAGGGCAGCTCTCATTAAATTGACATTACTGTTGCGCTGCATGTGGGCACGCAGTATGTTCAGCAGAGCAGGCACCCAGACATGCAAGAATCCTACGTGCATACAGGTACAGTCGTTACAAATGCATGCAAAAGTTGGATTTGCACCTGCACGGGTGACACGTCTGCACATGCAGATACATGCACAATGACATACATGTACATTGGTTGCAGAAGTGCTTTTGTATATGCATGTGGCCACATATTTGCATGGGCTGGGCAAGGTTCCCTTCTCCCTCTCTCTCTCTCTTCTTCATTGAATGGTAAAAGGCTGTCAGCAATTTCCTTCTGTCAACAGCTGGGAGACAGTTTTCTGCAGTTAGCTGCAATTTGTTTCAATTATGTGTATTAATCATAGCCTGCTCCTGATGGTATTCTTCGTAAAAATAAAAATAAAAAAAAGATCAGAGCTTTTCTTTTCAACAAGCTGTTTCCTCTCTCACTATGGCACTTAAAGACTGCAGGTTTGTTGGGAGAGTGGGGGGGGGAAAGAAAAAGATAAAAAAGGAAAAGAAAACCTGAGACACTTCCATGTTTGCGTATTTCATTAATAAGCACCATGGCTCAAGAAGCTGGCAGGGCATACAATTGAAATGTGGGTCAGTGCACTGTCATTTCAATTGTGGAGAGAGAGGCCTGAACAGCACTTATATCTAAAAATCTCCTAGTTTTAAAGGATTTTTGGACTTCAACTTGCTTCCTTTGAAACCTAAAGTAGAAATCAGTTTCCTGTTGTTTTAATATCTTACAGCAGGGATCAATTTTAAAGACGCTGGGGAAAATAGTGAAAAACTGGGAAACCCATAGCTGCCCAAGAGCTACTCCCAAAGCCTTCTGGAACATAACCAAAGTATCAGTGAGGATGAATGGTATTTTACCAATCAACTGCACATCAAGTTGTGATGTCTCAAAGTTGCTATTTTATGTTTGAGTCCTAAGAGGACTTCTGATGAACATGCTCTACATTTGCAGTGAAGCGGTAAACAAAATCAGGTACATAGGATGTATGCTGACATTTTGGAAATATTCTATTAAATAAGCTCCTAAGTAGAGATATGATGGTGTGCCAGGACATAAGCCAGAAGGATCTTTCCTTGTTTCTCATTATCTGCTTTCCTCTAGCATTTATTATCTTACTTGCTATTGTATTAAAGATTCCTCCCACACTGATTTGTCACTAGTCACAGCAAGGGCTGGTGAGCTCAGGGCACTTAGGAGTTTTGTACAGATTTTACTCAGAGATGTAAACATTACTGGGAAACTGCTAAAATCCAAGCAACAGGCACTTATTCCACAGCCCTGGAATTTTAGATCAAAAATTATCAAAGTACCAAAAATATAGATGATTTGCAAGACATGATCAAGGTATTTTATTCGAGATTGGGTTAGAATAACAAGGGTGTACTAGAATAACAAGAGAGCCTGTAAGATCTGTACTGTTTAAAAGTGTATTGCATTGAGTCCTTGCAAAATTTGCTTTCTAGGTTTCTGCTTAGCTAGATTTGCTCACTCCATCACACTTAGGGAAAAGAAGACTGATCCTATTTTAGGTCCATATGGCACAATGTGTATAATACATCACTTAGAGAATTTAGGTCTACTCTTACCTTAAGATTTAATGGCACAGACACCAATTGGGTGTCATCTAATATATCCCCTGCTATCACCATATCAACAATGACAAAACCATGAGTGCAGATATCATTGCACTGGCAGAAAATACAACTTTACTGGTATGCTGGTATGGTATTTTTCATAAGGTCCAGGAACACTAAGAAAAGAATTTATAAAGGACATCTGCATTCAAATGAGCTCTTCGCGTGCCTAGGTCAATAAAGCCAGAGGCACAAGCATGGTCTCAAACAGGTTCTGCATCAGGCAGGTTTTCCAGGGCACCAATATCAGACAGTGATGATGTGATGTGATCCTGGATGTAGCTACAATGTTAGCTGCAGTAGGGACTGGGCAGCTGCCAGAGCTCTGCCAAACTGTGTGATTAGGAACTCATACTGCACAGATGGTGTACATTTTGTGGAAGAAGATGATGCTATAGTTCCCCTACTCTACCCATCAAATGCATGTCTGGACACTATCAGTGAAGGTCACTCCCATGGGCGCACCTACACCCACAGGACGATATATCTATGAGGATTTCATGGTTCTTGGCAAGAAGATCTGGAGCAAATAGGCTGTACTGAAAAGAGCATGTTTTTGACTGCATTAACTGCATCCACAGACAGCCCTTTGCTGATGTCAGAGCAGCCTTTGAGGCAAAGAAATGAGTTTCACAGGCCTCAATTCATTCCAGCTAAAAGGTTTGTCACTGAAAGTTTATCACTTAGTTCAAAGTTTCATCTGCAGAAGGATAGGTGTTATAAACCCGAGAGAGGATCACTTGCTATCATCAGTGCCCCTTGTCCTGCAACATCTCAGATTTGCACAAGCAGGACATTTAGAGAAACTAACCCCACAGCAATTACTAAGTGAAACTAACCCTGAATAATTAAGATGTGAAAGAGTCACAACATTAGGAACCATTTAGAAACCAACATGATCCACAACCCGGATACAAACTACTCAACCTCTGGGCACAGTGTGGTCAGCTGTAAATCACAAACTGGCACCAGAAGAAGCATAAGTACATCCCTTCCAGTAGCACATTCCTCTAAATTTCCATCCAAAACTTCCATTACACTGTGTTCTAGTTGTCAAATTAAAACTACAGCCCAAAGAAATATGTTGGTAGAAGGCTCATCCAGCAAACTTCACCCTTACTAGACTTATATTGACACGTGCACAATGACAGAAGGGAGAAGAACTAGGAAGAACACAGGAACTGTGAAAGGTGCAAAAAGCTTGGAGCTTCACAGAGCTCTTAGACTTCAGACACCGCACTTTCCAACACCAGGAACATAAAATCCAGATACTAAGATAGTCAGAGAACATGACGGAGGAAGCAAGAGAGAAAAGAGGTGGAGAAAGGACACAAACAAAGAAGAAGGAAAAGAATGAAATAGTAGAAACCAAAAGGGACAAGTGGAGAAAACAGGCAGAAAACTGAAAGAAAAATGAGGAAAAGAAAGGGGAATGACAAAAAGTGATAGACAGAAGAGGAGAGAAATCTCTGCTGGTACAGTAACAAATAAATCCCTGCAGCATGACAGGCGTCTGCTGAAGCATTTCATTTCCCCGCAGCATAATGGTGTGTTATCGCCCATTATCTGTTCTGTCAGTGCCAGAGTCGATATTAAATGAGGGGCAGCTGCATTTAGCTGCCATTTTTCAGCTGTCTCCCCGTTACCATGGAGACATGCTTGTTTTTTGATGAACCTGGCTGCGAGCAGAAGGATACATGCGCACGAGGAGGGAGGCCGTAAGCACTGCAGAGCAGTGGGAGTGAAGGACCCAGAGAAACAGTGGAGGAACACAAGCAAGGGGAGGGCAGGTCCTTCACACCCCTGTGAGCACCACAGAGACAGCCATCTCAAACATACTGTTAATGTGCAGAGCGGCCGACAGCCAAGCATGCACACAGTGGTCTGACTGTCACAATTCCAGCAATTGATCCTTCATCCCTCTGCCCTTCTCCTTTCCCTACACCCTCTGTCCCATAAGGATAGCAATCCTCCCCTCCTCTCTAGTACCTCTGTGGCAACATCTCTAAGACTATTGGAAGTAATGATTAACTGAGCAACTCAAAGACTATGCAGCATTAATACTGCTAAAATACTAATCAGGAACATGAAGCACAATGAGATGGGGGTTGTCCCTTTCTCCCACCAAGATTTATGCAGCAAGCTGCTGCCACACACAGGTGCTGAAACCTTGAAAACTTTGCTCACTATTTTCCTGCTTTAAATATAAGGATGTTCTCTACAAGGGCAGTGATTGAGAGACAGCTACACAGAGAAATGGAATAAAATGGAAGACATCCCATTTCCTCCTTTTGACTCCTTAACACAAGGCTTCCTTAGAGGAAAGATGGCACTGGGCTCCCCCTTCACCTTTACTTAATGGTGGCAACTCCAAACCTTTTCTCTAGCATACTCTTGTATTTGATCTCTAACACTGTTGGCTTTAGACCCACCAACAGTATACAGTGATTGGGAGAGCCCAGCTCCTATTCTCCAGTAGCATACGAATCACACCAGTATGAGAAACTTTGTCTGCTTGAATTGTTGACCATGCACAGCACCAGAACTAATCAGTCCAATTTTAACAGCACTTTCAGTCCACCTACATTTACTATAAGCTGTTTATCTCTTCTTGAGGGCCTTGTTTCTCTAAACGTCTTGTGAAGGGTTTTAGAAACACAGGAAAGACTGACACGGTGAAAGTTTAACTGAGAGACTATACCTATGCTAACAAATGAAATGGAGCCTTGGTGCACTCCCAGACTTTGAAACATGGTAGTTTGCAATTTTGAACTATTACAACAGTTTCTGATAGGCTCTTTCTCATTTAACTAGCAGTCTTCCAAATAATTCTGAGGACAGATTAGGAGTCAGGATATGCCCATGACCATTCCCAATGCCCAGTTTCTGTACAACCATCTTGTTCTGTGTGTTTATGAGCACAGACAGACCATCCTACAATAGTCAGCCTCAGTGCCAGGAAACATTTCCAACCATGCTCAGCTGATTAGTAGAGACAACCAGGCAGTGCAGCTTGAAGACAGCCAGGACAGTACTTTGTGCAGTCCCAAACTACAACAATAAGGTCTTGCTGACATATCCTAGCTCTGTCCACCCTAACTCTCTGTCAAAGGGCTGATTTGCACAATTCTGCTATTCATATAGCTTGGATGTACACACAGAACAATGAAGCCATAGCTTCTCTGTAAGCCACTGAACACTCAAGCCATAGGTCGGCTGAGGTATATCCTCCTAAACAGATAAACAGGAAAACAAGACCAATAATTCCACTCAATCTGACAAGGATAATGGGATGCCTAAGAAGAAAATCACAGCCTTAAGGTACATACCAAGAGCACTTCTGGTGTCTCAAAATTCCCTAGCACTAAATGGGAAGATTCTAATGTTACACGCTGAGTTTGCAGAAAGCCTCACCTCCACATCAACTATCATGATGCCAAAAAGAATTGTTTGGTGTGTAATGTTTATGATTAAGAATAAAGATGCCCAGAAGACATTTAACTCCTTGAAGGTGAATTTATGATGCAGAGATGGTATCAGACACTGAGAGCTTGCAGCTTTTCAGAAAGCAGCTTGCTTTCTGATTCACAGCTTTCCAGTCCATCTTTGGATAATGTTTCTCAAAATGCAAACTTTATACTTCCCTTAAACCATCCCACTCTCTGTCATGTCCCTTTGCTCCAAACCCCCAGACTGCCAAGGAACAAAGACAAACATCTTTGCTAGGAAGTCGAGAGCAGAAGATGCAAGGCTGTCCAGACCCAACTCTGGTTTGTGGCAGTGTCCCATCTCTTGCTATTTGATTCCAATGCACATGAAACTGAAGTAACATATACTGATACAAAAGTAGCACCTAGAAACACTGCAACACTGAGTATTCTTAATATTTAAAATAGTAATTTCATGCTTATTTTTAGTTTAGAGGACCCAGTGTTCTATTTTTTTCCTCCTTTCTACACCTCCTGCTTTCCCAATACTTTTCTTTGAATCTTCTCATTTATTTGTTCATGCTGTCCAGCATCACCTATCAAATAAACTTCACAGTATTCAAACACTCAACTAGGAGACTACTATTTAATAACTGAAAAACTGCAGACCCACTGCATTCTCTTCCAGTGGCCTGCTAGTTCAGTCAATTTCAGTGCCTGACTATGGAGCAGCCTTCTTTGTTTATTCAGTTTATTTATTTTTTAGAAGCCATTTAAAAGTCCCTATTTCTCAACACCTGCCTAGCCCTCCCTGCTCCATGTTAAGAGACAGTAACAAGAAAGGGTCCAAGTGCTTCACTCTATTAACGCTTAGTCAAGTCCTCATCTCCTAGTAGGAACATATCCATACCTTGTTCTTTTCTCATTAGAACCTCTCACTTTGGCCCTTCTGAAATTTGACAAAACCTTTAGAAGTAGATGCTAAAGAAACTCCTTGAGCGACATTTAATTGGCACAATGCCATTGATCTTTCCCACGACTGACATCTGCTACCCTTCCACATCTCTATGGTAGTTATCAAGAACAGCTCTTTCTGTATCTTTTCTTATCTTGCTGACTACTGATTTCTTTAAAATTCCTGACTGTTCCATGTTTGAAAAAGTTCTGCCTGAATTGCTTATATGCTAGTCCTTCTTTTAGCTTCAGTCCACTCTCATAACCTTTTGCTTTTGAATATGGAACTATCTTAAGCACCACATTGAGCACCAGACTGCCATTGGACTTGCAGGATGTTTTTTCTCTGGGGGAGGCCTAAGTTCAGAGTGTCTGATCAAAGTTGTCTTTGTTGTCCAAGGGAATTTTGGAAACCGTAGTGGAAACAAACAGCTGATGTACATGATTGAAAATATGAATGCTAATGAACTGTTTAGCCTGTTGGGTCAATGACACTATTTTTGGGTTCAATGAGTCTGGGAAGCTGAAGCTAAGAAAGAAGTATGCCATAATATTAAAGATTTTGTTTTAATGTAATCTCTGGTCAGCAAAAGAGTATGACAAGAGCATTGACAGCACAGTTTTTGAGACAAATGTGAAAGCAAGAGGGAAATTATCCCGGAGAGCTCTCACAAATAACTTTGTGGTCATTTCAAGAATTTGTAGAATTATGCTCCCTGTGATTAGAATTAGTTTATACGGTACAAATAAATTGGTTCCAGAACCTGCTAAACTATCCCATTCAAGTTAAGGAATACATTCAGAAGAGCAAAGGAATTTGCAATTAATTCCTTTGACCACATTCCCCACACGCAACAACTCCACTGTGTTGAGAAACAAAACAAGACAACATAGTTGTAGAAGAAATTTAATGGCTAGATGCTACAGACCATATTTATTCAGCAACAGTTTTTAATCAAAAGTATTGATTTCTAATTCTAGGAATGCTTGTGGAAAGCTTTGTGGCAGACAAAACTAGCACTTAAGTTTTGGGGAAAGAAAGAAAGATATATCTACCTTTGGATATCTTTGCATCTTTATTTTCCCCACTCTCTCTTTCCAAAGAGCAATAGCCTTCATTTTCCTTTCTACAGCCTACTGTCTCAAGTCCACTCAGTGAAAAATGGGTGTGTCGTGCTTGGCTCTATTTATTTGCATGCATGTAGTACAAGGCAACAAAGCAGAGGATCAAATCTTCAGTGGCACTCACAGAGCTGTACCATTAGCTCTAGCAGCAAGGGGCTGCTGCTCCTGGTGATGGTATTCCTATATCTGATTTCTACTACTGTTGGAGGAATGGAGTACATCACTCTTCCAACAGGTTTTATGTGCATCATAACAGGATCCAACTTTGAATATTTCAGTACTCCAACAGAAGCTGGAACAGCTCAATACATAAGAATGCAGGTCCAAGGTACAGAAATGTGAGAAGGTCAGAGCCTAGTACCACAGACAGCTTTTGATAAAAATGTGGTCTCAGTTTTGACTAAACAGGAACAGATTTCAAACCTCAGTGTCCCTGGTGCTGAGTACTTTTTGTGCCTTGCCTGTTTGTAGGTCAAGTCATTCAACTGCAGAGCTGGGAAAGAAGGTTGGGTCCTTCAGATGCAACCTTTGGCATTGAAGCCTCTCCCCTCCTGTCCTTTCCTATTCCATAATGCCCCAGGAAGGGATATTATGCTTTGCAGAGTAATAAAACACAGTCATGAGGAAGTGTAAGCAATGAAGTGATTTTTCATGTCACAGCCGACTTTATTAGCATAATTCCTAATTGTGACTGTTTAGAAGCCCCATAAGAGCAAGAATAATTGTATTTAACAGGCAGAGTGATAAAGAGACAAGATTAGTCATTTCTCCATCCTCCTCCCCCCCCTCCCAACTGCTACAAAATCCTTTTCCTTTCCTCTACCATTGGGAAACAAATACCAGGGAACATATTCTACAGGAAAAAAGTGCCTATTTCTAGTGTGCCCAAGAATCTTCTACTTGTGACATCCTAACCTCACTTGTCTTTAGTGGGACCTCATATAAACCTCTGAGTGGCAACATAAAAGAAAGGACAAAATTTGGGATCCCACTAGAACACAGTCTATGAGAAAAGGCAATATGCAACTAAGCAGAGGTTTCTAGGGAAACCTAGAAGTATTACAATATATTCCAGAACTGTGCACTGTGAAAGGAACCCACCATTTAGATACAAGTTTGCAATACATTTCCACCATGTTTAGTCAGAACATAGAAGACAAAACATTTAGTGCCTTATCATGAGCCATCACTTCCTAACCTGCCACACAGATCTGAAGCACATCAAGCAAGACTGAGCCCTTGCGGTGCAAAACTCACCAGAGGATGATCTGGGGTGGTGCTGCAAAGACTGAGCCACAAAGCATTTCTTCCATTGTGGTGGGACAGGACAGGCTTGCAAGGGGGACTTGCAAACAGCACAGTTCTGTGGAGGCTTATGGACATAGGGAGCTTCTCTTTGCAGAATCCAATTCAATAATTATGAAAGGCAGTGGTCCTCACAACAACTGCTCTTTTCGGGTACAGTAGCCTATCTTGGATATTACTGACTCACTACCAAAGAGGAAAACACACAGGAGACTCAGTGAAGGGAGTCTGTCTTGATAAGAAAAGAATTGATAACAAGGTCAAGTCAGGGTCCTGAGTACAGTAATACACTGGGCTGGGGACTGCCCCCTCCCTCTCCGCTCTCTCCCCAGCCTGCCCAACTCCCTCCCTCAAGTCAGTGGGACATGCCCTGGCTGACATGGACCCTGTCCAGCCAGCCCCATGGCTCACAGTCCCCAGCAACATGTCAGACTCCACAGCGACCTGACAAGATCTTTAGATGCCAACTGGTATCATCCACAGCAAATCGAGAGTTGCTGTCCCAACAAATGCAAAATGATGCAGCTATTCCAGCTAGTGGCTTCAAAATACCCTTTTAATATGCACTAGTCACGTTCCTTACAGTCTTACAGACTCCTTACAGTTCCTTACAGCTGAACCATTTTACCTTCTCCTTCTGTCCTTTAACTCCTTCAAATCTTTAAAAGAATATTTGTTTTCAAGATGACTTGTCAATTAACTTCATCCATTCCCACAAATGCCTGCAGTTGTAGGTTCAGTTCAGGCCCAGAACTGTCTCCACAACACAAGGAAAAGTACTTCTCTCCATTCAAACTCCTTTTTACATAACCAGGAGACTAAAGCAGCCAGAGACTCTGGGGTTTAATTCAAAATTAGACTCTCAGGTGTGATTCTCTTGTGCTGCAGGTATTTTAATCTCCATTAGAGAGAGAAGAGGGACAGAATCTTACATGGTTTCATATGCATTTGTTTTGATTTTTATAGCTGGGAAAAGAGCTATATTAACAGCACAGCAGGGGCTGAACTGAAACCAAAGACCTGGAAAATAAAATATTCTCAGTATTCATTATTTCAATACTTGCAAATTCCAACAAGATGAGACTTCTATATGCTTATCATGAAAGAGAATAAATAGGCATGGATTAAAATAGATTAAAAAAACCCAACCCTATTTATTTACAGTACATAAAGCAAATCTATTTGCAAATTGTAAAAAGCATTACTCTTGCAGTCCTTAGGGATTCTAATGTATTGGAACAAAAAGTAGGCATAACGAAATTAAATGCTCAAAATAAAACTGGGCAAGACATTTGCTATCCGATACGCAACTGCTGAAGACAGACCAGCCTGATACTGAGAGCAGAGCTCTAAAGGCCTGAGTCACAAATCCAAATCTCAGACATCTGAGTTTTTACAAGGTGTTTGTCATGTATCATCTTAAAACTGGCATAAACCTGATGTATGGACATGTTTAAATCACTTTATCATCTCTTTCTTAAAATTAAGACTCTGATATTGAGCCATTTAAAAGTGTTGTGAGATAAATTGCTCATACCATTGAAAAGCAATAATATTGCCTCTTAGTTTTGCTCAGCATTAAATAAAAACTCTTCAGGGACCCCACACACACACTTGTTGGGGTTGTAATCCCAAAAAGAAGAGCAAGTGTTGAAACAAAGCCAGAATAGTGTTCTGTATCCCTTTCCCATTCTACCCTTGACTCTGCATCACTTAGGTAAATGAGCCTTAGCTAAGGTAATTACAAAAAAATAGGAATCCTTCAAATAACTAATCAAAAAAGCATCAAAGAAATATGGAGGAAAAGAGTTCCTTGAACTAAAAGATAAAAATGCCTAATAATAAAGGGCTTGTCACTTTCAGCATGGTGAACCCCTGCTGACCTTATAGACACAACTTTGGGGTGAAGGGTATGTAGGATTTCACAGATGATGTCCTACATCACCTTGCAGTGCTAAGCAAGCACTCTTCACAGGTGCAGAGACACTGGCATTGGATATTTTAAGGAGAGAGGCCATGATCACACACTACATTTCATGGCTATTTCAGTTTTCTCTTTGTACAAGTCTAACTCCTGATTCTATTTTTTATCAGAAATGAGTTGGTCACAGCTGTCCTAAGAGAGCACTGTGACATTCTGAGAATGCAAAGGGATATCCCACTCAGCTTAAACAGGAGAAAGTGGGACTAGAGGCAAAGGTTGGGTCCCACTAGATTGAAGAGGCAATGAGCCATGAACACATTTCTCACAGAAGAGTTTTTAGATGCTAAAATGAAACTCAAAGAAGCAGCAGATCTGCTCAGGTCTTCCCATCAACGACCTTGGATGTTTGTGCTGTTTTAGCCAAAGGGCAAGGATCATGTAAGAGCAGAGCTTGGGGAATTGCCCAGGAAGATCCGTGTTGCTCTTCTGCATACATCCTCATAGAGGGGGGCCAAGTCCCCTGCTCAAGGCACTGCCCCATGGCTGACCCTTCACACCGCTCCTGTGGCTGCAGTGAACATGCTCACAACCTTTGCAGGTCACCTAGTGCAGGAGAATATGGATCTGAATGGCACCTCTGGGGACTGAACTTTCTCTACAGGTGTTGTCAGGACAGTAATAGATCATGACCCCTTCAAACACTTGTCCACATGGGAGCATGCAGCATACTGAGGGGGTCGGGAGGAATATAGCCCTGCAGGCCAGTCTGTCTGCACTCTATGTGTTAGCAACAATCAGCACCCAAGCATTGAACAAGGCAAAGGTTTTGGTAAAAGCTTGAGCCTTTCAGGACCAGCCTGACACTCCCTAACTTGTTTCGCACAAGTCCTAATTTCATAGAGAAATGATGACCTGTTTACAAACCATATATAAACCGAGGTTTATTTGCCTAAAAGATTCATCAATAATTTTAAATTAACAAATGTCAACAACATTACAATTAATTTGCCGGCTGGAAAATGGATTGGGGAAATGTAGTGAACAAAGCATACAGTTTCCCCATTCCCTTTGCTTCAGATGGAGTGACGTGGCTTGAAGCTAATGGAGAGATCTCTAAGATCGAGAGGGAATGGACCTCTGACAGGGTCTGTGAACCAGGCCCTTCTCCCCTAGTTGCTGCCTTTCAGGCAGACTACAGCTTTTGCCATGAACAAATCATTTCAGCTTTTAATTCAGTCTCTCCTTTTGTAAACTAGGCCTAATAGTACTCACTTATCTACTTCACTAGGATGCTTCAAGGATTAAAATTGATGCATCCCTGCTGAAGTAATGTGCTATAATTACCTTGTTAATATGCCCTCTCTTGGATAGAATTAAAATTGCTTAGCTGCATGTCACATGTCCCACACTGCCAGCCAACTGGGGCCCTGGGCAAGCTCAGGCAATTGGACAATGTTTCCTCAAGCCCTTTTCTCCTGTGCGGCTGAAGTGAAAAGAAAATGGCAGCCCTGCAGCCAAGGGCTGCAGCAAGTACACTGTACTTGAGAAAGCAGCCTCAAAGTCACTATTTATGCAGAAGCATGCTCCTTTACAGATCAGCAAGAGGCAAAGACTATTTTCTGCCTGCATTTGGGTGACAAAAAACCCCAAAACCTGTTGAAATCCTTCTTTTCAGTGAACTACATCTTTCCCTGATGAAAGCAGTGAAACAATCATTCCCTCTTTCAAACCCATCTGTGATATTCAAGTCCCCACCTGTGCTCTGACCACTCTTCCCCTCCTGTATGATTCTTCCCAGCTAAGTGCCCCTTTTTCTTCAGCTGCTCTAACTTCTGAAAATGAGAATAATGCTAAGAAATTATGCAACACTAAGGGGGAAGGTCTAAAATTTTCTCTATTTCAGAGAAAAGTAGCCACAAGTATCTTTATTAGAGAGGTACCTGCACAACTGCAAGTCTGTCTCTACTATCCAGAGATGTGCATAGCCCCATCCATTCCTACAGGCAGAAACCAGCGAAGCTTGCAGACTGGAGACATCCTCGTCCCTGCATCTCTATTTGCACTGCATCGCATTACCTCACTTCCAGCCAATCCAGACGCTTCATGCCTCAACACTCTCCTCTCACCTAGTGAATACCCACCAGAGCAGCTGATTGCCATGGCAAACACGGCGGAGTTCAGAAAATTATATACGGCCAGCAGTTAGCATTTGTGGAAACGCAAATAAAAACAGCGCAATTTCAGGGGTGGGCTAGAGTTTGGCACGAGTATCTTCTGCCTCCAGAATTTAAAGAAACACAGAGCAACATGCACACACTGAACAGCAGAAAGTTATGTCCTGATAAATAGGTTTTCCTGATTTCACAGCGCAGTTACAATAATTAGGAATAAGGTGACCCCTCCCGTCTCAGGAGAAGGAAAGCAGTTCTGAACAGCTATACAAGCAACAGTGTTTCAGACTGATCAAGACCTCCTAATTCACTATAAAAGCGGGTACAAAGCCAAGACCGCAATAAACCAAACCCTCCTCCTTTGCTCTTGGAAATCTCAAATGTGAGAATCCTCATACATGAGAATTCTTCCTGATCAACCCTATTTCAGAGATATCCAAGTATTATCACTGCATGAGTCTTAGAAGGTCTGCATTTATTACAGATGTTATCTTACCTACAGGAGTTTCTGCTGAAGTTACAGGGAATATGGCTATTGTATTCCCGTGCAAAATAAAGAAGCCATTATAAATCTTCACGAAGTATTCAATACACAGCAATCCCTCAGCAGTGATGACTCCACACCTTTGCAGTGCGCACATATTGTTTAAAGCACTGCAGACATCTAGGACTGGGTTTTCTGCTGTTTTTAAAAGCGGTCAGAAAATGCAAGCAATACCAATGAGATGAAAGATGCAGGACTGTGACTTGCTTTTTTAGAATGACAGCTGTGCAGGGAACAAATGAGGCCCCGAGACTGATCTCTGCAAAGAGCAACTTTCTGCTGAAACCAGCTCTGAAATGGGCAGAGAAAAGCTCAGCTGACAGAACTGCTATGACCTTTACCCATCACCAAAGCTGTGCTTTAACAAAGCCATCATACGGCACTGAGCTGCAAACTCAGTGCAGCATCCGGCTGCTTGCATGGTCATCTCAGCCTCTGCCTCAGTAGAAGTTGTTCTGATGAGCAGCCCGTGCTGCAGGAGAGAACACAATTTCCAAGTAGTTGCACACAGGATTATCAACCACTATGAAGATTTTACTCATAACCCACAGTGTCTGTGTTGTGACATATGGCTGCTTTGCTGCCTCTGCTAGTAAATCTGGTACATTATAATATTCCCTGTGTGCCAAGTGTTTAGCAAACACACATGTTGGCAGCCAGAGTATTCCTGGAAAGGACATGTGTCTTGAAATGAAGCTGAGCCAACTGCTGCTCCGTGTCATAACAGAGAAAGTGCCCTCGTATCCGAGTTCAGCATTGCTGGCACAAAGAATGACTGTCATCCAAAAAGCGGAGCTGGAAAAGTGCCATGGAAAACACAGTCAAATTAACAAATATGTGTTTTTGAGTACATCTGCTTCAGAAGTATCTTCTGCTCTTCTCTCTTTACACATGAGAGATTTCCATCAACAGACGCCTTGGAAACATTTGGCCTGAGGTCAAAGGGATAACAAAGAGCAAGTGTAACAAGACAAAGAACATCAAGTAATTTGTATAAAAATACTGAATTGCTGCCCAAAAAGCCATGAATGCAGGTATCAGAGCTTCACACAGTTCAGTGACCAGCATGGCATGTGTAACTCTATTATATACGGCTACCTAAATACTAACACAAGTTTAAGAAGTTGATGTCTAAGACAACTTAGAAAAATGAAAGTAGCAAGAATAGAGAAAATATTTATGAAATCCAGAAAAATTAATAACTGGATACTTGGACTGCAAAGTACAGTCAGATATTAATATGATGCATACTATAGAAACAAAATAATCCCAAATAAACCCAAATCTCAGCATTTGCCCATCTGATTTTTCTAGATTCTCTTGTTCCAAGGATCTATTTCTGGGATAATCAGTTCTTATCCTCCCCTGTAAAAGCTGACTCCTGGTATTTTCCAAGTATTCTGAGAAAAGGGTATATTAACAAAATTACAGCAGCTAAAGAGTTCACAATTTAGATTTGTGCGTATTTCATCAATACTACACACTGTGAGCATTTGGAAAATTAGGGCAACTGTGAGGGTAGAAATAACATCCATAGTCTTGAAAAGGACAATTCTCTGACACTGCTTATGAAAAATGAGCATCTCCCTAATTATCAGCAGCACAGGAATTGTGGCACACGTGACTACTTGTAGTTCTACTCCATCAGAAACAACAATGAAACACAAGCATCAGCTAGACTTTACAGTTTTATAGCACAAACTCTTGATATTGTTAAGGAAATGGGAAGAGGAAGAAGAAGCTGTTTTGGGGGGAGTGGATTCTGCATGAAACAAAGTGTGGCAGGAGTTACATGCAGACTGTGGATAATTTTTTTGTTGAGGGGTAGAAGATACTTTCTCTCCTTACCTAAATTATGTTATTCTCTCCAGACATTTGCAGAAAGTTTAATTAAGTAGCTTATAACAAGTTAAACACTGAAAAGAAACACCTATGTGCAATTTCTGCCTGCCATTAACTGAGTGACTGACAGGTACTGTTTCCTGCATTTCAGCACACATAGCTGCTGCTGAGTTTTAATTGGGGCATTTATTTTGAAAAGCTGAACGATAACATTATCAAGAAGCAAATAGTCCAGAAACAATGAGAGAAGGGGAGTTTCAAGGATGGCAGACAGTGTTTATCCAAGCCATCTTCATCTCAGGCACAAATTGTTTGCTGAACCTTCTCCCTGCAAAAAAGGCTACCGTGGTGTTTCTCCTTTCCAGCTGCCACAGGCAATAAACATCAATCCATGCTGCCCACTCCCAAATCTGTCATGACTTTGAGATTCTCTTTTAATTACAACCACTGGCAGTTTTTACCAGGACTCTGAACCCAGCCTACATACTTGTTCAGAACTCAGAAGTTTGCAGAACTGCCCAAGTTTGCACAGTTTGCTGGAAGCCTGTACCCAATGCATCTGCCCTCATATTACAATTACAATTGCAGGTCAGATTGAAATATTCATGCAAAACCCAGTAGAATTATGTTTTCCTAACAAAAAGAAGAAATTGCCTGATGGCTGAATTCACCACTAATACAAAAACCTCCTCCTGGCATCATCTTCACCCAGTGCGTCATAGGATACTGCCTATTTTACCACCTAAATTGCACCCTGCCTCTCCTTAAATAAAGGCCAGTAAATCTTAACAGAAAAGTGCAAGTATTCATCATTTGTGTTTTCCCATCCTTTCCACTATCTATGCAAGTTGATTTCTCCTGACATTTTGATTGCAAGAGAAAGATCCATAGTTTCAAATGTTCTTCTAGACCTAAAAAAAACACTTAGAGCTTGAAAATTCTTCTGAAGAAAGGCCACCTTTAGAGTAGAAAAAGAATAAGCAACCTAATCTCATGTGACAGATTACAAGACATTAGCTGAAAGCAAACCCATTTTTTCTCTGAAGGTGTCTGCCTTTCAAAAGCACCTTCCAACTGAAATATTGCATGTGCTTTAAAATATTCATTAATCTAGTTTCATAGAATTTACACTACCCATAGGCTATTGAAGGTCAGTAAAAGTATTCACACATGAAGCAAAAGGAATATACAGAGACAGTGATTTGTCCAAAATCTTAAGCAGAGACTCTTTCAACATAGCCAGAAAAAGGCAAATCTTTCTATGTTCCAGAATGCGCCTTAACCACAAGAATATCCTTACATGCAGCTTAGTCTTTTACAGAAAGGATTAAATAATATTGTTTTTCTTATATTAAATGTCTTTCACTGCAGTGGAACTTCATTGCACATACATCTGTAGGTAAAGGCAAGTTATAAATAATTAATATGATTACATACAATACATATCAAGCCTGCAACAGACTATGTATGCCAATCTCATACTGCATCTGCTGGGATAGTGTAATGCAATTTAGCAGATAAAACACACACATTATTTAAAAGGGTTATCAAATTTTGAAGCCACATTAAATTATACATTGAGTCATTGTGTTTGTGGGGGTGTACGTACTCCTACAGTTTCTGTGTACAAATCAATCATATTGTCTGTTAATCCCCTACATAAGCATAACCAAGAGCACTAGGCCACAAGGAGTCAAAGTCCAATACAGCACAAAAATAAATGGGTTTTAACATGCACTCTGGGCTTGGCTCAAGGATAGACATACTATGGACATTTTCTAGGAAGGAACACAGAATTCAGGAATGTATTGTACCCCAAATCTGCACCGCTTGATTGCTAATCCAAATAGCATCTCAGTGTGCGTGTGCACACTTGCATGCAGGCAATCTGAGGCCTCACCCATTTCTGCTGCAGATGTACTATATCCCCTCAGGTACATCAGGGGCTTGGTCTTCACTGAGCTGTTTGGCTGGCTCTTCATCATGGACACAGTATGTCAGTGACGACTCAGGACAGAACAAGTGCTTCAGACAAAAAAAATACAAAAGAGCCCCCTCTCCTTGTGTTAGCCATTAGTGGTATTTCTGATCCATTTCACTTAATAATGTCAAGTGAAGGCTTCTTACACAGTTCTGCCCATGCAGTCATGATCTCCATCCCAGTGCTATTTTCTCTAACGCAAGGTCTGTGAGAAAAAGTCTGTCAGGTTTTCTAGTATGTGCCAGCTGGGATACAGCAACCTTTTTTTTTTTATCAGAACAAGAGTTTTTCTGTATTCTCAGGTCTTGTGATAATAAAACAACTAAATCTCTTGATACTTTATCTTTTATGCATCTGGTTGAATAAATGAATACCAATCTAGTCCATTCACATTGTCAATACAAAAGAACATAAAAGCTTTCACTCTGAAGAAGTGTTAAAAATCCTTCATGCAGGACATGTATGTGGTCACTCACTTTAAGAAGGCCTCAGCAGAAACAGAAAGGATATGTAGGAGCACGGGGTGGCCGGGGCAGGGAGCAGCATGCGGTGGGGGGGGGGACGACAACAGGGAAGGAATAAAAGTTATGAGACACGAGAGATGACTTCCATGCAGAAAAATTCTTATTTTATCCAAAATAAAATATAAGGTAGAGGCACAAGAAACAATGAAGCATCATATAGCACATATCTTTCACACCTTCACATAGCAGGAACAAGGAAACTGGGATATTTTTAAATGCTGCATAACAACCTCTGGAACACACTACCACAGAGTAACACCAAAGCCCAGAGGCCCAGCAGTACACAAAAATGAAGCCAAGCACTTAGGCAAATAACAGAAACTGCTGCAGTCACAGCATCTACTTATAAAACCGTGTTCACACATTTCTAGAAAATACACATTAACCCTCTAAAATGTGCAGAAGTACTAAGTAAGAAAAGACAACTGTCAATGGAGCTGTCTGTCAATGGTGACTGGAGTAAGAACAACCATCTTCAGCTGCCTTTTTATATGTCAGTTGTAGCAGCATTACTAATATACTAATTTTGAGAGCAGTTTGAGACGTGTCACATCTGATGGTCTTCACACCAAATTGAAAAAGTACATTTTTCCTTCATGAACATTACCTTTGCTACTGACATTTATTCTGTATTCCTCCATATGACAAAAGAGAATGTCAGGTCACAGCAGTGCGCCTGTTTTAGCTCCCTGTTACTTCTAGGCTTAAAGAGAAGGCTCTCCTAGTTAATTACTATGCAAAGTGAGATCACAGATAACCACAAGTAGCACTGAAATTAATATATTTAGCTTTTTTTGCTGCACTGGGAGGGTGTGAACTACCACTAACCTTTTCTGCACTTGAGTTCAGCTCTGCCATTCTCCAGCTCAGATCTCTTTCTCTGGAAGCACCTTGCTTGTATCTTCACAGCTTTTCCTACGATATCAATACTTACTCAGAAGGAAAATGTGAGCAAGTTACCCAATAATTTCCCAACTGACTAGCTCATCCCTAAAAAGAATCATAAACTCATAGGAATCATGGGCCAGGATCTCCAGATTCTGTTATCCACCTACATTGATCAGGGAGGGCTGCTCTCACCAATACAGGCAGGATCTGGCCAACAGAGAGGATGATATACCATTTCTTTTCCTAGTTCTGCAACTAATCACTTCACCTCCCCTTAATAACATTTACACGTGTGTAGAAACACTCAAACAGTTCCCTCTAAGCATAAATCCCAGCAGAAATCATAAAGTTCCAATCAGTGTTTGCTGTTTGATGACAGAATTTATATGAGCTCAATCTATCAGCTAGCAGAGATCAGCACAGAGAAACAGTAATTCCACTCAAAGGCACTGATTTATCAGTGCCCTGTTTAGTCAAAGGTGAGTGAATTTTACAGAAACCATCCACTCTTGTCTCTCTGGGTAGATCTGTATGAGCATGGCCCACCAGTTATCTATGCCTACATAAAGTAGTGTCAAATAGCACTACGGACCATACTAAGCAATTCCTATATATAACCACATCTCTTCAGATTAATACCCCTAAGCATCCCTGAAAAGTAATTTTTACAGTTTCACATTCACTCAGTGGTGAATTATCTTGCAAAGTTAGTAGGTGGAGCTGGAGCACACATAAAAGCAGCTGAAGTTATGTGGATTTATATTTATATTATTATATTATATTTATAATACTTTAATAGTGCACGTACAGCCTGTCAGAATGGAATTTTTAAGCTCAGAAAATGACTTTTTGGCAAAAATTATAATACTGACATATTTATATTACCAATTATTACCAGAGAATAATCACTGGAAATCAGACCCTTAAAAATTCAGTCTTAACAATGGACTCCCAAAGTAAGTGTTTCATGATATATCACAGTCTGTCCTCCAGGCTAGAAAGGTAATACAGACTGGGAGTCAATGGCCATGGGACATCAGAGAGATGGATGTCTGGCTGCCAGTCAGACAGCACTTAGGTAGGAAGCCACTGAATAGCTGCTGCTCTAAGGGCATTATCATGCCATGTCTACACTGCAGTAACTACATTATTAGTCAACATATATGTATTTTTGAAGGAATTAATTCAGTTTTTCTATGAAATTTTGGTTTTGTAGCTTCTTCAACAACAACAAAAAAAATATTGGTTCAACAGTGAATATTTTTACATTTTTCCATTGCAAAATAAGTTTCTCTGAAATCTCAAATGTCACTTGCTCAAGTTCCTGAAAATCTATTTTTCCTATTTATGATGCTACTACAGCTTTGTCCCATATCAAACTTAGACAACTGCTACGTGTGAGCTTCTTACGTGCTGAAAGAGGCTGATGGATCATTCTGGTCCAGCACCGTCTCTGGGTTCTGTCTTACTCTTTGATTCATTTGTGGGTTTGCACTTATTTAGGGGGAAAAGTTAAGTTGGTGAAAACAATGAGCAATTTTCTTTAGAAGGTTCTAGGAACACTATTCCTCAGGACATTAGGAATGAATTGAACAAAGACAAGGAAGAGAGGCAAAAAAATATATAATGGGTGATCCTAATGGCTCTGCTTGGCACACGTTTGTATCTCCATGCTACTCATACTCCCCCATTCTTCACAATCATGCTTCTTCCATGCCCCTGACAGTCCTTGCATCTCTCTCAAACAATCGTGCAATGCCTTGCACTGGACACTCTGCCCTTTCCTTTCAAATTACAGGAAAGGGCATGGATCTTCCATGCTGCTGAGGCCAGGCTAGCAGTCTCTATCAGGAGCAAAACCACATTCATCTCTGAAGGTGGTGAGTAATTTCTGCACCTCTTAGAAAGATCATATGCTGCTATTTTGGCCTTCATATAGAACATCAATCTAAAGCATGATCCAGGGAGCTAGTCAGTGACCTCAGTTCCTTCTGAGTCCACAGTTTTCTACTGAATACAAAATGAGTTTCCTGCTTATTTGCAGTAATGTTATTTCCATGTTTGTAGAGGTATGCAACAGGAATTAAGGGACTTGAGCATCTCTGAGGAGGAGTCTGGCTTCAGACCTTTCGAGTTCTGTGGACAAGGACTAAGTGTCTTAATTTCTGTACTAGGATGAACAAACTTGGGAAAATCAGGAAAAAAAAAATCCCACAAGAGGAGTTAAATAATATTATTTCTTTCAGTAAGCTAATTGAACACATTTTATCTATTCAGTAATGGATCCAACCCTCAGAGATTTGTTCAAAACCAAGCTAACCTCTGGAAACACTTGTTTTAACCCAGAGTGCTTCTCTTACTATTTTCTACTTTATAACTTAGTCACATACTTTCTCCTATGTCCCCTTGGCTGAATAACTGCCCATGATTGCAGCAATGCTGTGCAAGGTCTTATGGGTCAGTTGCTCAACACTGAAGGACAGGAGGGAGAAAGAATCCAAATTCTCTTGAAACAACGGCAATTTAAAGAGTTAGAAAAGCTTTATTGAAAATTTAAGTTTGTGCAGGGCACTGGATATTCCACTTCTGCTTTTACAAAAAGCTGTGATGGACTTCTGCTGAACAAATTTAAACACAAACATAGTGCACACCTTACCCATTCTTGAACTTTTTTAACACATAATCACAAACTCTGATTAATTATCTCACTTAGATACAGGAAATAATTCTTTTGAAGCCTGGAACAGGAAAGTAGTTTCCCTACAGTAATCCCAGAGGCCAATGGCAGTGCCTGAACCATTCCTTATGTCTACCAAAGAGAAGACAGCTTTATTTTTCTTCACAGCAAGTGCTTGGGATTTTGGTTTGCTACTTAATGCTGTGGCATTTGCTCTTGTAATGTTGCAAAAGGTGCAAGTTGAGGTTAGAGAGTTCAACAAGCACACTGCACAGCACATTGGCATTTCATTGGAAATCTGCAGAAGCATCTACTGTGCCAGAAGTCTACTCAGCTGAATAGATTGGGCACTACCAGCATCTTCAGGACAATGAGAGGAAGACCACAAACAGTACTTTCTATCAGTACAAAAGGTTTCCCTTAGGAAACCAGCAAAGAAACTCATACATGTTATACACAAATTTGAAAAGCTATGATATAAAGTGATCCACCTTCAGTGAAGTTTAGCAAGTCCAGCTCCATGTCAGAAGAAATGGCAGATATGAAGTGTAATAACCTTTTTTCCCCACTCCAAACTCTAGTTGTGTTTTACGAACTAGGACTGACATGTGAACAAAGAGATGAAAAAAAGCAGGTAGGAACTATGCAAATAATGAGCAGCTCTGTTTTATCACCACTGCTTGTTTGAAAACCTAGTCTACAACTAGCTAGAAAATGCAGGGGCTGCTAGACTATGGAGCAGACCTGAATTAACAAAAAGAATAGCTAAGATACCCTGCACAGCCAGTTTATATCTATTTGCAAAAAGCTTATATGCTTTTTGCAAGAAATATACGTGCCCACGGAAACAAAATTGTCTGCATTATTCTGCATACAAAGACCTCCTGGCATTTTACAAAAGAAAGAAAGTTGGGCCTATTTGGCCTTGAAAAGAGATGATTAAGACAGGACCTCATCAATTTATGCAAGTATCTGAAGGTAGGGTATCAAGAGGAAGGATCCAGGCTCTTCTCGGTGGTGCCAACCAATACAAAAAGAGGCAATGGGCAGAAACTGATGCACAGGAAGTTCCATCTGGATACAAGAAAGAACTTCTTTACTGTGCAGGTAACCATGCACTGGAACAGATTACCCAGAGAGGTTGTGGACTCTCCCTCACTGGAGATATTCAAGAACTCTCTGGACGGAATACTGTGCAATGTGCTTTAGAATGACCCTGCTTGAACAGGGAGGTTGGATGAGATAACCTCATTGCTGTCCATTCCAACCTTACCCATTCTGTGACTCTTTGAAACAACCAAAGGAGTCACCAATGCAGGATTTGCATTTAATTTAAATAGCTGTTTAACTATTTAAAGTTAGGAAATTTACAAACCAGTCTTTGTATAAATAAGAATTTTTCAATTGGCAAACCTGTATCACTGAAGCCTACTTTAAAACTTAATATGGCATTGAAGATGTTATCCACATTATTGGACCAGGATGGTGAAAAGAAAAGTGGCACAAACATTAACCTGTGTTAAGACAGAGTACCACCACAGACCACACAGTTCTGCCCTGTTTCATCCCTCTCTCTTTGCTTAACTTGGACCTAACTAGAAAGTTTGAGAGTTGCCAAACTCTCAGCTCCCACACTCTGAGCTGTTAATACCATACATCAATTTCTGTTCACCCCCTGTAGCTTGGCTTTAGCATGCTGCAAATCATGAGCTCACTAATTCCCTCTACAAGCTCAAACAGCAGCTCAGGGAGGCAAAGAAATTAGTAGCTACCCAGGACTGTGGTTGCCCAGTCCCTCACCATGAGAACCTAGTCTCAGCCATTTCTCAGTTTGCCAAACTATGAAAACACAACTTGGCAGGTTCTATAGTTTTCTGTGAGGAAACTCTAGGATTTTCATACTTTGGAACAAGAACTTGAAATTAGCAGTTGCACCCAGGATGCGTCTTGTAGGCCAAGTTCTTGTACTAAAAAAAACTTCTTGGCGAGTATTACAAGTATAATGCTATTAGTGTGCAGTAGCTGCACTCTAGGGTGGAACTCTCACAGACTTGCGCCTGGCAAATTTAGTTATTTAATATCTTCTTAACCAGAGAGAAAAATTAAGAAGTGTTTCATACAGACTGTTGCCAAAAGTTAGTCCTTGTAGGCTTGACCGTAAATCCCCACCTCCCTCCTCTGCAGAGGATCTGGCAAGGTACAAGGCTGCCATAAACTAATTAACCTTTCAATCCTGTCAAATGCAACATCAAATCTCACAATAAAATCTGAAGTCAAATACTTAGGATACTCATTTGGTACAGTGAGGATTGAAGCCCAGTCCCTTCCCAAAACCATGTAAGATTTCAGTGCTCTGTATGAGATTCATTACAATGCCATTTTCTTTTTTGAGGTGCACAGCTTATGTTTGTCTCTCACTACTTCAGGTAAGCATGTCTGCGTGTCTCTCACTTCATCTGAAGTGCAAATTTCCTTTGCAATAATGCTAAATGGGAACATTTTTGAAACTTCAAACACATTTAATGGAACAACGATCTTGCTTCCCACTTGGTTGTCTGCAGCATTTACGATCTGGAGAAACAACTGACAATGCCAGCCAGACAGTGAAAAAGAACAGAGCCTAGGATGAAAATACTTGGGACAGCATCTTGGTTTTGTGAATCTTTTTCATGGTAGTCAACTGCCAAAATTCACCACCGCCTTCCTACATCTTCACATCCTAGCTTCTAGATGCCCAAGAATTCAGTACCTTCACCTCTATTTAACCCAACTTCTTCAGACCTTCATTTCAAAGGGAGAGGTCTGTGTTACCAAATTAGAGAGCAGTTTAGTTGTATTTGTCCTGTCAACTTTGTTACCCGAGTAGCCTCTGTACAAGACTAGAAACATATATGGACATTTACTTTTTGTTTTTCATGGCAGTGTCATGGAGTGCTTCAGTGAAGAGATTAGAGAACCGCAGACTCATAAAATGACTTGGGTTGAAGGGACCTTTAAGACCAACTAGTTCCAATTGCCTGACATCAGGAGGGACACCTTTCACTAGACCAGGTTGCTCAGAGCCCCATCCAACCTGTCCTTGAACACCCTCACGGCTGGGGCATTCACAGCTTCCCTGGGCAACCTGTTCCAGTGCCTCATAGTAAAGAAATTCTTTCTAATAGCCAGCTTAAACCTACCCTCTTTTCTCTCCAGGTGGGGTCTCATCAGAGCAGAGTAGAGGGGCAGAATCACCTTCCTCGACCTGCTGGCCACATTTTTTTTGATGCAGCACAGGACACAACTGGCTTTCTGGGCTGCAAGTGCACATTGCTGGATCATGTCCAGCTTCTCATCCACCAGCACCCCCAAGTCCTTCTCAGCAGGGCCACTCTCGATCTGTTCCTCCCCCAGCCTGTATTGATACCAGGGGCTGCCCTGACCCAGGTGCAGCACCTTGCACTTGGTCTTGTTAAACCTCATGAGGCTCCCACAGGCCCACATCTTGAGCTTGTCCAGGTTCCTCTGGATGGCATCCCATCCCTCAGGTGTGTCAACTGCACCACTCAGCTTGGTGTCATCTGCAAATTCGCTGAGGGTGCATTCAATTCCTTCATCTGTGTCATTAATGGAGACATTAAATAACACTGGTCCAAATACAGACCCCCGAGGGACACCACTTGCCACTGATCTCCACTGGGACTCTGAGCCCTTGACCACTACCCTCTGGACGCAACCATCCAAGCAATTCCTTATCCACTGACCAGTCCACCCACGAAATCCATCTCTCTCCAATTTAGAGAAAAGGATGTTGTGGGGGACCACATCAAAGGCTTTACAGAAGTCCAAGATAAATGGCATCTGCAGCCTTTCCCTTGTCCACTGATGAAGTCACTCCATCATAGAAGGCCATTGAGTTGATCAGGCAGGACTTTCCCTTGGTGAAGCTATGCTGGCTGTCCCAAATCAGCTCCCTGTCCTCCATGTGCCTTAGGAGACTTTCTAGGTGGGCCTGTTCCCTCTTCCCAGACACAGAGGTGAGACTGACAGGTCAGTAGTTCCCAAGGTCCTCCTTTCTACCCCTTTTTAAAGATGGATAGAATGTTTCCCTTCTTCCAGTCACCTGGGACTTCCACCTGACTGCCATGACTTCAAGTATCATGGAGAGTAGCTTGGCAACTACATCAGCCAATTCCCTCAGGATTCTGGGATGCATCTCGTTAGCTCCCATAGACTTCTGTACATTCAGGTTCCTCAGGTGGACATAAACCTGATCTTTACTTACAGTGGGAAGCACTTTGTTTGCCCAGTCCCCATCTTGCAGTCTACCCACTCCAGAGGTGTGAGGAGGCTGCTGCTGACAACTGAGACAAAAAAGTTGTTGAGTACCTCAGTCTTCTCTTCATCCACTGTTACCAGTTCGCTAGCATTGTAAATGGGGGGGAGGGGTGTACATCTTTGACCTTCCTTTTCTGTTTAATATACCTGTAGGAGCCCTTCCTGTTACTCTTCGTGTCCCTTGACAGTTTCAGTTCCAGCTTCGCCTTGGCCTTCCTCACCCCATCCCTACACAACTGAACTTCATCTCTTCCCAGGTTACCTGTCTTTGTCCCCACTGCCTGTGCATTTGCTTCTTTCCCTTTCATTTGACCAGCAATTCCCTACTCAGCCATGCCAGTCTCTTGCCTTCCTTGCCTGATTTCTTGCTTGCTCCTGGGGATTGCTAGCTCTTGCACTCTATGGAAGACTTCCTTAAAAATCCACCAGTTCTGTTCCATTGCTTTGTCCCTGAGGGCAGTCTCCCGGGGATGCCACTGACTATCTCCCTGAAGAGCTGGAAGTCTGCTTTCCTGAAGCTCAGGGGCCTAACTTTATTCCTTACCTGACCCGTACCCCTCAGGACTGCAAACTCTACCAATGCATGATCACTGCAGCATTAACAGCTTTCAAAGCTGAATTAATGCATGGGAAAAGAAAATCTCTTCATTAAAATAACTTAGCCGTCAGATCTGACCCCAGAATTCTTTCCTCTACTATTACTATTAAATTATTATAAAAAATACAATTCTTATTAAGGGAACAACTGCCATTGGTTTAAAAAAAATATAACAAAAAAAGGCAGGGAGTATTTAAAATGCTGCTGCAACAGTAAATATCACCTCTGGCATATTTGTCCTGGAAGAACAGAGCACGATTTGGAATACCTAATTGAAATGTGCTAGAGGAGATAAGGCTGGCTGCAGAGACTGACATTTAAAAGCAAGAGACACCAAACAAGACATGAAATATCACTGTTGCTGCCTCAAAGCAGAAAGCCACTTTCACAGAACTGAACCTTTCTCTTCCTCACCCCTTTCCCCTCCTCAGGTGACAGACACAGCAAGCAATTAACCCCATCCCTGACGTCACCAGTAATACCACCCCCACAAAAATATTAGGGTTGCTACAATTTTGCATAGTTGTTCCCTCCTGCAAATCACGCAACCTTGCATGAAGCAGTATGTCTTCCCTCTTCCCATTCCCTGTGTCCAAAAACTTGTTTCTTCCCTGACGCATCAACATGTTAGATTCCAGCACAGAAGATGCTGAAAACCAGGCACTCCTCCTGCCTAACCCTGCACGGCAGCCTGGGCACCCTGTGCCTACTGGTCTCTGAGAAGAAGATCTGGTCAACTCCTCCTTGTCTGGAAGAGAATCTAGGGACAGTGCCAGAATATCAGAGCTGAGAAAAAAACCTTGGCACACAAGTGATATTATGAAATGTTTGGCTGCTCAGGCTGTTGCAGGCTCCTCAAAAGGAGCACTGGAGCCTTCGAGTCACCTGATATGGTGTTGTGAGCAAGCAGCAAGGGACATAAATCCAGCAGATTCCATAAATGCACACTTTGCACCAACCATACATCAAGCAAGGTTTTAACTAGAAAGTTACAGTTCATTAAAAGAGCATCAATTAATTTTTTCAATTACATATTTTTCTTCTATGCCAGGATAGCAGGGCAAAGACTGGGATGCATATCAGAGCCAAGCACCTTATGCTGCTCAGCGAAACATCCCAGTGCTGTTGAAGGAACAGCTCTGGTTAAAAAGCTGGTTTTGAAATAGTTGTCAGAAAATATGTTGTAAAGTTTCTGAGCCATTAGACTGTTAATGCCAATAGACTGATCACCAGTCTTAAGCAAAATGGGAAATCCTAGCCCAAGACACGTAAGGTATTTTTAGATTTAAGATTTAGATTTTTCATTTTAGGTTATCAACCAACACTGTCTTTCATACAGCTTCAGTTGGTATATCCTTGCTTCCCTGAAACAGTATGGGCTAAAGAAGGAGGTTCCTTTTTGTTGAAAATACTCTGTGTGGAAAGGTCCACGGGTTAGCCAAAGAGACTGTTTTCCTGAAGCTATTCTAGTCACTCCTGTGCAGGCACAGTAGCACTGCATAGCACACACTGTCAAATGAGTAGGTTCTGCTTTACCTTATAATTTTATACTTTAAACAGCTGTGCCTTTACATGAAACCAGTTTGGATATCAGCTTGTGGCATATATTCCACCTTTCCTTAATGGCTTTTAATTGCAGGAGGAAAAAAACCCACACCAAACCCACAACTTTGTGGAGGTTTGTAGGTCTAATGAACTGGTTTCTCTCCCTCTATCTAGTCTCTGAGCCTGGGCTCTCTGGAATAATCTCTTGGCACCATTCTGTGTACAGAGAAAAGCACAAGGGACAGAGCACAAGACTAGAGTCAATAAGAAATAGAAATAAGCAATATAAATAAAGCATAAAAACAACAACAAATTTCAGAAACATGCAACCAAATGGTGAGATGTCAGATCCACTTCATTGAGAGGAAAGATGGGGGCGTGGAAAAGTGCAACTGAAAACATACAGTCAAAGTTAACACAGGTAAAACAGAAGACCCCTGCACTCAAGCTAATTGTTCTTCATTCTGTGTTCATTAAAAAAAAACCAAAAAAAAAACCAAAAAAAAAACAAAAAAAAAAAAAAAAAAAAAAAAAAAAAAAAAAAAAAACAAGAAACTTTTGAGTGCCTCATTTCACAGTTAGGACTTCGGTTTGCTGAAGTGCACATTGCTTTGCTTTCCAAAGTCTCAGAAGGACAACAAATGGTCTGTTCTGAAGAAGAGGTGCAAACAACTGCACTGCAGGCCGAGTATGGTACCAATACAGCAAAGAGAACATCTTTTCAGCTGACTGCTTACGTGCACAATTGGAAGGATGGTACCATCTACACTGCCATCTCGGTCAGCTTTGAAAGCTCTGTCAGACCACAAGTCCATCTACCCTAGCATTCCCGACCCCACAGTGAGCCAGAAATGAATATCCAAGAGTAAGAACAGGGCAAACAAATTTCTATTCTCCTTGTTTTCAACTCAGACTTGCTGTGCAGGGTATCATTCCTTTGCACTTTGTAGCACACACTATATTTCTCTTCCACTAACCCCCCTATGCCTGATTTTCTCCATAAAACCCTGTGGACCCCTGTGCTTCCAGGTGAAAAACTTGATACACAACATAACACAGAAAATAAATGCTCAGAAGTCTCACCAACTCTTGTATCACAGCATTTCAAATAAGCATGATAGAAATATTGCTTATATGATAGAAATGTCTCATATGATGCACCCCTGCCTCATAATCAATAGTCTCCTAAATCAAGGAAGGTTTGTCTTGAGAATACCTTAACTGTATACCAAGAAGACATGCAAGGCAACTACGTGCAGACCAGTCTGCAATGTCAGATATCCAAGGTGTGCAATTCTTTTCACAAAGTGATTACCTGGCCACTTAAGGATTTATAATAACAAACAAGTGCGCAACATTTTGTTTTCTTAGACCTCAGTGACATGGGTCACGAGTTTCCATTAGAAGCTGCCATTCAAAGCAGGTGGCCAGCTTATCTGTATGAAGCCCAGCCCTGCCAGAATCCCTGCTCTTCTCCTGCCCTCCTTCATACTACACACTGAAGTATTCCTTGAACAAGAAAACCCAAGCAAAATAAAAAAATCAGCTAATCAGTCTGTCCTCTATGGTTCACAGACAGCGTTTGGATGTGTTGCCAGCACACAGCAGGCTGCTTGAAAATCAACAAAGGAGGCTGACAGCAGGGGTGCTCTACATGTCACAGTATAATTTTATGATGTTGGAGATCCCTGCTGGAAGATACCTTGCCAACACTAGCTCTTCTTCAGGACCAATTTCTGCCACTGTAAACTGGTACCACATGGAACACACTGCAAGACTGGAAAATCTCTTTCCAGAGACATTCAGCTCAAGATTTAAATGCAGAAATTACACTGATTACACAGGAAATCTGACATAGTACAGAAACCAAATGAGTGCAGTGACATCAGTCAAGTCAAGAGAGAAAATACTTGTCAAGTCATTTGCCTTGGCTGGCTCACTTACAAGACAAAAGTACTAGGAAGTGTGTTAGAAATCTTCCTCTGCAATCCAAGTGTAGTTGCACAACTGGAAGAGAAGGAAGGGATGAGGCTGGGGTTCAGATACATTAGCAGATTGACAGAATCCTCAACTGACTCCAGAGTAGTCAGCCATCAGGAACAAGGTACAGAATATACCAGGTTATACAGGAGCCCAGGAAATGGTAAGAGAGATGGTGAAAAGCATATATAAGCTATGCTTTCCCCCAACTGGATTTAATATTACAAGCTCATCCCTTCTCAGAGTGCTGAACTCATCCCATTTGAATTTGAAAAGCCTCTAGTCCAGCAGTAAGATATCAATGAAATTGCTGCTGAAGCTTTACTGAGGCACAAGATCAGGTCCTCAGCACCCCAGTCCATGCCCCTGGGCATTCTACAAACACAGATTCCAGTAAAATCACAACTTATGCACTTCAATCTCCTCTATTCATCCCTTTCCTTTTTTTTTCTATTTCAAATGAATAAAAGGGTCCCTTACCACTTCACTAAAATTTCTGTTATTTTAGGAATAGTTTTGAAAGTGTCCACAAGAAGGCCCTTCCACAGAATCATGAAGACAACTGCATGTTTCAGGTACCAATCTGAAGTACAGCTTACTTTTTGCAGCCCCTGCTTGATTCTGCATCTCATAAGATCATTTCAAATTAGAGTGATCTGAGCAGCTGTTTCAGGCTCAGACTTCAGTAGGGTTGGGGAGAGAAATACCTCCTAGTTTTAATAATAGAATGGTTTGGGTCAGAAAGGACCTAAAAGATCATCTAGTTCCAGCCCCCTGCTGTGGGCAGGAACTTTCCACTAGACCCAGTTGTTCAAAGCCCCATCCAGCCTGGCCTTGAACACTTCCAGACTCATCAACCTCACAGTAAAGAATTTCTTTCTAATACCCAACTTCAACCTACCCTCTTTCAGTTTGAAGCCATTCCCCCTTGCCCAATCACTACATGCCCTTGTAAAAATTCCCTTTCCAGTAGGCTTCCATTAGGTACTTGAAGGCCACAGTCAGGTCTTCCCAGAACCTTCTATTCTCCAGGCTGAACAACCCTAACTCTGTCAGCCTGTCTTCGCAGGAGAGGTGCTCCAGCCCTAATTCATCTCTCTGACCCTCCTCTGGACTCACTCCAACAGGTCAATATCCTTCCTGTGCTGGGGACCTCAGAGCTAGATACAGTACTCTAGGTGGAGTTTCACCAGAGCAGAGTAGAGGAGCAGAATCACTTCTGCTGACCTGCTGGCCACGCTCCTTTTGATGAAGCCCAGGATGTGGCTGGTTTTCTGGGCTGCAAGCACATGTTGCTGAGTCATTTTGAGATTGTCATCAACCAATACCACATAGTTTTTTTCCTCAGGGCTGCTCTCAATCCATTCTCCACCCAGCCTGTATTTGTGCTTGGACTCCTGACCCATGTGCAGGACATTGCACTTGGTCTTGCTGAACTCCATCTCTCTGCTAATCAACTCAACTTCTAATCTCTCTGCTACTTGTGTAGGGAAATCGGGGAACTGTGTGGGGGCAAACATGCCAACATGCACTGTGCAGTGTAAACTTGTCCACCTTATTTTTCAGTAGCTTCCAGCTCTTCTTCCCTTTTTTTGGAAGTGCTAATGGATGTTGTCAGGAATGGAAGGCAAAGGGAAGTAAAAAAGAGAGAATTAATCACAGTTATATATATATATTTTTTTTTTTAAATCTTACTAACTGAAATCTTCCCCAGTGACTCCATTTTAGACTGCTGCTGCTGCTCTAGAAATAGCCTGGACAATTAAAATGATCTCTCCTGAGTACTTTGAAAAAAGCTTCCAGACTTGCACCACACTGAAGAAGTGACCATCCCTCTATATCAAGGCAACCTAAACCAACTGGAGATTAGCTTCCATTACCCATGAATCCTCCGTTTCCCACATCTCTTTACTGCCTAATCATTCTTACAGAAATTTCTTTCAGTGTGTTTGACTAATATCAGCCCTTTCATTGCCTTCACTTCACGGGATGTTAGAGATTCTCCCAGCTGTGCAGAGTCATTTTAGGTCTACATAAAGCACACCCGAGCAAATTAACTTTTAGTGTATTTAGTGAATCACTATGGGAGACCACTAATAGAAACAGTACAATAGAGGAATGAGGGAAACTAGGGAATTACCAGGCATGCCACAAGAAGCACAGAAGTCCTGTAATACCAGACAGAAGGGGAAGCCCCAAGGTGACACTAAGAAACAATTGTCAGGGTTGATGAGTTTTTATTGGTTTTTTTTTTATTTGGTTGGTGGGTTTCGTTGCTGTTCATTTTTTTTAAATAATATGGTATGAGAATCAAAGGAAGCACATTTCTGCATGAACCAGCCTCCCTGCTAAAATGTACAGACTACCTATCTCTCACAGCCAGAAGCTCAAAAGCAACTAGTAAGCAGAGGTTAGCACCACTATGAGGTTGAACTGCATTGTTATTTTAGGGACGAAGTGGCAGGATTGGCTTTCTAGTCTCTCCTACTGAAAGGCTAAGCATCAAGACAAAATCAACAGATCTGAGATAGACATGACATTAAGTCTCTTCTGGCATGAGATGACCTTTCAGAAAAACACATTGGAAACACTGATAGGCACTGAACACAAATGCAATTACATGGTGCTGCCAGTCAGAACAAATACATTGTATTGCAGCCACTGGGGTAGGTGAAGCAGAACAGACTCAGCCCAGGATGCCAGGCCTTAACTAGCAGCTTCAGAGTTCCTACTGCTATCCAGGCTTTTCTTCCATTCCAAGTGACTTGGTGCAAGTTTTCTGATATTCTACATTCCTATCCTCACCTTTAAGCTGGGCTTTTTTTATAACTGGATGTATTTTTTGCCTTGGGTTATGCCTATGAGTTTGCTTTTGCATACTGAGCTGTGCCTGTTAGCATATTATCACACTAAGGGTTGGGAATGCCTTAGCTTCTTATTGGGGACGGGGAGATTTGTTTAAGGACAGAAAGGGTGATGAAACAGATGCCCAGTTCTTGTTTCTTCTACCCTCTTTAATATATAGCCACCATTTTGGTTTCTGTGACAACCAGTTTGACCTGGGCCTAAATGTAAACCCAGGTACAACCTGCCTTTCACCAGGAGGCAGAGAGCAGCAGCAGGTAAAACAACACAAGGACACCAGCTGCCCAAGGTGCTTTCCTACATCTCCACCCACACGGAGCTGCTAAGTAAACACCAGCTCACACACTCATGTCTGCCAAACTTAGCACGTTTTTCTTCTTTCTCCCTCAGCAGCCTCCTCCCCAGCATCCTCATGTCTATAGGAAGAAGATTTGCAAGTGAAGTTTTGGCCATTTATTATGTATCATTCCCCCACACCTCCCATTTGTTTGTGAAGTCAGTGGCCAAGCAGGGCCCTCTTCCTCCTGCCCTCAGCCTCTCTCTACCTTCCCCACCTCACAATCACCTTTTTCACCTGTATTTTAATCTCAGCGGTGTCTGTCAGTGAGCCAAAGCTCACTGAAGGTAGTGAACAGTTGAGATCAGTTAAAAAATGTCAGAGATTCTTTAACGGAAGAGAGTCAAGCAATGTGCTCAGTAGAGCACACCACTGTCCCAAAGGATGTCTGTCAAGTAGTTTATACAACCATGGCCGCCTTCTGAAGTCTGGGACTGGGTGCTAGGAAATGTGTCTTCTATTCCTGGCTTGTTTAAAGACACATACGATGACAGACAAGCCATTTAATCTCTCCCTGTTTGCCTTGCCTGCCTAAATAATACTGAAAAACATAAAAAAGTGATCAGCTATGACTCTATGACTCGGCTTTATCTAGAGGACAGTTAGAGGTTCATGGGAGCAGTGGGCACAGAAGGCCAGTCCTTGCTGGAGACAATACAGTGATTCATGTATCAGCCAGCTCATCATCACACAGCCACTTACCAAGTCATCAAAGTCTTTACAGTGCCCTAAAGAGCAGCAGATGGGGGACAAGTAATAACTCTACTGTGAGCCATTATATGGTTTTCAATCCCATTTCCTGCCAATATATCTTTCTTAGGTCCGTAAGGGTCTAATGAGCACTGTCAAACTGAGCTGTACTAGGTGAGCTACTAACAGTGTGGCTGGACAAACCGGACCAAACAGCTTCCAGTAATGAGCATCCTGGCCATCAGGGGACAAGGTCTCCACCCAAAGTTAGAAACTTCAGAGAAACCCTGAGGTCCAAGCCTTCCCCTGGGTAACATCATCCAACAAGAGCCAGAACTGCTAAGAAATGACAAGTTTCTTTGGAGCCTCTTCTTTCAAAAAGCTTGTGCAGCACTGTGAACATGCCTGTCATCACTTCCCTCTGGGAAGGCAGGGCTGCATTTTGTTGTTTTGTTTCAGGTTTTGCTGACTTCACTGCCTGGAATAATAAACCAGATGGAAGCTCTGATTTTATAGGATGAGAGCAGTATGTGAAAGTTAATAGTGGAGACAAAGCACTGTGGCAGTGAAGGGAGATGATGGGATGAAGTTCAAAGGAGGACTCCAGGCTGAATAGGAGGAAGACTTGACAGAATCCGTGGTAAAGGGGAATGGGGAGCAGGAAGATATCCAAGCACAACACAAGAAATAGGGCAATAAAATGAAGAAAAATATCTCTCTAAAAGCATAGTGCCTTTCAAACTCAGGCACTTATGGTTTGCTTAACAGAAAGAATGATTTCACATCCATTCAAGCAGCTACACTTCTCTCCAGGGCTGAGCACAGGTTCACTCCTGAGGTAGCTCCAACTGCGTCTGGGTGCCCAGGCCAGCACCCAGAGCAGGCCTCAGCAGCAGGTCTCTTCTCCATAATTAGCTTTTGATGATCTTCTTAGCAAGAAGAAAAAAGTAGATGGATCTCTAATACTTTTTCATAATGCATGGAGTACAAGTGGTCACTAAAAGCCCAGCCCTTTCAATCAGCAGTATACCCATAAAAATTCTTCACAGTTCTAATCAAGAAGATCAGAGCACCTGCCGGTTAGGTCTGTGCAATTATTGTATTTGCACTTTATATAGAGAGTATTATATAGTAACATTACAGAGGAACAGGCATAGTACATGTTTTTTTAAAGACTGAGTGCCAAAACTCACAAATCTAAACAATTTTCAAAGGTCATCAATAAGCAAAGCTCCACATGCTCCTACACTCAGAAAATGCAAGTATCATCATGACTGCCTACTTAGAAAATAGCAACTCCTACTAACCTCATCTAAGTCACTCCCACTTCCCTGAAAAACATTAACAACTGGAGTGTCTGCAGGACACAACTTCAAAGAGGCTGAGATAGGACATAGGGCTCATTTAGTCTATGTAAGAGGGAGGAAAGAAGTTACTTTTCAATTAAATGATAAGACAAACATTGCAAGGAATCGAGTCTTTTCCTTAAATTATAGTCCTAATTCAGTCATTACACATAATTATTAAATTTGCACAAAATGATTAGATAAGCTTTACTTACAAAAGAGAAATAAATGAAACTGCCAATGTTTGCATATTTATTTAAAATAAAGACGAAAAATGTCCTCCTTGGTGTGCAAGTGTGTTTGTGAGTTCTTGTGTACAAATACCCATTGCAGATGGGTACATTTTTCAATACACTGAATAGCTAATGGAAGGTGCCATCAATATTTATCTAAGAATTTTGATGCATGCTATTCACAAGGACCATCTTGGGTGATGTAGTATATATAATTGTGCATAATTAAAAAAAACAAAACACAACAAACAAGCAGAATTTGGAGCAATAATTGAGTTATTTTCAATAGGGAAGAACAGCAATGCTGCAAACAACATAACATTGCAACATCACAGCAAAATGCTGTGGATAGAACAGATTACAGGGAAATTTTCAGAACTGATCAAAGCTCTTACCTATCGATAAAAATAGGCAGTAAAAACAACTCCCATTATGAACTCTGCCAGTAGGTCATATGCAGTAACATATATATTCCCCTTATTGGAAACTATTTGCTTCACTAGTGGTAACAACTGTCACATTTGAAAGATGTAATCCCTAAGCATGTTGGAAATTTTATTTCTCAATTATCAGGAAAAGTAAATCTACTTCAAAATTCAGTTTTTCCTCCTCTACCTCTACTCCATTTAGTATTATGTACTTACATGTGAAATATGATGTACTTGAACAAGATTTTATAAAAGAAATAAAAAGAACAGCTGAAGAAGGATGCTTGCTGTGCAGAACAGCAAGCTTTCTAGGTCTTACAAAACCAGATTCTTACATATTCACTAGTACACTTATCGTAAGCATTTATGACTAGATAGAGAGGGGTTCCTAGGTGCTGTTACGGATCTCAAAACAAACATTAAATGCTGCATAGCCCTCCTGTAAAGGAATGGTTATTCCTGTTTTCAGAGAAGCACAGCAAGCTGAAGCGAGAGAAGCCGTTCAACGGGCTGGCAGCTGTGTTGAGATCAGACAGCGCAGGAAGACTGACAGCCACTGAGGCTGGAAGCAGGGCTGTCCAGCTATCAGAAGAGCTGGCATTTTGAATCCCCAACACCAACGTGCACCAAATTAAGGAAGCTATTCACCAGCTGCAAAACTGCAGACATTGCTGAAAACTCAGTGATAATCCTTGTTTGTTCAGCAAGACCACTTAACTGGAATGAGTAACACACCAAGGGCTAACCGTAATTAATTGACACATTAATTGACAAACCATTAACCTCTGGCTTGCTTGATACCAGATACTGATGGTCCTTGTGGACTCCTTGGTTGCCCACTAGCCATCGACACATCCCGCTGCAGCTCACAGGCTGTCCTGGGGACACAAGGACTTTGCAGGAGGATTCACCAGAGAATCTGCTTGTGTAACTTAACTGTTTCAGCCTATCTGTCACCAAATCTCACCTTTAGCCCGGGACTTCAGCAGAGGGAAAGCAGCAGGCTCCATTTGGAGGTCTGGGAAGGCAAAATGGAGGGTTCCACAGAAGCTAGGGACCAAGGGAGAATATTAAACATTCCATGCCTAATCGAGCATCTTTTCAAATTAGCCTGACTGCCTTATTTGCTCTATTCAGGCAGAACAAAGAGCTGAAATGTTACAAAGCATCTGCAGCACTCAAGCCCAACAGGCACCCTCCCCCTCCCGCTATGCTGGGCCATCGCTCTCATACTCATGCAGAAAGTAAACACAGGCAGAATGGGGTACAAGCACCTCTCTGTTCATCTTCCACCACGTCGTGCTGGCAACATGCCTTGCCACGTGTCACTTTCCAGCAGAGCCAAGCCCACCTAAACACTTTTTGGTGGCTATGATTCCTTATATAGAAGACTTTCAATTCAAAAGGAAGAGTAAAGAGTATCTCACCAAATAAACCATCTCTAATTATTGTAAGACAAACAAGCCTTATTTTCAAATCAAAATGGGAACAAATGTGTTAAATCACTGTGGTGGTTTGACTCAATTCAAGACTAAGCTGTAAAAATCTATAGCTTATGATACGTAGAGAGGGCCAGAGGCTGAAATGATCTCATAGGCCTTTGCAGTTCTAAATTAATAATTTTATGAAACTTCTTTTCTCTGACACTTCACCTCTCCAACCTATATCCAACACTCCTCACCCCACCTAGGCAACATATGCCTGTGCCCAAACCAAACCATGGAAACTACTGATTGAAAAGAATGCATGAAGAGCACTCCCTGCTCTGTCCACCACTGTGCCTGTTCCTCCCAAGCCCCAGGTGGGTCACCAGAACATAAGCACTGGCCCTTACGGGTATCCCGTATAAACTGCAGCTAGAGTTTTCCGTATAGCAGCCATAAGAACCTTCTTTGCAAACAAGGCAAGAAAGCGTAATGAGTTCAGAGCAAGTACTGTTTAATTAGGGCAGTATGAGCCATTGTAGCTTCTTGAACATTCTGATCATTCCAGAAGTCCCCTGCAAAGCAGCCAGGCTTGCAGCAGACACCCTCTCACCTATGGAATGTTTTGCAATAAGAAAGGAGAAACTCTTCTGTTTCTCTTTGTGCATGTTTCTACCAAGTGCATATGGTAGAAAGAAAGACCCAAGGAGAAAGACCCCTTTATAATAGCAGACCAAATCTGGGAAGGTAATGGTAATTTTAAAATCAGAGCAGCCTTTCCCTCACCTAAATAGAACCTAGAAAGCAGATCATTAGCCTCTGCTATCCATTTGATACCAAAAGTCATGAACTTCAGTAGCAAGATAAAAATACCACTGGCATCAGTGATCAGTTCATTAAAGCATGTATCCCCAATTTTTGGTTCACCAAAGAGATCTAAAGAAACCCACTTAAGAAATGCCTGCTGATAAGCTCACAAAGAGACTCATAGAGGGTAAGCCAAGGTGTGACTCTGATGTGCTTCTCCATTACCTGTGCCACTGTTCCCTCACCACACCAACACACTCCAAACTTCCCTTTCCTTCCAGCCCACCACATTCCCTGTACTTCTTTGGAAACCCTTTTGCTTTAACTTGTTTGAATTAAATAATCCCTACTCCTGCTCTAAAAGAAAAGCAGGAAGGACTATGAATGTCTGCCTAGTTTAGAAAAGCTAATGTTGATTTAGACATCAGGTGCATAAGGCAGATCACTTTGTTTACATCCTGCACACAGCTCGCTAGCCATCTTAAGAGCATCCCACATTACTGCCTGCACTGGAACAGTCTCAAAATCTCTACAGTGTATCAGTCCTTTGCCTTGAGAGTTGCCATATGCTTTCTCTAACTGTGTTAGATTACGAATTTAAGATCTGATGCCAGAGGCTTTTAGAAGAGCAAGCACAAAAGAGAAGAGGTTCTCTTGATATCATATCCCCCAGATCCTACTATGCTGAAGAAGGAGGTCAATACATGATCCCCTCGCTCCAACACTTGTCTGGAGACTAGGAGGGTGTTGGACAGAAATTATCAAAGAATGTTTAAAATAGTCTGCCTCGTTTTTCTATTCTCCCACAGACATACACTTTTGGAGGCTGTTGGAGAATGGATACTTGCTCTGAGCCATTATGGCCACTCATGTTCATCTCATAATTGGCAGCTGCCATCAACTTCTCTTCTCTTTGAGGAAAGCCTGATGCAATTCCTCAGCAGACACAGCAAGCACAAATGGGAGCACTGCAACTCTCCTTGTCCTGAGCTGGGACAGTGAAATGACTGAAACATTGATCCTGACTTTGATAGTAAACTGTGACAGAAACACCACACCACCAGGTCTGTAAGAGCCTGAGGCTGAAAACAGACAATGACCACAGTATTGCAGGGAAATCCAGCAAATGATTGGGAAGTCTATGAGCATCTTCAGTTCCAATCAGCTCAGTGTGAGGCACTGTACCATTTGTCATATTGAAGGAAACACAGTGCTCCTGAAAGTGGGCAGGCAGTGCCTCCTCATTCCCTTAGCCTCAAGGCAACAGAGATCTTTCCTATTTAATGGAGGTAGGAAGCAGAGAGCTGGAGAGCATTTTAAGATGGGTGGTCTTGTTCGAGCAATTCTCATTAAGCTATACAAATATTCAGTCTGGCCAACCACTGCTTTCACGGCTGTACCAGCTGGTCACAAAAACTGACATACGAAAGGAAACCAAAAGAAGTACTTTCCTGTCCGTGCAGGAATGTAAACTTATGGATAAACCACAAATGCATGAAATAACATCCTTCTAAGTCTCCTATCATAAGCATATATCTCTACATGTGCTGACAAATATATATCTACATGTGCTTCCACAAACAGCTGCACATTCACATGAACTCATCATAAAATCACAAATCCGCGTATTGACAGGTTTGCTGTCACATTTGCACAAAACTTCACTTGCACATAGTATCAGGAGCTCCAACTCACCAATTTACACAAGCAGTGATGTAGACATGCCCTCAAACACTAATTCTGTCACTTCCCTTCTCTTTTTTCCTCAATCAAACAGGCAGAGGCACAGTTACAGGCATATACAATTCCCATATGTATCCCTGAAGACTGTTCTGAGCTACAGCCACTTTGCAAATTTCAGCCACTCTGTGTATGTCCTGAAATGAACTAAAAGGCAATGCCAAAGCCTAAGAAAGCAATGAGCATAGCTGTTAAAAAGATATTCAAATATATGTATTCTCTTATAATCACCGTCATTCCTAGTTAAATCAGAAAAGACAGAAATTTGCAGAAAAACTAATGCTAAAAAGGAACCTTGTTAAAACAGTGATGACAACAGACTGGCTTGCAGGAGAGCTCTTGGGTTGGAAGGAATCTGTAAGAACATTGCTCAGGAATCAGCTTTAGACCACATCTCACTTAATACTCACAATAATCTGACAAGGCACAGGACAGGCATATGCTAAACAAATTTAGTGATTTTCAGGTAGTAGTTTCTGTTAATACAAGGCAGGACAAGAATATCACAAGGATGGGCTGGATCATCTTCAGGACTGGAAAAACAGAAATAGTATGCTTGTTTTTGACAATGAAATGCCTTAGCCATATCCCTCGTACATATCCTATCAGCAGCAACAACAGCTCTCTCAGACAAGCCTTGCAGGCTAAATCCCCTCCGTAGCCACTGTCCTCTAGCCACTAAAGTGCTCCCTGGTCATCAGTAAGGATGTCTGCCACCGGAGTATCTCCAGGCTTTCCAACATGCTAAAATTGGCAGTTTCTGTGGCAACTTCACCCCAAAACCTCTAGCTTTGTCTTGCCTTCATAGCTGAAAACATAACTATGCTGAAGAAAAAATAAAAGCCAAGCAAGTTTCCCTTTACACAAAAAGCACATCAATGTACTACAGTGAAGCTGTATTACATTAAGAATAGAGAAGCCTGTGATAGTTCCCCAGTTACGCTGGATGGTCCCCAAATCCTGACAGCTCCCAAGTCCCTCACCATGTTTCCATGCTGTCCCTGCAGATCAGGATGCTGGAGTCCATGTTCTTTGACCAGGTGACAAGGTGTCAACCACAGAGTGACAGGGGGCCCGATGAGCAAACTAGAGAGCCTGGTAACATAACAGGGACAGAAGGACCATGGGAGCTCAACGCTGCAGGCTGTTTGGCAGGTCTTGGGCTGGGGAACCCATGGAGATCCACAGCAACAGTCCTGCAGGAACCACCCAGCCCAACGAGGTATGTCATAGGATTGAGGAGACAATCCAGCATCGAGGAGACAATCCAGCATCAAAAGCACTGTGCAAGAAATCTTCTTTGTCTACACACCACTGAATTCAAACACGCCAGGCCCCAGAGCAGACACCATGAGCTACTGTCACTATGTTATACGGGGGAAACTGAGGCAATGGTTCTATAAGTGATCAGCAAGAAAAAAAAGGCACCAGGACAGAAACAGAACCTTCTCTTGCTCTGACCACCCACAGTGGTGCTTTAGTCAGAAATCTCTCTTCAACACATGATTCGTCAAACAGCAACTCCCAATAATTTCTCTGATATCTGGCCTGTATTTATTTTTGCCCACAGTGGACCTCCTTATTAGCATGTCCTTCATTGTTCCTGTGCCTCATTCCTCTGGCCTGTGTCTGAAGACCCTCCTATTGTACTTCTGCAGGCCATCTGCAGGCAAAGGTACTCCTCCTGCTTCTCTAAGCAGTGCCAAGCTCATCTTCCATGCAGTCCTACACCAAGCTGGTTCTTACCAGCATCGGGATTCAAAAACAGCAGAATGGGGAGAGGTATCCCTACAACCACAGAGACAGTCCTCATTTCATATTACAACAGAGGGCCTAAGAGAAACTAATTTGAAGAAAAGGGTAGGCAAAAGATAAGAATCCATGGATCTTCCGAGACAAGGGGTTTTTTTTAATTAATTTTTTTTACTTCCCCTCTTTCTCAAATATATAGAAGAGCAAAAAGGATAATCTGGAGCTGGGAGCTCTTTGAAAACCAAAGGAACTGCAAAAGAAATTAGAATGAGTTAAATATTTATACAGTGCAGCTCTAATTAAATTAATAGGCCTGCAAATGTGATGGGGAGATCAGCAACCTACCCCCTTCCCTTTAACCCTCTTATTCTATTATTACTGCAAAATTTTTAGCTAATTACCAACACAACTGAAGCTTCATTTAAAAAGAAAAAGGACAATCAGGGGAAAAAAATCAAAATAAATGGAAATAGTAATATCTTGCAATGAAAAGAAAAGAAGAGTTGAACCATCTTTCCCAGCATGGGTGTCATGAGGTAAATATTTGAGAATAGCATCCATCTTTCCATAGAAAACCTCTCAGGTTCCTGATCTCCCTGGGAGTTCCTGAAACAGAATCACTGAGGAATCTCTGATAAACCAAGGCATTTCTGCATTTATATTCAGTATCTGGAACCAAATTTCTCTTTGTACCATCCCTCCAAACAATCAGTGCTATCCTAAGCGGGAGTGACAGATCTGGAGAACTCCATGTTTCAAACCCTCATTCTTCAGCTCTCTGCCATCTACTAGAAGCTGCAACCCTGAGTTAGGCACTAACCCTTTCAAGGATATAAAGAGAGTTAAGTGAGAAAGAGCAAATCTGCTGCATTTGGACATTAATAGATTCCTCTCTGTGGGGAGAAAACCAGGTTCCCAAGTCCTGCCCAGTGAGAATCCTCAACATTAAACTGTAGAGCCTCCTTTATGCTTATATGCTTGCTTGCTCTCACTCTGCTCCCAAACATCATGAAAATTTAATTACTTCAGGCAGAGAAGAGAGTCTTCAGTAACAGGCAGGAAGAGTTATACCTTCCACTGCAAAATTATCTGCTGGCTACAACAGACTGAGAATGCTACATAACCAGTGGCTCCCACAGGTAGGACATGTGCTGCAGCCACCAGGATGCCAGACAAAAAGGGTTGCTCCCATCATTTCCATGTGCAGTCTGGTACTGTACTCCTGAGAACAACTATTAGCCTAAGTGCCAAGATTATGGATCCCAACAGACCCAAGCTAGACACTGGTGCTGAGCAGCACTGTCAAGAGAAATAACCCTGCACAGAGCTTTAGGCACTTCAGGAAATAGAAAACAGGAGCCTAATGACCTCCAGCATCAGACAGTAGTGGGGGAGAATAAAAACAACAGGACTTGGAAGATCTGTTGAGTTAGATGGAAGGCAGTTAGATGGCACCAGCTCACGTAATTTTCTTTTGTGGATATAGTTCAAAATCTTATTTGCTGATGATTATCACAAAGCTCTCAAATCATTTTATATGACTTCACAGGAATTCCAGGATGTATCTCCACATCCAAGATTCTAAAAATCCCTTAATAAAAAGCAAGAACATGTACAATTTATGTCAGTGCCCAAGTTCTCCACAGTACAATGCACTACACCTTCCAGTGTCTCACTTGCTGTCACTCTGAGGTTGAGAGAGGAACAACTTTTGTTGTTCCTTGATACAGCATTACAGGGAATTCCTAGAACAGTCCTTTGTGTAAGGCTAACCTGCAACAGAGGTTCTCTCTCTTTATCCCCAACTGAGATTAAATGAAGCGATTTGCTCAAATTCATACAGACAGTTACAGGTGAAACCAGACATACAGCTAATAGCTTTCAACCCCTATTCTGGCCATCAGAGACAATGTCTTCTCACATCTGCCTGCCTGCCTGCCTGCTTCTGACCTGAAATACCTATGTGCCTCTTGAGTGCAAAAATTATCTGGATCACCTACTTGTCATGGCTGTTGATGTACCAAAAGTAACATAACCCCTATGGTTTTAACTCAAGAAGGTACAAAACTAATTTGCACAGAGGAGAAACAAAAAAGCCTTGTAAATTTTAATTTACAATACCAACTACCTCAGATCTTCCTCTTCTAGCTCCACCTCCAGAGCTTGCCACTATTTCCACGGCTCTAGCAAATAATGCACCACATCAGATGTCAAAAGGCCACCTGGATTACACCACAGGCCTCTGTGCTATACAGGAGGGTAGAGAAGAAATTTTCCATTGCCATCATCCTCAAAAAAAAAGAGTCAAGATGCATGAAGGATACAAAAGAGAAGGACTTCAAGCACATGTAATAAGAATATTACGGGAATAAAATTAAGAGACAAGAACAAAATTATAAAAGGTCCAGAATACCATGTACTACCTGGAGAAATACCAAACAGCACAGTCATTGATAAAAAGAGCTAAAAAAAAAGGAAGGGATCCAAGAAAAAATTAAATACAGAAAACCTCTCAAGCATAATTTGAAGAAAGTAGAGGCCAAAGGTAGAAAGAGAAAAACTGAAACATCTGAAATGGGGTGAATCTCACACCCTTTACAACAGGACAGCTTGGGGAGATTGCTTTCTGCCTTGCTCATGAAGGCTCCTAGTCCATCTCTTTGTTGATCTCTCCCCTTTTTGCTTTGACTGCTTCTTTTCACCAAAGATCTTGTTTTCTTCTTGTCATCCTGGGCTTTTTTCCCCTTTCTCCCTTAGAGCAGTCACATTTACTAAGGTCTCATGAACTGCTGTGCTGCGGGTGCGTGTGATTAATTATACTGTTAGCCTTCATTAAGTCAGGGGATTGGCATTCCGGCAGAGAGGCAGCAGGATCAGAAGGAGAAGCTATTGAGAGCCAGCAGGATCTGCGTCCCGCGGTTTGTGTGTATGTTGGGCATGTGAGGCTTTTGTCCTCAAAAATAGCAATATTTAAGTGGGTTTTGCATTCTTTGACAAACCGCAGAGCTCCATCCTCACTACACGAGGCTCAGTTAAAAAAAAAACAAACAACAAAACAAACAAACACCAAAACAACCACACAAACACGAGGTCCTGGAACATTTTACCACCCCAAACAGCTTGCTGCTCTAAGCCTGCTTGGTTTTGTGCAGCGGAGACTTGAATAAGATCTGTGTACTGACCATGGCTTTGGTCCTCATGCTGCTTTAGAATGTTAAACTATTCCCAGAAGGTGCAGACTGCTTTCCTTCAGGATCACCAAATACACTTAAAATGCTTCTGTTCCTTGCTTCCCAGAAATAATGCTTGGTCATTCAAGAGCCTGGGGAAGGGGGCATTATGGGAGGCATAAGAGACTGTTTTGTTTATTGCATGGAATTAGCCTCTTCCACAAAAGGATATGGGACGTGTTCTCTGATGCTCAAAGAGAAAACTCCGTTTCTACTCAAATTGCACATATTCATCTCAGCTGTTTCTACCGGCTTGATCTTAACCCATAACTGAGACTCAGTTTTAAACACTTTATAGGATATGATAATTGCAGCCTAAAATCTCCAAAATTCTGCTAATAACTCTTTACTCTGCACAACTGAAAAGCATAGTTCTTAGAAGTTATGACATGTTCCCCATTTTCTTTGGAAGGGTTCACTACAGATGTTGTTGGAATTTCTCCTCAAAAGCTCTCCAGCTCAAAACACAGAAATTCAGTTTTTGACATGATGATATTGTGTTTTACTAGTGGTTGATGACATCTCTGCAAGAGATTTTGAATTTGGGAAATAGGGTAGTTTGGCCACTCTAGTTATATTGTGTGGTTTAATAAACAGAAAAGTCTAAAATAAACCAATTTTCTCCAAATCTGTAATTCTTGTTTTAGTCACCACTGAAAAAATCAAATCCCAAATGATCCATCACACTTACAGCTCATTCTTTGCAATTTCAAATCTCCAAAATTTGGTTTACTGCAAATGTAAATTTTGTTATATTGCAGAAACAACTAGGAGTGCCACAGTTCCCATTGCCAGTGCTGTAGCATCCAGGTGACTAAAGGCAATACCCAAATCGTATTTTATTTAATGTAATTTGATGTAAATTAATTTACATCAGACTAGCCTAAAGGACCCCAGAAAAAGCAGAATCTATTGACCCCATTTGGGCAAGAGGATACCACATAGCTCTCTGGGGAAGGGACAAAAGTGACTCAACATGGGGAGCTTCGACAGATTGTTTGAGAGACAGAGAGATCAGATAAAAGTCCAATAGAGCAGATGCTGTAAGAGGATTAGAGCAAGCGGATTGGAAGCCTTGAGAATACAAAGATCATCAGACTCACAGTTCCTGCTTAAACATAATCAGAAACAAGTATCCCAACTTCCCCTCACAGCAAACAATACTCCACGTCCTTATTTGCTCTCTCCTTCCTCTTCTCTTTCTCAGTATCTCTCACAATCGTTTTATGTTCCCAAGAGGTGCTTAATGTCACATGATGAACCAGCATGAAGTCAAGGAGAAGAAGTTTGTACAAACGTGGCAGGATCCTTTTAGGCTAGAAGCAGCAGGACTATGGAACTGGCCAAGGACATACCAAAAACCTCAGGTCCTGATAAAAGTTGATCTCAGGTAGGTGGCAAGAAGAAGTGTCAGAGAGAATGCAAGTCCCAAATGGCTGAGGCTAAGAACATAAATGATTTTCCAAACATACTACTGTTCAAAAACCTGCTGTTCACATGACAGCTTCACCTGTTTGTTATGCTACTTTCACCTCTCTTTTAAGTAATTTAGAGATGGCTGAAGAGCCCTCCAGCACGTACTGAAGAACCTGCAAGTTACACAATACTGTTTTTTATTCCCCTACCTCGAATCTGTCCAGTCTGGGCTGTACTGAAAGCATTTAGCCACAGGATTTTTCCAGTTATCTTCTAAGTGGGTTACAGCTATAAGTGTTGGGAAAAGATCACTACGCACTGAGCGCCAGCACTAGGAAGCTCTGAAATGTATCCACAAAGTATGCATGTTTGACATTTGCTTAACTTGTCAATATAAGCCCACAGGCACCCAAAATCACAGCAAGAAATATCATGCTATTCATAGGACCAGCCACCTTATGGAAAGCACAGAGTTTAAGTGAACAACTGTGTATATGCTATAGGCTGAAATAAACAATCTTTTCCAAACAATTATGAATCAACTCATAACAAAGTTTGTACGTAATTCATGTCCTGTAAAAACCTCTGAATTAATCAAATAATTTGAAGCACTATATAAATCCACCCAATTCCACACAGAGTAAATCATGTCACCAACAGTTTTACAGGGTCTACAAAAAAAAAAAAAAAACACAGAAGTGCTGGTTGTTGAAATGAATCATGAAGTCAACCTACACTGGCTCCATGAACATAAATATATAAATGCACATGGATGGCAAATCACCTCCAGCTAATGTCACAGGTAGAAAACCTCCTACATAGTAAGCCATAGGCTCTGGAATGGAAAATTTCCATCTTCACTTGCATTTTGACACACCATACTTAGCTCTGCATATTGCCTCTGAACTTCTTATGACTTCTCCTTATGCTTTCCAAACTGATCTGCAGTTCAGGTCACATATGGTCCTTCTCATGGTGTATCCTCCAGGCCGTTGTCTATCCACCTTCTCTCCTAAAGCCTGTTTCTTTTGTGCTTTTTGAGTGTAAGCAAATACAAGTAGATCATTGTTTCCATGTTCAGTAGAAGTTATAAATCACCACGAACCCTTTCTTGTGGATGGTGAACTTCAGTGCTAAATGCAAAAAGTGGCTTTGCCCAGAATCAGCAGGAAGAGCCACCTAATCCCTGGACTTCCTGTAGAATGCATCCCCAGATTTAGTCTCCCCAAATTGACTCTGAGAACATAACTATTACTCCCAGTAAATGAAATCCAAGTACTGGGCTGTGAGAAGGAGGAGGAAAGAAAGGAAAGGGAAACTCTGCCTGACATAAATGATTCTATCCAGAACTTCAATTATATTGATTGATATAAGTTTTCCAGCAATGAGGAAAAGTGCCATGTACCTTCCCCAGCCTTGTTTAGACTCTAAATAGCAGAGTAAACCAGTAATACGAGGGAAGCAATAAATCTCAGTTTCAACTGTGCAGAGATATTAGAAAGGAAGGATTCAATCCCCTAGCTTCACAGTTCCTTCTCCTCTTCTGTTCCTGCTCCAAGGTCAGAACCCTAGTTATTTCACCACACACACATATACTCTTTTCACCCTTACTTTGTAAGAGCAATGCTTGTGGTATGGAGTGACAGGCTGCAACACCCAAGGACTCTAAACAAGTGGCATAAGGAAAAGCACAGGACAGCCACCATTGCTCCAAGAGAAGCCTCTGCCCTAAGGAGACAACTGCTTAGGGACTTTCCCATCTGTCCATTTCCAGATTTCTCCACAGACTGCATCTAGACAGGCCAGAGGAACTATGGCTGATATTAGAGAAAAGGGTGATTATACACTAGCGCGACTCTGAAGGCAAAACACACATCAGGTGGTCTCTGCAATCAGCAGGTTTGGCCCAGGCCAATCTCTTATAGGAAGGAATTCAACTGTGTACCACAATGATTCAAAACATACATATGTCACCTCAGCTCTGCACATCACTTCTGCTTACTCACCTCTTCACTACAGCTGCTGCTGTTTGGCCTTTGCCCATAGAATAAAGAATAACCAGGTGCCATGGTTTACCTCGATCAGCCCCAGTGACCTGTTAGGTTCTCTTTTCAGTCCCAGCAGCGGGGTTGTGTGGCTGCATGCCTGCAAATCCTGGCTAGCTTCCCCCTCCAATCCCTCATGCCAGCCCACAGTGAATTTGCCATGACAGGCTTGACACCTGGCTGGAGGCAGGAGAAATCCTGTCCATTACAAATAAGCCCTCAGCCAGAAACACGCTTCTCTTCCAGCACACTGAGAAAGAAGGAGAGAAGACCCAATCCCTGCTACTCGTGTACATGTGCCCCCTCCCTAAGATGACTCAATTTTCTTGCTAACCATGACACTGCCATGCACAGCAGAAACACCCATACAGCATTCCAAGGGCTGGCCAAAACAGCAGTGTTACTGCCACAAATTGGAGACTGACAACAGGGAAGATTCCACTGCTCTAACTCTTACAGCAACTGAATGGAGAGGATTTAAGTAGCCACTGCAGCCTTGTCCCAGTCTCTCATTCTGATGAAAAAAAGTACAGAACAGGGAAATAAAGGGAAAGAAAGAGAAGAACATCAACTAGATAGAGCAGCAAAAACTGGATGCAGTGGAAGTAAATTCAGCTCTCTTGTTGGGATATAAAATAGTTACCCCTAACTACTGAAGAAGTTATTCCTTCCAATGCAAAAATACAAATTTAAGGCATTTTTCCTTTAAAAATGAAAACTGTGTTAAAAGCAGAGGCAAGCAGCAGTATTTTACAAGGCAGGTGTGCCATGATGCTCTCAACATAAAACTACAATAGTCAATGTAAGCAGAATTTCTGAAGATATGTCTTGGTAGGGCAGTTGATGAGGGACCAATTAGAGGAAAGTAACTGAGATCAGCACAGCAAAAGGCCATTTTGTTTTGAACTTAGAACTCTGCAAACTGCTTTGCTAATGTACCCAAACCTGACCCAATCTTTGAGCCTTTGATAATTAAGCTCTCTCCTGCATCCCTCAATCTTGAACTTAACCATCCCTGCTATTAATGTAGTTCAGACACCTGAAACATCTGCCAACTGCTCAACAACACAGCAATGTGTAAAACATCACAAGTGCAAGCTTGCATTTAATGAACTAATATTTGGCGTATGAAGCCCAGCACCTCAGAAATTAAGTAGTGCCTTAGCTTATCTACATCTCTGCTGATAATCTGCTTTATGTTCTCCAGGAAGCTTTTCTTTTTCTGAATGGAAAGGAAAAGAATTTATTTTTTTTTTAATTAAAAAAAAAAAGACAAAGGAAGTAAAAAGAAAATAGAGAAAAAAATAGAAAGGAAAAATAAAATTAAAAAGAACAATGCATTTGACAGGGGGATATCATTGCTGAACTTCACTATCTTAGAAGAGAGAATGAGACAGCAATTGGCAAACACAGGAAAACAGCCAGTCACTTTGATAATAAGAACGTTGTCTCCAATGACCTGCTATGATGAAAGGGAAGTATTCCTGAGACTCATGTGAACTCATCTGCTTTTAACCACGGTGGCAGGAGCTGTGCTGACAGACTCCCATCTGCTGGTAGATCAGATACCACAGAATACACATTGAAAAAAACCACAGTATTAGGAGAAAGTTATATATGTGGGTATGTATAGACAGATCTCATCTAAGGCTGGCAAGCACACTAGGGATTCCCCAGGAAATTCTCATCCATCCCTAGTACTATTACTTGGCAGTTGTCAGATAGAGGGCTTATTTACAGCTCGAGGGGAGGACTTCAACGAACAGCTCTAAATAACTTAGTGAACCATGAACGATTCTTCTAAGTAAGACCCCCAGAATCTATCCTGAAACCTAGGCAATAATAATACCTGAACTTTCCTACAGAAATTTTTTGTTGTTCCATTACTCACAGGGGAGTGAAATGGTTGCAACTTTATCAGCCTGCTGCTGAACTGTCCTTCCATAAGTAGTTCTTATCTACAGAGTCTCTCCACCATCAGTAGTTAAGTCTCTTAGTACCCTGCAGCCTTCATTCACATCAGTCAGGTTAATAAACCCCTTCAGAGTACAGCCCCAAGTCTTTTTTGATAGCTTCCTCTGAGGCATGATGTACACATAAGCTCTAAAGATTTTCCACAGGAGACCATGATGGGAGATAGCCTTCCAGAGAATGAAGGATTCTTTATTGCCTTGTTAAAGACAGAAATCTTTAGCTGCAATTTACTGAACAGTAAGACATGCAAGAAATAAAATTTGTCCAAACACAACAAACAGCAAATGACCCAATCTGGGCACCTATCAAGGGAAAAAAAGATTTCAGCTCAACAGCTGTCACGGAAGGACAGGAGTTATTACTGCCGATGAAAAGCAACCACATCCTAAAAGAAAATACATCCTATGCAGAGGTACCAGGAGAGAGAGAAGGACATGAGAACAACATAGGGACAAGTATTCCTTTGGCATGAGCACAGACAGACCTGTAACAGGCTACAAATTACATGGTAGTTGTGTATGAGAACATGATCTTACAAACTCCAATCTTTGACAAAATCCCTACTAGATCCCACAGTCTCTTTTATCATTCTGCTTGGTAGTTTGTACTGAACTGAACCAGCAGAATTCAGTCTACAGGGCACAGAAGGGTAAAGTAGGAACTCAAATCTGTTCCTGCAGATCTGCTGGGAGATCTGGATAAGCCATTTCCTCTTCTTGTGCCTGGGTTTCACTGCACACAGAGCAGGCTCACAACACATTTTTATGAAGCATTTTTTTATCACAGCAAAGTAAGTCTCTTATTCCTTAGAGTGTTAAGAAGTATGACACTTCCCAGTTTTCATATCAAATGAGACCCTTTTCAGGCTTTTTATTACCTAGTTTGTGAGCAGCAAAAGCAAAATAAATGTAGCAAACACTTGGCTTGCCCTCTCTATACAGAAGAACAAAATCAAAAACTCGCATGAAAATTCCCTCTTCATCAAAACAATCCTGCATCTTTCCTGGGATTTCGTCACTGTGTGTTGGGTCATGTGGCAACAGTCACAGAAAGCAGGAGCTGAGGTTTTTCACAAGCCATGGCTCAGCATGATTGTGCTTCAGGGAAGCACTGGAGGGCCCAGGCAGCTGTGAACAAACCTGGTCTTATCCGAGAGGGGGCACTGGTAACACACATCACCCAAATCTTCAGGCTACCAAGCACCAAAATGACTGAAAACTAATATTAAATTAAAATAATAATGTATATTGTCTCGGTGTTCTAGCAATTTGATGATGTAAAATTAAATGCTGCATTCTCCTAAACTAATATAGGTAAGCCCTCTGCACTTCTGTAGAATGACATGTATTCCCTGGCAAGGGATATGTAAAAGCTACCAGGTACCAGTGTTTGGCCAGCAGCGAGCAGACAGAGCAGTTTGCTAAACACAGATATTATAGATGCTGCCCACAGAGGCACTTCAAGAAACTCTGTACAGGTTCCTTACCAGCATGCAGCAATGCAAAGCTTTTCTGTACCCTCTTCTGTAGCCAAATCAAACAGCCTGCACAGGACATCACTCTGAGCACTGAGACTTCTAAAACTGAAATATCAGAAAAAGAAACTCGGACACAGCAAGTACATTCACTGAGGGACCATGATGAGATTTCACCTTGTAGAGCAATGTATCTCAGTGTGTTTTCACTGAATACACTCAGCCTCTGGTTCTTTCTCTGGACTCCTCCCTTGACCCTCATCCCTTACAGCTATGGGCTGTGACAAGCGAAATAAGTATAAGGCCCAGTGAACACCTACAAGGCAGACTTCCAAGAGATAAAATACCAAACATGCATGTTTGCAAAAAATATACGTTCTAGAATTTGAGAATACAGACTTCTACCTGTAAGTTGTAGTTAATCTTGGACACCTTTCTAGGTTAAACTCTGTGGAGTTTATTCTCCCATCTGTCTCCTTTCTTTTCTTGAAGCCCAAAGCCACTTGGGTCAGAATCATTTTGTTGCCCCCCCACTGCAGACTGGAACTTTTGGGTTTGGCCTGCATAGAAAACAGCTCTCATCCCAGTGCTAGAAACGTAGGGGGTTTTTTTCAGATCTTACACTAGGCTAGTGGTGACTTGGAAGTGCTCATAATCCATGCAGCAACTCAAGTTTAAGCTACATAAGTCCAGTGTTAGTTCTTCCAAGAGATTGTGACATTTCATTCTAAAGTACCTGACAAGGTCCCAAAAGCATAGCTGCTGTAGAAGATAACATTCAGGAGACTCATCAGTTTTCACTGCTCTCAGCAGCTCTCAAACTTGTCCACTGAGGACCTGTTTCATCCTGAGCCTATGACTCAGTCCAAGGAGCCCCACTTGCCAAATCCCACAATAACCAGCTCTAAGTTTCTCTCTTTCTTGAGAATAAGTACAACTCCTCACATAGCTTGAGCTACCAACATTTAAAAAATGCACTGGTTGTACAGCAACAAACATGCTGCCATTCAGGACCTCAAATCTGGGTACCCTGGCCAGTCATCACGCCTGTCAGAGGTAGGGCTGGCTTCTCCCGGCTCTGTGTGCCCAAGGCCCAAGAGAGGAGGGAAAGGAGATAATGCATTACCTGCCCGCAGCTTCAGGTTTGCAACACAGGTGGGCAGTTTTGGTTTCGCCCAGTAGAGGGCAATACTAACACAGGAAAGAAAAAGTAAATCGCAGCATTTCTTGCGATAAAATAAAGCAGCAAAGGAATTCAAGATCCTGATCTTACATCTGTGAGCACAGAACAAAGGACTTGGATAGTCCGTTCCATCTCAGTGTTCATTCCATCAAAAATTCTTCCTCGATTGGCCCTGTTTAGTGGAACGTTGCCCTGCACTAAATTTTAGGATGTTTAAGTAAGATTTTTACTGTTCTGATTAAAACAGAGAAGAGATGGTCTTTTTTGGTCATAGCAGAAATAAAACCAAACCTTTTCTGTTGTTCATTAATAAAGAAACCCTCCTATCCCACCTGAATTTAGTCTGCATATGTGATAAGACCCAAAAGATCAATGCTTTATCATTCTCCCCAAACTAGACTGTTTGATACTGACCATTTCCTATAGACAAAGAGATAAAATGTACCAGCATTCAATCGTAAATGTAATGGAGTTGCCTCATGCTTGTTAGGACCTGAAATTAACTTTCCATGAGCAAAGCTGCCACACACATACTCATCACACATTTCTAAAGCCTGTGACAGTACTGTCACAAATTGTGCTCTGATAGCATCCTTCCACACCAAGTTTCAGATATTAAATCCATGTATTTTTAAAAAATACTTTTTTCCCTGTTTTATAAATAAAAATCTCTGCTTCTATAACTGTTCCATCCCATGACTTCAAAATAATTTAGAAACATGAGTGAAGTCTCACAATCAATTATTGCTTTTCTTACACTCCAGCAAACGCCCATCTTTAGAGACTGGAAAGTTGAGGTACGTGACATGACAGTGGGTCTCCCCAAGGTCATACATATATCTGCAATGGAACAAAGATGAGAACGTTTTCTCTAGTTCCAGTCTTGTATTTTAACCATTTACCCATAGTGGTAATCATGCTTACTGGCAAAAACTACTTTAGTTTCTTCTCTGAAGTTATCCATTGTCTTCAGATGATGGAGCTGAGAGATGGAGAGAAACTGTTTTCCTGTTCACAGTGTTTTGCTATTATGTTTATTTGCTTATAAACAAGATATTTTCTACTCTATTGTTCATTTTATTTACTTTTTCTTCCTCCTCAGCAAAAACACCCAGAACTATCTTTCCAGACTCTTTTAAAAATGAAATAATCTTGTCCATAAGTACTTGTCAAGCCAAGTCCCACTACGACTTAAAAAATAGCATATTACATATTACAAATATAGCATATTGCATTTATTAAAAAATAGCATATTACACACAGCTCAGTGCTAGCCAAGACTAATGTACTGAAATCAGTGTAGAAAGGGCTGTTAAAACCAGAAAGAAACATAACTTTTGCGCCTAGGGAAACATACTGGTGAATTTGTAGATCTTGGCCCAAATTTCTAAATGGATGCTTAGGTGCCTAGCTTCCTTGGACCTATCTGGGAGTTCCAAGGCGTGGTAAAAGTCAGATGACACACCTCTTTGTGGATATGAGGCTTACTTCCTCCTCCCTCTCCGTTGCAGACAGGCAGGGCCAATTCCACAGCACCTTCACAAGTGTGCTCTCAGTCTATCTGCTCTATGTAATGGTGACTCTTTAAAATTATGGCCATGTTTATGGTCACAATTTTCTTCTAAGTCAGAAAACAGAAATTAATTTAGGCACAGGTTAGGTATAGTCATGCACTGGATAGAACACACCGTCATGACAAAGCCTGTTGTACACAGACACAGAGCCACTGCACTTCCCAGTCATATAACAGTGACAGACTATTTACCATTATTCCCTGCATCAAGACTGAAAAAGAACAATTTCACCACCTGTTGCCATGGATGATTTTGAAGTTACTGTCACAAAGCACAAAACCAAAGGATCCTAAATGCCTAGGAACAAGGAGGTCTGGATTGTGTCCCATGACTCATAGCTACCCCAAAATGCTTGCCTTGACTTGTCACCTTGACTTCTATGTCTCACTTTCAAAATGAGGATAATGACAAAACCACTTCCTTAGCAGTGACACTCAGACTTTGAAATACTCCAGTTTACTACTGGTGAAATAACATTATGGAAATATGATATAACATCATGGTACTTAGTGCCATCATCTCAGTTGACACGGTGATATTCAGTCATTGGTTGGACTTGATGATCTCAGAGGTCATTTCCAATTTAATTGATTCTGTGATTATGCTATCAGAGAGCAGCAAGGACAGGATATATAGCTGTCAGAGTCAGAAGTGACCACTAAGCCAGTTAAGCCACTTTCTTTTAAGGTTTGACATAAGATTTTAGGGCATAGCCACTAAAGTGCTGGAAAATTTTCTGACCACTAATACCCCTGAATCTTGCCACCCTACCCCTGTGGCCAACACTTTGCCTCTAGAAGGGATTTAGTGACAGTATTTGCTTGCTTGAGCATGACAGGTTTGTTTATAACAAAAATAGCTGCTAATTTAAATGAGGTATATTCCTCCTACCACATGAAAGAGAATCAACCTGTGGCATCAGCACTTTCCCTGACAGCAAATTAAAGTTCCCTAAGTAAGGCTATAAGGATGGGGTAATTGTGTTGTCCTGTGTAAGATGCTGTGAGACGGCAGCAAGTCTGTGCACTGTTGAGGAAGGGACGGGAGCTGGACTGGAGAAAGAAGTCTCTCTGACCCTCTCCAAGCTGACATGCTTGGTGACTGTCACCACATGAGATGGTCCCCAATTCAGATTATCCTCATTGTCACCCTGCTGCACCATAAAGCTGTTAATAACCAAAGAAATAGCTGTAAGTTGGAAAAGAGGCTCAGTCTGAGACCTGGAAAACATCATACAGTGTATATGGGGCAGCTTCTATACCACTCACGAAAGCAAGCAATCCTAAAGCTAAGTAAGGTGATTGCAGATATCAAGCAGTCAGGAAGCTTTCTGCATGCAGTTCTGCAAATGCATCTTGATTCAAAGACAGAGTCCATCAACCAACCCCACGCGGGCATAGGCACCCTTCCTTCATATAGCATGGATCTTAGAAATGAAGCAGTCACTCACCATCTCAGAGCTGCATCTCCACACAATCCAGAAACTCTGACCCTGCTCTACAGTCTTGGACCTTTCCCCTCCCTGCCCACCCACCCTGGCCCAGCTCAGTGTCGTGGCCCACCCACCCTGGCCCAGCCCACCTCAGGACACAGCCAGTACTACCTCCAGAAACCTGACCACCATGCAGCACCCAACATCCCCTTCCCTACCCTCTTGGCCTGGGCCATCACGCCTTAGCAAGGCAGCCCAACTCAGCCTCCTATCCAGCACATTCCACCAGCAAAAGAAACTTCACTCCAGACATCTGCTGCAGCAGGGAAATTTGAGGGCTCTATTACAACAGGGCATTTCTATGAACAACTCACACATACAGTATGATCTTGTTTTCATTTGGGTTTTCCCCTCTCTCTGTATGAGACATTTCCTTACAAACCCATGATCATTTCCTAAACAAATACTACCATGTTTTTAAGCCAAACTGGTTTCTAATTCTCTTGTCTCCCTAAACATACTGAGGCCTTTATCTACATAATATATGCATATTTAATAACTACTTTGAAAACTGCTCCAAATTTCATTGCTTCAAGACAGATCATGCAGTTTGTGCAAAACCCAATGCAAAGACTCACATTAATCAGACTCACATTTCAGAAGCCCAGATTCACAAGTTGCCAGGGCCTTACCAGGACAACCTAATGCTAACTATAAAAATCAGCTAGAAAACCATGTTCTGAGTTTAAAGTGTAGAATATATCTAAAATCATAGCAGTATCTCATTCTGCAAGCTTCTCTGAGTTTGCATTAAAGAAGCAACTACATTTACACACACATACCCAGATATAAATAATGTAAGTGCTGGATATACTGCCTTAACTTAGGATGCTAAGGCAGAACAATACCTTGAAATACTACAGAAAATAGATCAACAGCTGAATGAACCTGGAACAAAGGACAGGTGTCCACAGCTAATAAAATGCAGACCTTAAACAAATATTGTGAAAGGCCCTTTGTGTAGCTTTTGTATTTTAGCGTTCACTCTAAATTGTCTATAAGGCCAAGAGGGACAAATGGTAGACTATACTTAAGAAGCATGATTTATCTCCCTTTTAATTTTTAATTTCCTAGTAAAAGTGACAGTGTTATTGCTAGAAATTCACTTGCTCAGGGGCATTTTTATAGTCTCCAGCTTTGCATGAATTCTCCCTAGAGATCTCAAGTTCCCCTGACTCTCATCTAGTAAACATCTGACTAAACTGCCTATTTAGACAATAATGCCCTCCAGCAAGAGGGGAAAACATGGTTCTGTTCCTCTGCTGTCTTCTCCCTCTACCCTCCCCAGTCCCCAACACAGTACAGACAAAACTGCAACAGCCGCCTGTTTGGGGTGAAGCCTGCTTAAATGGGAATGTCACAACTGTTTCCTAATGTTTTAGGCTACTGTCTTTCCTTCCTGTCTGGCTAGTAAGGACAAACCAGACCACTGCAGGGTTAACCATTTATCTCCCATAGCCCAACACACATTCTACAAACTGGCAAATTCAAAGCCCTCTAAAGGGGACTGGAGATGACACAGCAAGAGACAAATACCAAACATGCCCCGAAAACACAGAAACCAACTCTGCATTCCCAGCATTAAATATTCTCTGGCAAACCCAGCCTCACACACAAAAAGGATTCCTGCTGGCCTCTCATCTGCCAGGGCTTATGTATCAGCACGGGAACCCAGCAGGAAAGAGTCGGTAGGTCTCTCCCCATCTTTTACCCTCCTGCAAAAATAATACTTCTCCAAAGGACAGAGTATTTTCAAGAGGAGAGAAAACCCTTGCAGAAGTGAGGACAACAGCACTGACTTTTCCACAGCTCTGTAGCTGTGCATGGGGATTTACCTGCCAGCAATTCAAGCATTTGCATCCCAAACCACACTTACCATTACCATTCCTGAGCAACCTGGTATTGGGTGCATTCCCTCTCTGCAGGTATGCACTTTTCTTCCCCTTCCTGAGAGAACTGCTCCCACCGAGAAGCTTCAAACAGAAAGCTTTGGAATTCAAATTTTTTTTTTCTCTGCCCTACCTTGCTGAAGACCATCCAGGATTTACAATTCTGAGGCCGAATTCTTCTCTCTAAAGTAACAGCAGTAAGGGTAAAGGAGCAAGACCCACGAAAATAAGCCCAGAATCTAGCCACTAGCTTTCTGTGTCCTGGATCAGCCAGGGACTTGAATGCTGCATGGAGAGTTGCTTTGCTCAAGGGAAAGAAAAGAGTGTGCTTCATGCAGCAGGAGAATCTCTGGCTGGTAGTCTCCAAAACAAACAGCACTGAGGATGAAAGAACTGTGCCCTTTACACTGCTCTTGCAGTACACATTTGCTATAATCTTCCCAACACACACTTCTACTAAGCTCCACAAAAAGAAAAGCACTTAAGACATTTCAAATTTAACAAAGCAGTATGCATATGCATTATGGTGCAGCAATGTGGAACAGAACTGGCAGTGAAACAGACTTACTGAATCGGTTATTTTATATCTGATTTCAATTATTCTGCTATACAAGGAGGTGAAGGTCACAGAACAATTTAGTGGCAGGGCTGCAGATCACTCCCAGGTGACTGACAAAGCCCTCCTCCCCTCCAGCCCTGGCCTATCTTTTAACTACCAAAGAGCACAAGAGTCTCTTATCAGCAAGTGACAGATGCAAGTGGGTCTCTGGGATGGAAAAAAAAAAATAGATAAAAAGAGGGTCCCCCAGGTTCTGAGGAGGATGACAGGTTGCTGGGGATATCACTTTTCACTATCTACTATCCTTATTTTTCATTAGATTACACAGACCAAACATACTTGGCTATTAAAGCAAAAAGGCATCAAGGGACCCAAAAAAGACAAATTAATTCCTGATTTATAAACAGAAAATGTAATAACCATAACGGGAAATCAGCATATTGCTCATGTACTAAATGATCATTTCATAGACAAAACTGGGAATAAATCCAGGAATAAAGAATAAAAGCAGAAGGGCTGTGGTTGTAGTGCTGGAGGTCTAATTCACAAAGGAATAGTATGGAGAGTACTATTAATTCATTTGTCTGGAGGAATAACGCTATCACTGGAAAACATAGTATCTGGACTCACTGTATAGCAGGTCTAACCCAGGCCAAAGGTTTTCACAATCTTAATATCCACAAGAATTTTCTATGTATGTACATATACTTAAGTATGAGTACACAAGTGCATAATGTTTTTCATCTCTCACAGCATCTTCTGTTTCTGTAGTCCTCCATTCTCTCACATCTCCACTGGTGAATCAGACTCCTGTTTGCAGCCTTCTGTTATCCCATGCTAAATTTCCTGCACAGATCTACTACAGGGACCGTGCAATGCTACACTGAGTGTTGAGCTATGGTGAACTCATCTCACCTGTGGTCCAACTTAGATAGAACTGAGTGCCAGGTGAGATGCACAGGGATCTGGGAAAAGCAGTTAGCTCTTACAGGACTGAATTCTGGAAGTTGTGACTGAAATGAGAAAAAGCTCAGGGCTAAGGAAACAGGAACTGAAGCAGTCTGACTTCAGTCAGCCAGGGAAAGGCTGTCACACAGTAAGGATATTGAACAGTACCAGTCCCAATACAGAGCCCCAAGGGTCACCACTTGTTACTGATCTGCATTTGGACATTGAGATCTTGACTGCAACCCTTTGGGTGCAGTCATCCAGCCAATTCCTTATCCATTCAACAGTCCATCCATCAAATCCATATTTACTGCTTCAATCACTAAAAAACTTCTATAGATAAACCAGGAAAAAATGGCAATTAAAAATGGTACAAAACCCTGATTAATATCTCATATTTGAAAATAATTTAGAACTGGCATAGCTGAGTAGGTAAGATTCATTTGGGCCACATCTATAATGATCTCGCCTCCTCCTCTTTCTTACAAAGACATTAAAACTACAGGGTTACAAAGCGTCAAGGGTAATCCACCTGGGTATTGACTCTACCTCTGCTCTCTTCTCTCTAGGTCCTCTCAATAGCCCTTAATCCCCCATTCAGGATCCACAACCTGTCCTCAGACCACAGCTCCAGCAGTGCTGAATGCAATTACTGTAATTGATGTAATGCTTTTGTTAAAACCACAGTATCAATAAACGGGAGTAAAACAAGCTGCTATGGAAGATGCAGGAAATTTATTAGAATGAATGCATGCAGTGGCTGGCATAATAACTGCTGATGGCCCATTCATAAATCACTGCTGGATTCTTTGGGAGACTTGTAACTCCCAGGCGGCTTCCCTCATAAAATTACAACAGTGTGAGGAAACAAATGACAGACTGCCGTTAAAACCAGAGAAAAACCTTTGCTATGCTAGTCGCAGCCTCAAAAGCTAACAAAAATCCATAAGCCTAAGCTACCAGGCTCAGAATCAGCTAAAAAACCATCATGAAATGTCAGACAACAAGCTCTCTCACCTTCTTTTCCACATGAACAGGAAGTCACGCCTCAGACTCACTCTGACCTCTCAAGGCCTGAAGTTTTAAGGGAGTCCAGCGACCCAGAAAGCAATCCTGTACCTATCAAATGTCATCCAGCACTTCAGAAGCACCCAGTCCCTGCAAAAATACTACACACCAGGCCAGCACATTAAGACTGCTGCACCTAGCACAGCAACCCAGGGCCACTAAAGGAGTTATGACAGCACCTGGCAGCCCTTTCAGTCCTGATGTCAATGTGACTGCATGCAGGCTGTGGCAAATGACCCAAAAGCTCAGCCAACCAGGTGAATGTCATCCTGCTTTCAAAGTGCCAGGCCCATCCGGAAGCAGGCCTGCACCATCTTGTCCTATGCTAACCCTGTGGCATGGCCAGCACAGTCTTTGCAGTAGCTCAGAAGCAGAAATGCTGCACTGTTTTGGCTGCCCCATGTTCTCCTCAGGGCAGTCACAATGGTCTTGTTACCTGCCTCTGTCCCCAGTACACTCTAGAATGGAGACATTAGGGTGGTGATGCCCTGGCCCATTCCCTCTGGCTTTCACAAACCACTGGGATCTGCAAGGTCCCTGACTACAAGATGCTGGTAACCAACTATCCCATGTCAATCACACAGATGAACTGTGAAACAGGGGCATCAATTTGGGCTCCTGTCTGAAGACCTGGAGTCCTTACCTGTTCTGCATCCCCTTTCTCCCATATCCATACCTCTGGCATCTAATTCATGTCTGTAGCGATAAGAGGGTAAGAAAAGAGGGTCTCACAGATAACAACTGTTCCATGTAAATTTATAATGGCAATAAACGTGTTTTATTTTTACGATGATTTATTAACGTGCTTATAAATGTATAGACTGGCCTGCGGCATCATTCCATTGTATTAGAGGTTGCTGCTGCTTGCAGCTGGGGGTGATAAATAGCACCTCCTATGCAAGAGACCTCTTGTTATGCAGTTTACCTTTTAGGGCACTTCACTGCTTTAGGACCAGGTGCATGCACTGCAGCCTCACAAGCTGTAACTGCTACATCTCACTTCAAAGCTTTCTCCTCTCCCTAGGGTACTACCAGAAATCTCTGTACAGTCCTGCTGCAGACTGATGCTATCAGGGCCAAATCTCCTTTCGATCTGTATTCACAAGCCAGTCTCTTTCTTAGGTGTTCATCTCACAAATTACCAGTCTGGCTGCCTGGCTCCATGAGGGCCATGCAAGTATTTCCAGTTGTGCAGCACTATACCACAAAATACTGGCTTACCCAGCAACACATGAACTCACTCAGGGCAGCTTGTTTCTCTAGCACGTGTTACAATAATACTACTATTTTGGCGCCTAAACTGCATCTTTAATTGAAGAACTTCAGAACGCTTTTTAACAGCATCATCCTCGCTTTCTTCATGTGAGGAAATAATTCACATAAATCCAAAAAAAAGGTAAGTCACAAAATAGGAATGAGAAGAAGTTTCTTTAGTTGCTCCACAGTCAGGATCTACTAGATTATCCCTTAGTATATCTCACAGCCAAGAAGGATGCATAGGTCAAGGTGCATACTCTGAAGATCTCACAGCATAAACTTAATCCCATTTTATAAACCATTATCCATGAAACTGAGGCACAAGAATGGCAACTCACTTGACTCAGGTCCCACAACTATTTAGTCAGAATCATTTAGTTTGCAAAAATCCCAAGGAAGATAAGTAACACCATTGTTGTCTTTGCTGTTACAAAAAAAAAAGTACCAATTAATAGTAAAAAGCTCAGGAATAGATACTAACTGCTGTGATTCCTGTTTAATCTCCCACCATATCCCTTATACAAGGGCCTTTTGTTGTTTTTGCAATTATTAAAATCATTTTTGTTTGGGGATCCGAGGTATGCAGGCCACTTTACCCAGAGATTTACACTTTCCATTAAGGCAAGAGCAATAGGCAACAGCCACAACAGAAATATCACAAAAAAGGACACAGTAAATCACGATGCATATTTATTGACAGGGGAAAAAAAAGTGTTGATGCCACAGGCTGCCTCCCACATGGTTAGTACCTGACAACATTCGCACATTGAGCACACGAGGTACACTCCTAAGTTACAGTGCATAACTCTGATCTGAAAACTGAGGCTCCAGAGGCAGTGGCTATAGATGCATATCATACAGCCCCAAGGATGCAATGAGTACTCAGTCAATAATAAATAACTGTAATAGATTTGATCAGGCTTGGAAGTGCTCACTCTTTAAAACTATCCCCACTTAACTTGAACTCTAATCCCTCCGGTTTGTTTTTCCCTTTCCTTCAATGATGCTTACTTTGATGTCAAAAGTGAAGAAATAAGGGCTTCCAGTACCACTGCCATCAAGGTAATAGATGTGATAGACCCAGGCTTACCACTGGCTAGCTTATTGATCAAAATTTGTCAGAAGTTGCTTTGGAAGGGCTGCAAGAGGCTTCAAACAGGGGAGGGGGTGGGGGGGGGGGAGAGAGAGAGAAAGTAAAACGTATTTCACTCCCAGAAGTGTATTTCAAATGACTGAAGGTCAATTATCCCAGCAATTTACAGCCAGTCTCAACAATTTGGCTTGATTAGAGAGTATAATACAATAGGGGAGTTCTCACTCAATCTCCCCACTTTCTCTTCCTCAGCACCAGGTTTGAGTGTCAGAAACAGCAGAAAATGCAGGGCGCCTATATACTGGAATAAAGCAGCAAAGAAGCATTTGTCAGTGGACCTTGGCAAGTGCAGACTTAGAAAATATATGCTCACTAGCAAGCATTGCAGAAGTGTTTAAAAGCTTGAAAGACCAGTTTGGTGACAAATCAGCAAACAGGATCCTTTAATCATCAAGAAGGTCATTTGATTGGTGGGGATTATCAGGTATTGGAGGAAGATACACAGAGATTTGGCAATTGGAAAGCAGATTTGTACAGAAAAATTGATAATTTTGCACAATCTGTTTTTCTCTCACCTTCTCCTTCTCTCCTTCTGCACCAGGAGGCCTGACAGAGCCACGATGTTTGCCTTCCTCAGGCCATGTCACCATTGGCAGAAAGCAGAGCTTTGATGCTTTTCAGTTCCAACCACACTGAGCCACACGCCCAGCCTGATACCATCTTAGCCACCAGTATCAGGTCTTTTCCAATTTTTCCTACTGACTAACTACTCTCAAGGCAGGTAGTAACAGTGGGTAACACATTCTGGATGGGTAAAGCAACACTGCCAAGCTATTCTCACCAGCAGCCAGATACACAGAAAGACTATGAGCTGGTATATTATTTGTGTGCAAGGTCACTCTAACTAGGTTGGTACCTTTCTGCTGCCCAGGCAAAGCTATCTCACACAGCCATGTCAACTTTAAAAAGGCCAAAACATGCCTATGGTTCAAGTGCTCTGTCTGCTGATTACTGCAAAATGTACACATATAATGTCTTTCAAACTGATAGGATTATTAACCTGTTAGACTGTACTTCTGCCTGCCCCTGTGTTAACAGAGGTGATGAGTATTTTCTGCTCATTCTTTCCTCTCATAGGTTATCAACTGCTCACTTCCTTGCTTCTCAGAGCACACAAGAACTACAAAGTCTTTCTGACCCAGAGCACACCAATGTTTGATTTCAAATTGTTTCAAGCTTCCATTCCCCCAAATGCACAAAGCTGTCTTCCTCCCACAGGGGAGCAGAAGGGTTTAAAGCCCACCCTCATTCTCCTTGATAGAGGCCATCCAGCCATGACCCTGGCTGAGTGGCAAATACATAGGAAGTGGATTATCAATAACTCTTTTTTCTACCTTCTTTCACCCTGTCTCTATACAACGTCAATGAGCTGGAAAATGAAAGGAATAATGCAGGTTTAAGAGGCCAATAATTAGGTCACAGCTGATCTCTGCTCAGATCAGCTGACAGCTGGTGCCTATCCTGCCTGAGCAAGCAGCAGGGCTTGCAGGACTCACAGGTTTAGGCCAGCCTCCTGTTCTCCCTCTACTCTACCTCTTTGTTCCCAGACTCCTGAAAAGCAAAAATCAGCAACCATAATGCAAATGTACTAAGTTTCCATCCACTGGAGTTTACAGGGAGAAATTACTGTGCTTGCTTTTGTCCTAAATTACTTTAAATCCTCTTTCCTGCTGCCTCACCATCACTGTGTCAGACCAGCACCACAGCCCAAGTTACTCCTCTGTGCTGTCCTCTTCCCCCCCAACTCCATCCTGCCCACCCCCAAACATAATCTCAATGTTTGCTTGTTTTAGCTTCCGTAATCCAGTTGTCTTGCAAATCTCCTCACCATAATCCTGCTTTTGTCTGTCAATACAATTTGTTTGCTGTAGGGAAGAAGGGAGGTGAAACGTTTCTTGGCATGGAGAAAGCTTTAGCTGCAGTATTTCAAGGCTCTACCCATTTTCAAACACATCCTGAGAGCATCTGAGAGGGAGGTCAGAGCCTCCAAGATGAAGAGGTTGCTGGGTCAAACCAGTGGCTACTGCACAGTTAACAGCATGGTAGCAAGGATGTGTTGTTGTATGTATTGCACACACTGGAGGGAGAGCAGGCAAAAAAAGCAAAGCAGAGAACAAGAAAGAAGCTCCACTTTCCTCTGTCAAAGGGTTTGCACTGTCAATTCTACCTGGGCAAAGCAGGAGTAGAAGCTGCAGCGTGGGGCACTGCTGTAGGCAGTGGCACACAAGGGATGAAAAAACAAAGCCTGTATCACTTGCACAATAATGCAGTGGTGATGGGCAGACAGACAAACTGGTAATTGATTGGTAGAAGCTGTGGCAATTTTGTGTGTTTGCATGAATAAAGAATCAGTTTAATCAGACTAATTCCTTCCAGTCAAAACACAACATGAGCTCCAGAACTCACAGCAAAACTCTGCTGCTCCAGCCAAGTTTCACACTAGAACAAAGCAGCTAAGAATTTCACCCAATTTGGATGCTAAACTGAGTCGGGCCAACCGCCCAGAAAACACTTCTGAATTCAGACAACAAGCAGCTGAAACAGAACAACAAATCGTGAGACTAAGAGATGATCATATGATTTGGGGTTTGTTTGCAAACATTTCAGAGAGAGATATAGTACCTGAGCAAGCTCCTCCTCGAGACTGCTAAAGTGGATAGGAAAAGAGGGGAATTCCAAGAGTGAAAGAAAATCACAAGCAATGCTTTCAAGAGATTAAGAAAAGTATCATTAACACCCCTTTCCTCATGTCAGTTCTCTACCTCAGGTCTCCTACCAGAAAAGGAAGTATTAAAGCACTGCATCCAGAATATCCCTCCCCCAGGGGAAGTCTGGCTCAAGCTCTTTGCGGAGAAAAGGGATTTTTGGATTTACAGTGGGCTAAGCTTGAGACTCAAGCACTTGGGATGCTCAAAGCATATTCAGACACTGTTCATCCTGCACTTCCCATTGCAGGCCTTAGTCTACAAAATGTTTTTGTTCTTTTTTTCCCCCCAAAGAGCATCATCTGGAAAAGTCCATTCTGTGTAGCACAATTCAAGTTAGTTTTCATTACCAGCTGTGTAACATTCGGATTTCAGTCTGTAAGGTTTGTTTGGAAAATTAAGGTTTAGGTCAATTAAGTATGGAATTCAACTTATTGGAGATTTTAAGGCAGAAGAAATGCTCAGAACCCATAAATCAAATAAACCATCAAAGACAGCAAGCAGTGTTAAAAAAATTCTGTATTCTTAATACAGCATGGAGGGGATTCCCAGACTAAACGTTGCTGATGCAGAAAGAATCTAGAAAAGGCAGTAAAGACTGTGGGAAAGGTATTTTATGAAGACATTTATAAACTTAAGTGGGCACAGTACAAGAGTGTATTCATGCTATGGGATGAGCCAAAACCAATGCTGCATAACCAGGGCTTTCACAAAGGGGCTGGGACTTTGAGGAAGGAATTACGTGCAGAGCTTAAGACAGCAGCTGGGACCCTAAGCAATTCCAGTAGAGCAGAAGTGGTCCCTTCCTCCACTATCAAGTAGATCAGGAACCTGTTATCCACCAGTTTATTCTAGAATATGTTGTGCTTTAGATCCATCAAAGAGCTCCTTCTTTAGCTCCAGCTAAAGATTAATATATTCACTCATATTCCTCTGATAACCTTCCCCACCAAGGCTTTCAGACATACCATAACTTTTATCAGCAACTTTATCCCACTTTCATCCACCTGTCCTCACCTACCCAGGGCTGAATTTGTGGCGTTTATCATCTCACAACAGTGTATCACATTCCATTTAATTTCTGAGCAGTCATCATCTAAAGATATGCAGCTTGATGATGTGTGTCTTGAATAAAATGGAGTATTTCCAGACAAGTCACAATATTTCATACTTACTTGCTTCAAAGTCTGGTATAGATTCTTCTGCCTCCTGTGGCAGGTCGGACAGTATTATTATGCCCATTGCAGATATGAAGGTGCTTGTGTCACAGAGCAGGGAAGCAGCTCTTCTTCTAGCTGCAGCAGAGCTGGTAACCAGGTGATAAGTAACTACATGATCCTGGTTAGTGGTTTCTATTGCCACCTATAGTACTTCCTCTATACTTGGGGATATATACAGAAACTCCTTTGGAGCTTGCAGTTTTAAACACTGTTGTGTAGAAGGAACTTTTTCCTCAAAGGTAATGTGCTTGAATGACAAAAAATACCACCCCCTTCTGCACCAGGGGAGAGGAATCACCAATGCCCCACAGGATACCACTCCTCTCATCCGAGCAGCCTTGCCATCTCATTTAAAGAACTGGTGTGCAGAGGCAGCAGTGCCATGAAAAACCACTTGCTGAAGCCAGGGCTCCCTGTCACGGATGACACATAAATTATACTGCAAGAGACCAGGACTGAGCGGGTTGTTTTTAAAACGGAACAGCTCTTAATCTAATATTTATTTAATATTTAGGTTCCTTATACTGACTTACTGAGATGCATCTGTCCTGGTTCTGTACAGGACAGTGTTAATTTTTACATTAGTTTCGAGGAGGCAGAGCCTGGAGCCATGTGGTCGTGGCTAGGAAGTTATTCTTTACCACCTCACATCAATTGCTGAGGCCGAGGTAAGGGACTCCCCCTTCTAGGAGGAAGGGTGTGGTTTTTGCAGTTGAACAAAGTGTGGCAGGGTAGGGAACCCATCCACCATTGTTCAGTGTCTGGAGCTCAGTGAGCATTTTCGCATGTGAATCACCCCCTTTTTTGTATACTTTTGTTATTAATATTGTTTTCATTACCGCTAGTTTTTTTATCTCATTGGTGTTTAGAGTAAATATTTCTTATCTCAACCTGTGATCTCTGCCTTTTGGGTTTTCCCTTCAGGGGAGCAGGGGAGCAGTTTGTGGTCTTTCTAGTGGGAGTACTCAATTGGGGAATACCACTCCTAAACCACAACAGCATCCTATTCACAGAAGATCTGTAAACCTGCACAACCAGCCTCCTCTCTCCTCACACTTTACAACCCTAATTCCCATCACCTGGGATTCCAAAACAAGAAATGTGTCTACTTTTGAAGTTTGTGGAGGCTCAGCTTCTCTCCTCCACATCTTCTCCCATGACACCCACATCTTCTGTACATTTTCCCATAACTGAAGCTTGGGTGTTTCAGAGGTTCAGGCGTAATTTCCCCCACGTGGTCGGAAGCAAAGTCAAAGTAAAGCCATGAGACACTGAGCGTTTTGAGGAACTTGCCATTCCCTCCCTTCCACCCAAAAATCTGCTAGTAAAAGAAGGAACATAGTGAAGTTTGAATGCAGAATCATCCTGCTGGCACTTGATGAGGACTTTTTAGCTCTTAGAGCCCAGGCACACACTACTGAACTGTAGCTGTGAATAGTACATTCTGCTCAATCTAACACAGATACTTAGCAAAAAAGATAACACATACGTCTGTAACTCCTTCTACTCTGGTGTATTCTGAGGCATTTTGTAATTGATGTAAACTTCGATATCACTGAATACAACCTTTTCCACCTGCTTTGAGACAGTAGCTCAGCATGAAAGAGTTCAGAGCATGGCAGAGAAGGGTTCTGCACAGAGTTCAGAACGAGGACAGAGAAGCACTGAGATAGGGAGGTGATAAAGGTGCAGAAACGACCAGAACAGAAAAGCAAATAATTGCTGTTAAAAGCATGGTGATGTTTTAAGTCAAAAATTTCAGTTTTACATCCAGGCTGAAAGCAAGTATCTGAAGACTTTCTGCCTCCAATACCTTATTGGATATATACATGAAAGTTGGCTTCACCTTGACTTCTGGCAGATGCATTTTTCAAGCCTCAGTAATAGCAGAGCCCTCAATTCCGAAATGTCAAAATCTATGATCAGAATAGGGTTTGACCTTAGGTTAACCAAAATCCAAGAGGTACATCAGGATTTGTTTAAACTATCCACATACCAAAGTTTACTTGTGCGACTGTTTTACAACTGCTGACAGCTTTGACTAAATCAATCCCCACTGTATCAGTGTAGCTCATGGCTTTTCAGTTCAGAAGACATGATGCTGAAATCCTGTAAATACATCAGCAGAAGCTGCTTCAGGTTCAGTGCTGCATTAGACTGGATATAACTTGCTCTGTAATCCACTTAAGTGGGACATGCTTCCTCAAAGAAGCATGTTTACCTACTGGATTCCATAAGGAATTGATATAAGCTAGCAATACTTAATGGCAATAACTACTATTTAACAGAGACATTAATTCTGCTCATTGGGGACAAAATGCTTCTATTAAGGAAATTTTACTAAGACCTGCCAATACATAATGTTTACTCAAGACCTTGGCAGGCTTACATAAGTTAAGCATCTTCCTAATTGGGACAAACAGTTGCTCCAGGTGTAACATTCAAGTTGTGCTAAGAATATACAACTTACATTAAAGTAGACAAGGATCTCAGGTGGCCCACAGCTGCCAAGCAGCTCTCAGAAATGAACTCTATACAATCTTTACGCCATTAGTGCCCCTTCTACTTCCCTGAAATCAGCAGCAGCTCAGACATTGGCTCCAACAGGAGGAAGCTAAGGTTTTATTGTCCTGTATTTAATTTCTGCTCCCTTTTGAGACAGAAGGGTTTCTGAGAAGGTTTCAGTAAGTGTATGTTACAATAATAATGCCATCAACGTTGCTGGGAGGTTTTTTTCTTTCGGCACAGCTGTGAAGCTGAGCATGTATCCCAAATTCTCTGTCAAGCCATTTATGGTGGGGGATCTCTCTCCCAGCTGAAAGACTGTCAGTGGAAATAGCAGTGATGATCTGGAGTGTGATGCCCTATCTTAAGAATCCCAAGGGGAGCATAGAGGAAATACAAGTGTAATTAGGATACCTTCAATATACCCAAGAAAGTAGGTTTGGGTGTAGGGGAACATTAACAAGCCAGTACACAGCTAGCTCTGATCCAAATACAATGTTCCACTGTTTGCTTTTTCACTGTATTTTCTGCACTAATTCACAACCACTGTAACATCAAGACAAGCTTCCGTATGCTTCATTTACTGACAGTAATTAATTTCAGCCTCTCCCCACATTCGCATACACGTTCATTTTATCTGACAAGCAAGTCATGAAAAAAGTCCATTCTCACAAAAAGAGTACAGGGCAGCTATCAGAGGCTGCTTTTCTTCTTAGCAAAGAAAATCTAATTGGTGCATCTGCTGAGCCATGATGCCTTTCTCACCCTCCACCCTTCCGTTTGCACTCCCTGCCCCAGCTCACATTTGTTGCTTCTCCCAGGCCTCCCCCTACAACCAGAAAATGGTTTTTAATAAAATGCTTTCTTCCAGATGAAAAATGAATAACTGGCTAGAGGAACGTCTGGGCACCTATCTCGCTGTCAAAACAGTGAATCCATTAATGATCATGAGGAGAGGAATAAATACTTTAAGAGGCTTAGCAAATCACTCAGAGAAGCATAGATTCTACCCTCCTGCTCCCTCTTGCTCACTGACAGTTTAACCCACAGCAGCAGTGCCAGGAAACTAAAAACAAAAAACAAAAAACAAAAGGAAATATCAGGTAATTCATCCCACTTTAAAATACCTTTATTTAGAAAGAATATTTTTTCTCTGCAATCCACTTTTTGTTCACTTGCTCTCATGCCTTCTGCAAGCTGCTGGTCTGTTACTATTCTATGCCTGTATTATTTATGGTCTGTTCTCTAAGTCAGTACTCTTTTATTAAATTTGGTAACTGTATTTTTAATTTTCCAGCACGTCTCAGTATTGAGGTAGATGAGTAAAGTAACCATAGTTCAGAACACCAGTGATGCTGACAGATCACATAACTAAGTCAGCAGTTGAAATCCAAACAATGCTACTAACAGAGCTGAAGTTACCTGATCAAAGCTCATCTTCACAAAAAAGCCAAAGTGGAACTTGTATATAATAAAAAATTGACAAGGAAAAAAAGACCAAAAAAAAAAAGAAAAAAGATGTATTTTAAAAACTGTTAACCCAATTTTCACTATATCATCAAGCACTGTTGCTCCACATAGAATCATATAGGTAGAAAATACAGGCCTGAAAAGTCCCAAGAAGACACAATTTCTTGTCAACAGATGAGACACCTAGCTAAAAACATAATAAATAATTTAACTTGTAATTATCACAAAGAGCAAAGAAACACTGACTTATTGACATATAGGTTTTGCTGCCATTCCAAATGAGTGAGGAAACAAACATGCACATGAAGAAGGGTCTTGAGTTCCCAATTCGCTGTACTGACAGGAAGCAAATCGATTCCCCACCTATCAGGTTTGCATGTGTCCCTTTCTTTGGGGGAAGACATGGTATTGCTTAGATTGTTTTTAGACACACTATTTTTCAGTTGCTTCACCTTTATATATTAGCAAATCTTTGCCTTTTTCACTCAGATGACCTTTTGAAGTTTCACTGCCATCTTGCAAGAGCAAAGCCTTATCTCCCTTCCACAAGCCACATCCAGATTTCGTCTCACACTAAACAATGTGCCCAGATGTAACAGCAAACAGCTATGTTTATGCCAAGCTAACTACTCTTCTTAAAATATCTGAAAAACAATTAATTCAGCTGAAGAGTCATTCCTATCACCAAACAAATAAGAAAACCAAGCACAGTTCCTTCAATCAAATTTTCCCACATATTGCTTACTTTAGATGCTTTGTTTTAGAGCTGTTCAATATAAGGCATCTGAGACTCAATTTTCACAGCTTTCTCAATGTATTAAAAAGAAGAAATAAAGCCATGCAAGAACCAAAGATCAAGCCCAAACTTAATATCCAAAGTCACGGACTACTTCTAGTCTGAGGTCTGACAGCAAGTCTGTGAAGAAACTAGGAAAAAAGTTCAAGAGTGCTGAAGCCCTCACTAATGACTTATCTACCAAAAACATCCATTTTCTTGAGACTCCCACAATTTCCTGCACTCTGCTCAACATTTTTAATTAACAACGTCTATTTAATTAATCAACGTCTATGGGATTTAACCTGTAGAAATGACATTGTAGGTGTCAATTCATTCTCCAATTCGTATTTATGAAGAAACAGAATTCATCAGTCAAGGGTTTAAGATATCTATCTTCTCACAAGTGCAGCAGTAGGGAAGACAGAATCAGAACTTAAGTAGCTGTTCATCCAAAAAAAACAGAGCATAAGGATTAAACATGCCCAGCTGAGCCACACACATGGAAATACAAAGCCAGTTTTGTAGCACATGATAGCTGAGAAAATTTATACCTTTTTTCTTGGGGCCATCACACAGAATAGCTGACCTATGTGCACTCATCTGCCCTTTTTCTGCTGCTAGATGCACAAGATAAAAATGCTTTTAGCTGACCAGTTTTTAGCTTCACAGTTAAGGAAAATGTATTTCTTGTCTGTAGAGCAAATGGTGATAATGCAAGGACTAAAGGCAGGAGCTGACTTAAAATAGAATTCCCTGACCCTTTCCAGAAAATACACATCAAGAAAAGGCTGAACCATGATGACAAAATTGCCACATTTTTTGTACTTAGTCAAATCAGACCATTAGTCATGGACTCTCATAACTGGATCTTCTTGCCATCTTAAAGTTTTCTATAGAACCTACTGTACTGCAATAGCAGACCATGTTGGTAAGTCATGTTAAGCAGCTGCTAATGTGGATTTATCCCAGGTATGCAGAATCAAAAGGTCACCTTTGCAATACAAGAGAGGAAAATGGCTACTGGATAAATGGGACAACAGCACATTTGATAGCAATTGCAAAAGCTCTCAAAATTTTCCTTATTCCTTGTCTCCCAGAAAGGAGACAATGGTCCCTTTCACTTCTATTTTCTTCACCTTTTCTCTGCCCTCCCACCCTATCTCAATTTCACCTCCTCTACCCGTTCTTTATTTTCTCTCCCTCACCCTCTATCATAAAGCAATTGCCCTTGTTTTTGTCCTTTATTTACTTTCCAGCAAGCAAACAGCAGCAGTGGTGCCTGCTTCGCAGGCTGCAACTCCACTCCCTCACTTCATTTTCCTCCCAGCTCAGGCTCGGCAGTTCCGCCTCAGTGCTGCTCTCCCGAGACTCCCACAGCAAGGAGCAGCCTCAGCTCTCACCTCTCAAGCCTCAGTAGGTTAAGGGAGAGCACGAAAGGGAGGTGAGCGGCCACTGGAAGGGGAGAAATATGTCATACCCACTGCAGTCAACCATTTTGAAGGTCATAGAGAATCCTTCCCTCTGCCTGCCAACTTGGAGCTGTCACTGGTGTTGCAAAGTGAAAGTCTGAGTGGGGGAGCGATGTGCCCTGCAAGCCACTACTTCCTTAAGATAGGAGCAAGGTAATGAGTAAGCTCAGCAAGGAGAAAAAAAATAAGGTTAGAGGAACAGTCAGGCTCTCAGCCAGCACCATGCTGACAATGAGACATGGGAACAGCAGACCAACCACACACTAAATTCCTCACCTAAGTGCCTTATACCCCTAAAGAAACAGCATGATAAGAGAGAAGGCCCTGTCAGCTCAGGTCTTCACCCTCCCAGAGCCTTTATCCCATTATGGAGAAAAGGGATGCTCACACTGTACAGCCTACACAACTGGCTGTGTCCATGGTGGCAGTGCACACTCAGTCACCTTTCCTGTTTTTTGACATTACCAAGACACACAGCTATAAGCCAGGCATTGCACAAACTAAAAACAAAGACAGTCCTTGTTCCAAAGAACATGTAACCAAAATAAAAAGCAGGACACTGCAGAAATACACAGAGACGATAGTGCATACCAGATTGATGTATCTTCTGTACAGTGGTTTGTTTTTCCTTCATTATTACAATAAATAACAATAAAACTCACTGGCAACATGATTACTTCCTCTACTCATAGATCTACCCTTAAAATGATCCTCCCTTGGAAATGGCTTACACAGCTCCTCCATGTAGCATACCTACGGGTAGGCATATCCCTACTCTCTCTCAGGCAATCTCTGATGGTAATTTGTTGTGTTCTGTCTTGGCTTCACTCACAACTGCTGGTGCTCAATACATTGATGGGGGGGGGATTTGCAGGAAACAGAGCCAAGTATGTCTTAAGCTGAAGGCCAGAAACACAACATGCCCAAACAGAATCACTGACTGCTACTAGAAACAGTGCCCAAAGTGACCCATCTACAGCTCCAAACCAACAGTAGAACCAGTGCTGGGATACATAAGCTCAGTCTCAGCTGCATCTTTACCGTCCATGCTCTCTCTGACACAATACAATAGGTTCTACGCCCCACTGAAACTTTCACATCTCATCACTTCGTCAACTTCAGAAGAATGTTTTGGAGCACACAAGGTGTAAGCTATAATCTAAACCTCAGTGATTTCTCACACATAGCAGAACAAGTCCAAATTATTAACTCCCAAAACTCTTGCTGATTTCTAGCATGAATTTCTGACATGAACCATTCTCCTGAATCATCATCATCATCTTTTCTTAGAGGTTCTTACCCAGCTGCTGACCAAAAATGCATTGCTACTCAGCACAAATACCTGAAAAGTTCCCAACAGCAAACTCATATCCAGCTAAGCTCATACCCAGCACCAGTTTCAACTAGTTGAGCAGCTCTCCAGGTAAAAACTTTGTTCTCAAATTCAGCACTGGAATCACTTTATCCTAAAGAAATTGTCACAGGAAAGAGATGAAAATGTAAAAAAATGGGAGAATGGGAAGAAACAAACTAATGGGGGCAGCCAGAGCTTGCAAATTATCGTGGACAAAGAAAGGATAGTCTCAAACAAGGAGTAATTCAACCATGACGAACACCTTTTCTCCTAATCAGACAAGAACGCCTTCGTCGACTGGGGAGAAGGCACACAGCCAAAAGCAACTCACAGATAGCAGAAGGTTAAGACACAAAACCAGTCAAAACAGATGCAGATATTAGAACATTTTTGGCCAAGTTCATTACATATTATAGAACAATGGCCTTCGCAGAATTACGGATCCTCTCTCCATCACTTTCAAACAGCGTGAATTCCCTTCACACATATCACTAACTTGTCAAAAAAAGTTATCTCCAAAATGCAAGTCTCGAGTACTTGGCCCATGTTCTTACATACTGGTTTGGTAAAATCACAAAACTAGTGAATTCAGATAATTTTTTATTATCAAAATCAGTGGAGCTAAGATTTTACTCCTAGCACCTTTACAAATTTCTTACTATTATTTATTTATATATCTATATAATTTATTCCTGCCTATTATCACCTCCCTAAATTCTGTGCGACTTAGTCCACCTTCTTTTTTATCTGTCTATAACTGACATAAACTGTATTTCCTTCTCCTTTCACTGTTTCATAACACTGACAAGCATCAGCAGAGCTCTGTGGGCTCCTCACACTAGAACAGAAATGAAACATTCAGGGTTGTGTTCCAGTGGCAGAACCTCAGATACAATTGAACTCAATACATCAAGAAGAGTTATAAATAAGGACTGACATATGTTGACAGAGATGCAGATAATTGGATTTGCAGAACCTGTACCTGACCCATAGCAGATGCTAAATAAATTTTTATCAAGAATTCACCAACATTTCCTGGACATTAAAAACAAAAGAATGGGGAAAATGTGTCATTTATCACACTTTTAGGCCCCTATCCTGTCAGGCTAGGCATAGTCAAAGTGGAACAAAAAGATGGTCGTTTCTCCAGACAGCTTAGTCTCTCAGTAATGTTTTTGGGACACATGGCCTGTTTCTGATGATAGGCACAAAAAGATTGATCAATGTCCCTGAGACCCATAAAGAGTGCTAACAGGAACCAACCTAAGTCTTCCTATCACTACAGAGAAAATGGAAAGTCAAAGGAGTTGAGCAGTTCCTGCCCATGGGGAAAAGGGAAAGAATGAAGAGACAGGGATGAGCCCTGCAAAAACAGCCCACTTCTCATGGCTGCCGAACACACTGCACCAAATGACAGGGAGCACAAGACTGCTGGCAATGGCCACTGTTGTGGCAGTATTTCACTTAGTCTCCCCCACATGCACTGAATTCTGCCCCAGCAGTGGCAGCCTGGCTCTCCCAGGCACTGCCAGGGGGCACAGAGCTGCTATGCTGCCTCCCAGCATGCCCTGCCCCACAGAGCTCTGACACTGGCTAAAGACTTGGTCCTGCTCTATGGCCACAAATACAGGAGCCCTTCTGGACACAGACAGCCCTCCATACATTGTCATGAGTTTCACACTCACGCAATGCAATCATTAAGTATGTGCCAGTTAGATAATGTGATGTCAAGAGCAAGAATTCACCTAGATGAGCAATATGAAGGACAAATAGGCTGAAGGGTCTGATTTATAGAAAAATTAATCATGAATTGGTTTTGTTGCTTCTTGCTTAAATTTATCTTGAAAAACAGGATTACATAAACCAATAGCAATATCTTTTTCAAGTATAACTCTGACTTATGTGCCTGAAATTACAGACCCAAACTTTTCAAAATTACTCCTGAAAAATCTTTACAGCTCTGTCTGCAAAACAGGTGAATAGCTTAGAAGTGACTTGTGCTGGCAATTATTATGACTATTAGGAGGAACTACTTGCCTAGCCTATATATGAAAAAATCTGAATATTGACCTAAAAATATTCAGTCATTTTATTCCAAAATAGCCCCACCCAACTACTAATTTTCAAGAAAAACCTTCATTAAAGGTGCTGAAAAGAATAAAACATTAGAATATATAATTTTGTGTTGTAAATTCAGCTTCCTTTTAATCTACCTCTCCACATTGTGTTGAGCAAACTCAAATTTTCAAAATTTTTGTCATGGGGTTTCAGATCTGTATCAGGTAAAAACATCAAAAGTAATAATTAACGGGAAAAAAAAACAGATGTTGTTTGTCAGGACAAATAGTTATCCCTCATTCTCCCAATTTTAACACAAACTAGTTGTGTTCTTTTTTTTAATAGAAAATTTCCGGTAGAAATTGACTGGGGGGGGGAAAAGGACCTTTTTTGCCTTTCAAATTCATCATTTGTTTGAAGAAACAGCAAAGATAACAGCATTTGTGTCAAGCAATGATTTAAATTTTCCAAGCCAAGTCTTCATCTTTATGTGCTCAATGAAATGAATGACACTGATTTACACAGTGGAGTCTTTGGTCCACGGCTTTGATTATCAATAGCAGTTGATCCTGCATTGCCATAGCTAAACTACAGATAAAAGAGGTGGTCTATTGTTCACCCAAGATCCTACAGAGATACAAATCACCGGCACCGCTTAAAATCAAGCCATTCAACCGCCTGTGGTGCATTTGCTCTTTCACACTCAACACCATTTACGTGACAGTAAATGGATCTATGAAACAAAGGCCTTCTTGATTCACTCCTTGCACCTCACTAAACTGAGAAGTAAAACCACAGATGTAGCCAGAGTTGTGTTGGTGTAAATGCTCTCTTGAGGAGAACAGGCCCTTGAGGTTCTCCCCTCTTTCTCCTTGCAGCATGCTAAATTGATCCAGAAAGCAGTTCATCTGAAAAAAAAACCTACCAAGAATTTGTTTTAAACAAACACTTGCAGCCAGATCTCCCATCTCCACTGGCATGCAAGTGTCTCAAACCACAAAAGGCAGGGAAATCAAAATTGAAAATTGATCCTTCTGTGGCCACGTAGACAAGAAGAGTGATTTCCTAGCTGTGATTTTAAATAACTCTTTCTTCCCTCCCCCTCCCTCCTCCCCATACACATTCACATTTCTTCCCCTGTATTCTCCATCTTTTGTCAAACAGGAACAAAGACTTCCACCATCTCGCTCTCTTTCCCCAGCCTTCTCATCAATATGCTATTATCAAACAAGGCTTTAGCTCCTTTTCTTGCTTTAAATCAATAAGAAGCTGGGCAGAGACACTGCATGGCAGTGGAAGGAAACACCAGCACAGTCCCACCACAGTCAGCAGTGCATTTTCTCCAGGAATTGCATTTAGAACTAGAAAGTACATTCAATTCAAAAACAGAGTAAAGGAAATAGGAAACTACTCGGTTTTGACTCATACCAATTTTACATTTTTGGGCAGCATGCATTGTTCCTCTTCTGCCTGCTAACAAGCTCACACACCTTCCCTGGCATAGATGACATCTCCATGCTCTGTCCCAGTACCCTGCTGTACTGGAGAGCACTGACCTGTATGGGTTCTGTTGGAAGGGTAGTAAAAGAAACCACCTGACTTCCCACACAGTGAAGTACAAAGCAGGCCACAGGGCTTCTCATATTCCTTTCCAATCTTCACCTATCCCTGTGACAGTTACACAGGATAACTAAGATTCTGTATTCTTATCAGACCAGGAAACACACACACACACACACTCTGGCAGTGAGCAATAAGCTGAACAGAGAAGTTTCCTGTTCCAGACCACCACAGAGGAGAAATTAAGCTGCAACAGAATTAGGGGAACCTTGACATGACAGTCTGTCCATCATCAGGACAATTACCATGAACAAACTTATCAGTTCCATCATCATTCCCAGTCAACAAAAACAAATTACAAGCATCCTTAAAATTAGGAAAGACTATGTGTTGTTATTACCTTTTAACAGAGTAAAATTATTCAGGGGACAAAACAGTGAGTCAAAGAGAAGGCCTCTAAAGATAGTGCATGTATCAGCAGGACAAGACTCATGTGACTCAGGAGAGAACACATCTCCTGAGGAGATACCACCAATCACTACACAGTGCTAGAGAGCATCATGGTGTTACAGGAGATGGATTGCGCATTTCTGTTTAAGCACAAAGGTCCTCAAGCATTTGAAATGAACAAAAGCTCCTTCTCCCTCTGTACTGCTATAGTGCACAGTATGTTCTTTCCACTTGGTGGTGACATGGTCTTTCAGGTATGAAAAGATGAATCCTGCATAAATGCCTTGTAAAACGTTTCGGATCTATGTGTGCCATAGAGGAAAATCTTGAATTCTTGCTTTAAAATATACAGTTAATTTGATATGTTTACCTGGGACAAGGAGATACAAAGGGGCATAAGACCTTGGGGAAAAAACATACTTGTCTCACCCAGTGATTCTAAGTTAAATCACCAGAACAGTAATGACTTTAAAACCTTACTCCACCTCTGTAATGAAGAAATACCATGACCTTTTCTAATCTCTTGCATTTCCCCCACAACTTCACAACTACCTGTGGTGCCAAAGTTAGGGTTCTTCCTCTAAAGTTGCCCCTACCTCCTGCATTCACTCTCCCCTTCACTTTCCTGTGTGGTAGCACAAGGCAGGGACTTCCCTTTTCTCTTCTGACAGCATATGGCAAAAGAAATTCCCCATAAGCCTTTCAGAAGTAAGGTTCAGTAGCTGTACTAACTTCTGTGTTTAGCAGCTATATTAATCACAAGGGCAAATCAGGACTCAGGAACCAAAGACTTTTGTTACATGGTGAATTAATGGGTAAAGAAAGTAATACCAGAACTTATCTGCTAAATCTCAGTACATTAAAAAAAATACAAGCTGAAAAAAAAGTCAGGCAATATTTACCAATGGTGAACTACAGAATGGTGTCCTCAGTTAATGGCTTGCATCCTTCTCACTGAAGACTTTGGTGCCGTTTCAGCAACCCCACCAACAGTCATAATCAAGCACACCCTCATTCCAGGCCAGGACTGCTGCCTTGACAACTTCTGATGGCCTTCATGAAAGCTGTCTGCATCCACGCTGACACCTAGGACACTCTTGGGAAGACACACTGAGGTCTGCTCATAAAACTGTTTTCTTGCAGAGCAAGCAAGTTTTGTCTCAAGAACAGCACTGAGCTCACATGTAGGAGAGTCAGAACGTATTCAGAAATGGCTATCCCCAAAATACACGGTAAGGAACAGTCAGGTGTGGGCAGAATGTATGAATTTGATTGGGTGGAAGATCTGCTAGACCAAATCCTTCTGGATCTGCAGTAACAGGAATATAACTCTATGATAACAACCCACAGCATGCAGCTCAGCACACAAACACCTGCAGATTAATAAGCAGTGGGCAGCCCATCCAACATCTCTAGAAATACCAAACTGGGAGCAGTATGCATGATCCAGCCTACGCAGGAGAGTAGAAATAGAAGGCCCAAGCTGCAACAGGAATCCCAGGCTGAAAGAGGCCAAGGAACAAGACAGCAAAGAGCAACCAAAGACTGTAAATAACATGCATAAAATTTATGATCAACCTGACACATTCAGAAGGGAAAAATGGTAGCAGAACCCCAAATTTCACATTACAACTCCCGAAAAGCAAATCATAGAATCCTAGAATGGTTTTTTGCGTGGGAAGGGACCTTAACGATCATCTAGTTCCAACCACCCTGCTATGGGCAGGGACAGCTTCCACCAGACTAGGTTGCTCAAAGCCCCATCCAACCTGGTCTTGAACACTTCCAGTGATGGAGCATGCTCAACTTCTCTGGGTATCCTCTTCCAGTGTCTCATCACCCTTAAAATAAAGAATTTCTTCCCAATATCTGCTCTAAACTTACCTTCTTTCAGTTTGAAAGCCATTCCCCCTTGTCCTTTCACTACATGCCCTTGTAAAAGTTTCTCTCCATCTTCCTTGTAGGTCCTCTTCAGGTACTGGAAGATGTTAATAAGGTCACCCTGGGTCCTTCCCTTCTGCAGGCTGAACAATCTCAGCTCTCTCAGCCCTTCCTCATAGAAGAGGTGTTCCAGCCCTCTGATCATTTTTGTGGTCCTCCTCTGGATTTGTTCGAATAGGTCCATGTTCTCCCAGTGCTGTGGACCCCAGATGTGGATGCAGTACTCCAGATGGGGTCTCACCAGAGCAGAGGAGGAGAATCATCTCCCTCAGTCTGCTGGTCATTCTGCTTTTGATGCAGCCAAGGATACAGTTGATAATGTAGGGGAAGAAAGCTGTTGTCTAAAGGAGAAGGACTGAAAGGAGCCAAACACCTAAAGGTTTCCTTTGTTTCATACAATTTTAATTTTTTTTAATTTCTCTTTTGTGAAGCCCAAACAAGGTATCCCCCGTTGCACTGAAAGAAAAACTGATTCAGATGCCTTTGTCTGTGATGGGGTGTAAGCTACCAAGGAAGGATGTGTCTACATCTTTCCTGCTGAACAAGGATCTATCAAATGAGTCAGATGAAAGAGGGTGTCCAAAGGCCCAGAAACCAAATGCAGAAAGATAAAAGGTCCAGAATTCGTCATTCACCTCCCTGAGTCTCCAAGCCTCATGGGAAAGCAAGAGGAAAAAAAGGGGCCAGTAACCATGGGTAACCACTCTCAGGTTAATCTCAGATGGGGAGGGGAAAACACTTCTCAAGATTAATAGCTAAAGTACGCAGGGATTAAAGATTAGGAGGAGAATCCTGTTTGCTAGGATTAAAAGGGCTGCGTTCACATGAAAACCTCGACCAGTGAATTGCCTCCAGCAAAACAGTGGGGTTTATTATTATAATTATTATTTTATTCTCCTTCAATAAATGAAAAACATCAGCAGGAGGGCAGCAAAATCCATCAAAGGTTTAGAAAATAAAATCTCTGAGGAAAGGTTAAGGGAATGCAGTCAAGATAGAAATCAGATATTAAAAACAAAAATCAGCCCATGTTATTAGTAGCACAGCAGATTATAAAGAAGAAGAGATTTAAAAAAAATAAAATTAACTTCACTTCCCAGAATCCATGTCGTGTAGTCTATTTCTTTTCCCTTGGCTTTGCTGGAAGCAGGTGAGCTGTGAGAATGGCAAAACTCACCCTATTTGCACATGAGGAAGTACAGTTTGAACATCTGATGGCTGGTATTTTCTGGAGTGCTAACTGAGAGTTTCATTTTGACATTCACTCTTAATTGCTTGTCAATGACACATGATTAAGGTACCTACCTGAAGTGTATAGGAGGAACAGAAAAAGAATGGGACTATGCTCTATCAGATGGGGTTAAGAGAGAAGGGAGATTAATCCAAAGTATCAAAGCAGGCATTCAAAACTTTAGTTAAGCAGCTTGACTGAAATAAATTTCAGTTATGGAATCGGGAACAAACCTGGGTTCACCACAACAAAACTCTCTGAACTAGACTCTACCTCACTTGACTAGATCCTTGTACAAGCAAGAATATGCAAAGTGGATTAGGTCAACAGATCTGCAAGTCAGCATATCACCCAACAGCACACGAGGTCAGCAAGGGAAGCCAAGGCCACAACACTGACCTCTAAGCAAGGACCACACTACCGAGTGACATGCTACTGCAAAACATACTCCTCCCTTGCAGTCTAGTGCCACAGGCCCTCCACTACAGATCCCATCTGTAGTCCTGTATCAAAAGTGCCTTGTCATGAGACTTGGCATCAGTCTTCTCAAGTACTGAAGGAGAACTGGGAAATCTGATTACTACAGCACATTTGGCCTTTCAGATACACAAGTGCTGCAAAATTGCCATATCAATGCACAAAAGAACTTTTTAACAAGAAAGCCCAGGAAGTTGCTGGTAATAGTGCCATTCCCAACAAAGCCATAAAGAGACAAGGGTTGTAACAGGAATGAAAATGAAGCAGGCATTCTTAAACACATATGTGCTTGGCTATTTGCAAGGGACATTTAGTGGCAGTACAGAATAGGATAGTCCTCAGCCTGCCTTAACAGAGAGCTGCAAAGCCATCTGTATACCTGCCCCTCAAACCACATGCACCAGCATAGAGGAAAAACTGGCTCCACCTTTTACCCAGCAAGATCTCCTCTTTCTGTTGCACGTTATTTGGAAATTTTATTAAACTGCATGTGTAAAAAAAATAATCATTTACAAAGCTAACCCTTGCTTTGTCTGATGTCAGATGGCGTCACTGCCAGACTTCTGAGCACCACTGGCATAGGATTCCCAAGGGAGCAAAGCTCAGGAGTCTGGGGCACCATCCAGGCTGAGAAATCACACTGTTTCCCATCATTTATTCCCCTGAATGAACCCTGGTCCTCTGGGGCTCCCAAGGCCAGTACAGCAGCAGGTGGAGATCAAATTGATTCACGGTGAAAGGAAAGTGCAAGCACAGCACAGGCAGACTGAATGTGTACACGTAGATAGAACGTCACTAACATACTGGAAGCACCGCTGCCTCCTCCCACCTCGCCTGCATCTACATCTCCCCTCCTTTTAACCTGCTATTCTTGGAAACTAGATGACTCACCTTCCCAATGAAATGAAGTCTAGTTGGCTTTGGGCCCTGACCCTTTTTTGTACAGAAAAGGCCAGGAGTTGGAATTTGCTCGAACCTTTCCCTCTGCACTTGAGTAAGCCAGCCATGTCTGCACAGGATGATAGCAATGCCACTTGCATTTATGTGTGAGCAAGGAATGCTAATACTGAGTTTTAGAGGGGCTGTGTATGAGATTCACAGTCTACTTGCTTGCTTTCCACCGAATAACAGACACTCAAAGGTAAGAGAAAGCCTAGGTGGGCGCAAAGTGAAGAGGAACCTATGGTGAAATAAAGTAGAAAGAAAAGCCATAAGTGATGCACACATAAATGACTAAGGCACACAAAAGCCCCTCCCAGTATTAATCTATGGGAACTCCTCAAAAAACTCTAAAAAAAAAATCTCAAAAACTCTAATTCTGGATACCACAACTTAGAGGGTAAGAAAGAAAAAATACTGGGAAAGATCAGGAAATCAAAGGATTCTTTATTCCTTAATAAGTATTAAGAATCAGCTTAAAAACAAGCAAAACAAAAAATCAAACAGTGAAGTTGAGGAGATATGATGGATGTGTGTATTTTCAGAACACAGGACTGCCTTTCTGATGCAGGCTGAATATTCACTGTTGGAAACTAATAGCTTCAAGACAAAGAACATCAGCTACTGGTGGTGGATCTTCAACAGGGAATATGAGGTTTAATATAGAGATGCATTAGGGCTGTGTTCCACATGCAGAAGGGCCATATCGCAGCTTAGATTAAATTGAAAACCTGGAGCTGGAAAGTGGTGTGAATGGTATTATGTTTGCAGTTAATAACACAAGCACACACTGCTACAATGCCTTCACTCACTGGCTTAAAGATACTTATCTCCACCAAAGCCTATGCGTGGCCATTGCCCACTGGCACGATAGTGACAGACAAAGCACCAGCACATCAGAGGGCAGCAGCAGAGGTACATTCACTGGCAAAGGTACATCAGTCCTAACATAGCCTTGTGCTATAGAAACACACAAATTTTACTGTGAATGGGGAGCTGCCCTGTTCACTATAATCACATCATTTGGCAAGAGCAAGACTGCTAGGAAAATGAGAATCAGCTCCTGACAAGAATAAACAAAGCATTAAAAAAAACCCCTACAAAAATCAAAACAAACAAACAAACAAAAAACCAACAAAACCAACACCCCACCTCCGTTCAACTGAAATCATCTGAAGAAAAAAAGCCGTAGACAGCAGAGCCCAATGTGTTTGGCTGAGAAGAAAGTTATTTACAGCAAGGTTTGGCCTCTCACTGCCACCATGTAATTCCATGCAATTGCACTTTCAAATGGATCTTTTCGGAGAAAATCAACAGTGGCTTTGCTTTCAATCTAGTGGAAAATGAAGTCCTGCAAATGTGTTACATAAAGCTGCAGCAAAAAGAGCGATGTGCACACAGGCACATGCTCTCAGGTTGAGGTTGGTGGGCTTAAGTACTCAACTCTGTCAGGCCCTCTCCACATTTCCCAGCTCTCACATCACACACTGAATTTCCTGTAACTAACAAAGCCAGTCAGATACTGTGGCAATGACAAGCCTCCACAGGTTGAGTCCAACTGCTTACATCAGTCCTGTCTCTCACATCCAAGGAGAAGTGCCATCTCCAAGGCTCAACAAAGCTGTTAAGTCCCAAGCAAGGCCCTCAGCCATGGAATATACAGTCTTATGGGGCAAAGGATCATCCCAAAACTTACCACTGATTACATCCCACAGAATTATGCCCCACTGTCACTTTCACTGACCATCAACATATGCCCAAGTGTCTACAAGGCTATTTCCCAAGCCTGCAGGGATCAGTACTGGGATCAGTGTATCTGCTGCTCTCCACTTCTACAGAAATCCTGTTCCACTAGTGCCTTGTCATTCAAAAGCAACAGACACCAGATCTTGAATATTTTATGTCATTGACAGCATAGAGAATCCTGTAGAAAATCATCCCTAAAACAGTTAATACAAATATTCAACCTCAGAAAAACTTTAGAGGGGTGACTATTGAAAGCAAAAATATCATTAAATGCCTATATATGACTTCATGCAGAGAGGGCTGAAGGCTGCATCATTATCAGGGGTCAACAATGTGGGAATAGAAAGGTAGCACAGTGAGACTCCACACATCCTGTCAACCCAAAGTGTTACTGCATGTTACTCTCTCCCCCAAGCCCTCGTGCCAACATACACACATATACAGCACCAGCCCCAGCATCCATTTCAGACAAAGGCCAAGGAGAAATATAACTTCAGGCATCTTGCTCAGGGAAAGTCAGAGGGATGGAAAGTAGAAGTCGAATTATCTCAAACTAGCTCAGATACCACTGCACTGTGAACACAGAAAAAGGAAAAGGTTAATTCCCACTGCACATTCCAGCAGGAAGAATTTTTAACTAAGGTAATTTTTCAATGTTTTGAACCAAGGAAAACAAGAGACAAACCTGGAACTAGTAACTCTAAAACAAGTTAAGATGAAGACAGACATGAACAATCCTTCTTGTTTTAGAAATACTGGAGCACAGCTTTGGAAACTTTCACCTGGGTAACTGAGTAGGTTACTCTGCAACACATCCAGCTGTACATTTCAGTAAATACGTAGCTCAAGCTTCCCAGCACACCTATTCCACTCATGCCCAAACATCCCAGGCCACAGAACATCTTCAACACCTTACAGTAAACTACTTCCAAAAACTTGAACTTTTTCACTGTAATATGGAAGATTCCATACAGCAGAGATTCAGGACACCCCTAAACCCTCCACCTCTCTCACACAGATAATATATTAAAGAGAAGCCTCCTATAATCTTCTGAAACAAACCATGCCCGTTTCCACAGTGGAAGGTGATCAAAAAAACCCACAGCCTGACAATCTGACCAGAAGAAATTGAATTTTCTCTCCTCAAATCTGCCCATTGCTTTAATCCTGACATCGTGAAGGGGACAGGAAATCAGGCATCTGGCATAATGCAGTAACAATGGGAGTGCTGAGAGGCTTGGTGCAGCCTGCAGGCTATCTCTTAACCGAATCTAATCTGCACTGCTCCAGAGAAAGATGGAAAAATTATCACTCAGAAGACTATTTGAACAAAGGTGGAAAACATTCCCTGTCCTTTCTAGACAACTGGTCCAGTAAAGCTCCTTTAGAGGATCAAGCTGACTGCAAAGCACTAGAAACCGTTTTCACTTCTCAGTGCTGACACAGGTCTCCACAAATTGCAAAGCACCCACAGGCAGCAATGCCTGTCCACTGGTTATTCCTGCTGCAGCATAGAAGACAAAATAATTCAACACAGTGGAGTAAATGCAAAAGAAGTTTCTAGAGGCAGCAAATATTGTAGTTTTTGCTAAGGAAGTAGAGATTAAATGAAAAAAAAAAAGAAAAAAGCAAGAGCAATTGCCCCATCATACGCGACAGCTGTTTCAACGCCATCTAACACAGTGAGTTAAGACTTCAAAAAAAACAGCAGGGAGGAGAATTCTGGATCTTCTCCAAAAGTACGTACCTCTGCCACCCACACATCAGAGGAAGCACCACTGCTTTTTTTTTATCTTTCTTTTTTTAGCTCTGCAAGAGACTTCAGACTTGATACCCATAGCCTAGCTTTTCTGACAGCCTCCACCAGCGGACTTTTCCCAGGAGCCACTAAATACACCATTAGTCAGATTACAAAGCAATAGGTGTTTCAAAGGAAACCCTCTCCTTCCACCTGAGCCTCCTGCAGGTGGAAATGGTAGCAAAACAAATAGCAATATACCCTACACATGCATTTATCCTGCCCTGAACACAAAAGGCTTTAGTTCATTAATTGGCACACACCCTGAATTTTGTGTGATTTACCAAAACCACCAACAGCATAACAGAGGGAAGTTACCACTATATAATGAACAAGGCATGAGCCTCTTCTGGAGCAGCACTAGGAAAGAGTGCCAGGCCTCTCAGACAGCAACAGCTCTCCCTGGCACTTGATTGTCCAGATTTCTGATCCATTCCTGCCCCCTCCCCTTGCCCTCCTCCTGATGCCCACAGAAGCCTATTTCTTTTCAGCCTTGCTGCTAGAAGAGCACTGCCATGCTCCAGCCCCTGGTGCCTTGCTGTCAGGCTCTTAAACCCCAGCAATCTGAAACAAGGGAGCCCAAACAATACGGGCCTTGGGGAATAGCTGACAGCTTTTATCTCCTGAGCCACACCACCTCCTGAAGCCTGTGCACAAGTGAGATAACATCCTCCTGCATCTGAAGGGTGCCCCTTTTAATTTTATGGCTAAATATCCTCAAAAACATTACTCAGAGAAGTCATTTTAAGATAAATTAATTTAAAACACAATTTATGGCCATAGACTGAACCACTACATCACTGGGCACACAGGGAAGCAATATTCCATCTTGTGCCCCTCCTAAAGACACAGCGACACTCTTGACATGGTAACATGCTTCTCAGCACACTGAGCACAGCTCTTTCTAGAATTAAATGGCATAGATCTGTGATTAAGTATCTAATGCATCATCATGGACTTAAGACTAAACTTGTGTCCTAGACAGTGATAAAGCCATGACATTTACAGCATTTAGAAAATCCAAACAATCAATTTGGTACACCAAGCTACAAAAGCCTGCAATAACATAAACCAAAAATGAGCAAGAGTAGCGATGAACAGAGTACTATTTTATAAGAAGTTTCTGCTATATGGGTTCAGAAAAGCATAACATTCATGGCTAGTAATCAAATCACAAGCACTCCTCTTGCATCCCCCTCTCTTACCCCCCCTTCTTTCAAGAAAACATTCAGCAGTACTGCCCGGATGTTACATTTGCATTTTATTCAGTGTCCAGATCCAAGCTCCAGATAATCACCATATTTAGTGTTTTTACAGAAAGGTTAAAACCTTAATGGCCTGAATCATCAGAGCATTACTTCAGTCTGATGCTAGTGTAAGTCTAATGCTTTTAGCAGTTGCAGTGGGGGAAAAAATCAGTGACGTGATTGCAAAACTAAATGGCCTAAGCGTCTTACACAATCGTTATCTCTGTTCTAGGAAAAATGATACAGAAACAGGAAGATACAGAAACAGAAAGATACAGAAAAAACCTGTCTCAGGATGCACTGCAAGCTAGTTATGGAGATGTGAACACCTCCACATCCCCGCCCCAAGTCTTTGGACTCCAAGTCTCATCTACTGGATCAATTTAAAAAAAAATCTCCTTCCTCAACACTACCCAAAATAAAAACCCAAAGTGATTGCTTTCTTTCTCTTTCCCACTACTACTGCTACCACCTGACCCAACTGGACAGCAGCCTCTCACTGCCTCAACATTGGCACATACTTTGGATATCAATGATTCATACGGGAGACAAAAATCCCCGGCTAAATAGGAAAAAAAGTCTCCCTACCCTGCACTACCTCTGCAGCTAAGGCCCAACTAGTGATCTGCATCAAACCCTGCTGCCTCTGTTGCTATAAGACACCTGGGTATGTAGTATGCTCTTTTGCACCCAGCTCAACAGCTAAATAAGCTCTAGACTTCCACTAAACTATGGTCATAGTAGTATTTAAGCAGCATTTCCGCTGAAGCTATTTGCTTAATTTGTGGCTGGGCATATCCCTAAGTCCCGGCTGTGACAGAAAATAATGGTGCCGGACACTTGTTTTTCACATTTTCATTTCTTCAGGATGCAGGCTAGAAAGAATTTTGTGTGATGCTTAAGCCTGCCAGTGTAATGAGGATAAGGAAGGGTCCTTTAACTTGACGAGAATAGTTCTGGATCCTGTAAGTCTCCAGATAACATGTGGACAGGAGAAAGGGAGACTCTCAAATAAGCATTTAGATCAAAAGATGCAAAAACAACCATGGAAAAGCTTACTCAGCTCTTACTCCTTCCCAAGCAGAGGACTCCATCCTCAGAAATATTTGCTCTACTAATGCCTTGTCAAGGCTCGCTTTAGAAAGCAATATTAATGGGATTTCTCTCTCTTCCCTTGGAAAAGTTTATTAGAGTGCAAAAAAATGTCGGTAAAGTGAAAATTTTTCTTTCAAGTTTTCCTCTGCATAATTTCACTCAGGAATGGATGCAAAATCCCTCTAAACCCTCTGAAGAAATGAAATAATAGCTAGTATAGATAAGTTTCTGGGGTTTATATGTTTAAAGCTCTCTAGGGAAAAATTGCTTTTGAGTAATTATACAACATGACTTTTTTATGTATGAGTGAACATTTTTGGATGTTCTTTTAATGCAAAAACAAGGCAAAACTCAAAAACAGAATCCATGCCAGCACTGTGTGTAGCCACTAGAGTATGCATAGGTCAGGTTTTCTTGAGCTCCTGTTACCTCTGATAACAGTGAATCCTGCACTGTTTCAAAAGCCCCAGCCTGAAACAGTTACACAGCACATCCACCTTCTCATACAATAAACCACGAGATAAAGGCAGAGCAGTGGAGCTGGGAGACTTTAGTATCCATGTAACGGAAACTTTTATTAGAAGCCAGAAACAAAAATGCGTGAACCCAGTTTCCTCTAAAACAGATTACAAAGGAAAATAGGGTAAAAAGAGTACCAACACTATGTTAATAATTGTCAAGATTTTAATCACACTCAAGCAAAGGATTTCAAAATGATTACTCTTTCGGCAAACACATCTTGATCTCAATGCTTAGATATTATTTCTTTCACAGCATTGTTGGGGTTGTTTACCATACATCATCCTATTCTCACTTTTTATCTTACATATATTTATTCCTTTCGCAGAGTAAATATAATCCTGGAAATATAGTACAGTGTTTCTTTATGGCTGAAATAACTGTTGTAAGGAGGAAAAGAAGATTTTTCTCATCTATGGAAGAGTTTCAACAGCAGAGAGACTAACCAGCCTATTTCTCTAAAAGCCATAATGTTCCCTACCCTTGACAAATGCTTTCAGAATTTAATTTCCTTCAGAAACAAATTAAAGCAATAATCAAAGGACTTCTCCAACTTTCTTTGCAAACTCCTTAGGATTCATTCCCCAGTCTGGAGCTGGGAGTAAGACAGGGTTTCTTGTTCCAAGAACATATCTTAGAACATGGCCGGCTTAGATGGCCATAGATCAAATAGTCAGGATTACAGAAGACATCCATTCTCTGGGCTTATTTAAACCATGATGTCTCTCAGTGCTTTAAGTTAACATGAAAAAAAAAAACCAGGTTATTTTTTTGCTCATACTCAGAATATTTCTCATAACCAACAGATTAGAAGAACTCTATACCCACAGAAGAAGAGACACTGTCTATTTATAAAATCATAAATAAACTCTGGTATTGTAACCATATTTCAGTTCAAAGAATAATGGTTTAGCTACAACAGATTTTGCTATAACTTGTCCAATATATACGGTTTTTTTCCTTTATTATGTGTACTGAACTATATAAAATTAATCTGAAACTCATACATGCAACTGATTACACGGATTTCTCTATACAGATCGGAAGGTTTATTGAGTACTTCGAATAGGTAGATGAGATGAACTGCAAGTCATTCTTTGTTAATACAGCCATGATTTGCACCCTCCTGAACCCCCTATTTCCTTTCAGACTTCTCTGCATACTACATTTCATTAGACCTTGCCACATATTTGTTAAACAGAAGCTGACTAGAGTTGGCAGCTCTTTAAGGCCGCTTTTCTTCGAGTGCAAGAGCTCTCCATCCCAATGTGTAGGAAATCAGGCAAGGCAGGCCGACAACTGGCATGGTTAAACAAGGATCTGCTCTTCAAACTGAGGAGTAAGAGGGTGGAAGACAGTGAAAGCAGGGACAGGTGACCTGGGGAGAGTACGCAGATGCGGTACAGATGTGTTAGGGATGTGTCAGGTGTTAGGGATGGGATCAGAAAAGCTAAGAGACTTCACAAGGGATGTGAAGAACAAGAAGTGATTCTATAACTACATAGGTCAGAAAAGAAAGAACAAGGAGAGTGTACCCCTAGAATAAATGAGAAGGGAAAACTGGTAACATGAGATATGGAGAAGGCTGAGGTACTCAATGAGTTCTTCACCTCAGTCTTCACTGGCAGTCAAGCTTTCCATATCTCTCAAGTCCCAGAAGCTCCAGGTAGGGATTGGGATAGCAAAGTCCCTCCCTCTAAAAGCAAATAGCAGGTTTGAGACCACCTTAACAAACTGAATAGCCCTAAGTCTTTGGGACATAATGACAAGCATCCCAGAGTCCCAAGGGAGCTGATTGATGTTGTTGCCAAACCACTTTCTAGCATGTTTGAGAAGTCATGGTGGTCAGGTGAAGTCCCCAAAGCCTGGAAAAAATGAAACAACACTTCTATTTTTAAAAAGGGGAGAAAGAAAGACACAGGGAACTACAGATCAGTGAGCCTCACTTCTGTACCTGGAAGGATCATGGAGCAGATCTTCATGGAAGCGATGTTAAAGTACATACAAGACAAGGAGGTGATCAGCAACAGCCAGCATGGCTTTACCAAGTGCAATTCATGTCTGACAAATCTGGTGGCCTTCTATGATGAAAGTGACTGCAATGGTGAACAAGGGAAGACAAACAGATGTCATCTACCTAGACTTCTGTAACACCTTCGACAAGGTCCCACACAACATTGTTATCTCCAAACAGAGGAGACCTGAATTTGAAGGGCAGATTATTCAGTGGATAAAGGATTGGCTGGATGGACATAGTCAGAGAGCTGTGGTCAGTTGCTCCATGTCCAGGCAGAGGCCAGAGATGAACGGTGTCCCTAAGGGCTCTGCCTTCAGACAAGTGTTCCTTAATATCTTTATCAGTGACATAGTGAGATCAAGTGCACCCTCAGCACATTTGCAGATGACACCAAGCTGATCAGTGCAGTTGACACAACAGGACAGGATGCCATCCAGAGGGACCTGGACAAATTTGAGAAGTGGACCCAGGAGAACTTAATGAAGTTAAACAAGTCCAAGTGCAAGGTGTTGCAGCTGTGTCAGGCCAATCCCAGACATGAGCACAGACTGGGAGGAGAATTCACTGAGAGTAGCCCCACAGAGGAGGACGTGGGGGTTCCTTTGGATGAAAAGCTGGACATGACCCAGCCACGTGCACTTGCAGCCCAGAACCAATTAAGCTGGAGAAGACCTCTCATATCATCAAGTCCAACCTATGACCAAACACCACCCTGTCAACTAGACCATGGCACTAAGTGCCGCGTCCAGTCTTTCCTTAAACACCTACGGGGATGGCGACACCATGACCTCCCTGGGCAGTTCATTCCAATGCTTAATCACCCTTTCTGTGAAGAAATTCCTTCTAATGTCCAACCTGAACCTCCCCTGGCACAGCTTGAATCTTGAGCATGACACAGTTGCCTCAGGAATGCCAGTTTCTATTTCAAGACAAATGAAACAGAATCAGCTGTGGACCCCATCACAGGCAGGTACCACTTTACAGAGATTATCAAACAAGCTTCTGGTTGAGTGCTGCTGCTGGATCTGACTCTGAATTACCATGTGATTGGCAGAGAGGTTTAGCAAATCTCAAAATAAAGCTGCAGGCACCATCAAAGTTAAAAACAAAGCAGTTCCTCCAACAGAGACCTGAAAAAGCTGCTGAAGAAGGAGTTTTTTCCATCTTGCTTCTGTCTTTTTAAACACTAAACTGCAAGTGCACCAGACTACAAGATCCTAATTGGGGAGGCCACTGTCAGTGTTCCACAGTAGAAGTCTGAGGAGTGAGAGAGGACAGAGGGGCTTCAAATATGGACCCTCCATAGGACCATAGACCAATCACTCTCCCCTCAGGCTTCAGCTATAAATTTCAACAGCACTTCAGTAGTTCCAAATCATTAACAAGTCTATCCTCATAAATAACTGGACAGTGGGAAACTCTCCCTCTGAAGACCATTCTCATCAGATCTTTCTACCAACTACCATACTTGCCAGATTGGTGGGCAACAAATGCCATCTCTTTTTGGTATTCTATGTTTCCTTTTTGACTGCATTTAGACACAGATTATTTTTCCCATTCAAGTTATACAGACTTAAGTGAAACGTAGGATAACAGAACAGGAAAATTCCCTCTCAAAACAGTGTTGGAAATACTGGCTACACCTAAAGATGTTAATGTTATTCTAGAATGGGTAACCTCCAGAACTCAGGTTTATGCAGGAAGAACAGAAATTTTCTAGAAGCATTTTCATCTGAATCTGTAAAGAACTAACACCTTTGTGTGGAAATACCCTGCTGAAGTAAGGAAACAGATTAACTTGGTATCAGTCAATTCTCTAACCTTAAGCTATTGATTGCAATTACTAGAGGCTACAGCATCACTGGAGATGACATACCTGAAACAGACAAGAAGTGAGGGCTTTCCCAACATGTTTTCTAAAGATCTCATGAGCAACAAAGTTAGTTATCTTGGTTGCTTTCTAACATAAGTAATTATCTTTGAAGTTACAATCAGATGGGAAATATTTCTTCGTTCCTGTACTTAACTGCACAAGTTGAATTAGTGTGCTGTTAAATGACTGAACTTTAGTTACAAGCTAAATAAATCCTCCTGTCTACAGAATTCTGAAAGCACTTCAGGATCCTTCGAGATGAAAGATGCTTAAGAACAATTGTGGTATGTCCATTAGGCATAGCTGCAACGAGTACTACAATCGTTTCATTTATTCAATAATAAATTGATTTCTTCCCTGAAGCTGATTTTTCCCTTGTGCCAGTCTTCAATTTCCTTCCTCGATGTAGCAGTAAAAGATGAAATTGCTCCTGGTGCTCAGCTCCCAGGTACACAAGTTCTCTACGGATCAGACTTTACTATTTTATCATTTGGCTCAATGGTTGATCTTTGTAATGTCTGTTCAACTGGTGGAGACCTGAGACTGCCTTCCCCTAGTTCAGCTCTAGAAGTAACTTTTTATTTAACATCTCAGGGTTCTATGGAGCAGTTCTCAGCTCTCTGGCAGTGAGTGGGCTTTAGTGTAATAGCTATGATACACTGATAAGTTGCTAACAAACATACAACAAAAAAAATAGCATTATCACACTCACCTTATTACAACACAAGCAAGAACTCTGAAGCATAAAGGAATTCAAATCCAGCAGTGGAAGGAATTTCCCCCCCTCCTTTAATCTGTAAAATAGCAATCTCCTTCCCAATCCTTTCCCAGAACTTCACAATATGATAGTTTTTCTGTGCTTTCTTCCCTCCTAATCCTTAACCTCAGATTCCCAGAAATGGCCCTTTCACAGGGGATACTGCTGACTTTGGGTGCAACTGGCAGCAGCACGCACCCCACCTTGTACAGGAGATGCACAGGGAGCAGGGAGAGTCCTTCAGGAAGAGAGAGGCAGGTTCTGGGTGCAGCTTGTAGGCATGAAAAGAGTCAGTCATTTTTATATTAGACAAGGTACTCTACTCTGCAATACAGCCTGTTGTGCAGGCTGAGACACCCAAGAAAACCATGTATGTGAGATCCAGCTGCCATGTGGAGCAATGACCCATCACCTGCTGCAGGATGGACTGCACACCTCACTCAGATGCACCAGGGCTGTGCCCAGCCTCAGCAGTGCCACTGTGCTCTGCAAGCTTCTGGTTGGAAGGGCACTGAACAGCAAGAAAAGGAAGTTACACTGAGTACAAGAGAATGACACTTGAAGCTCAAAATCAGCAATTAATGATAAAGGCAATCCAACAGTCATCAGTACTACAACACAAGCATTGCTGCATGGAAGAGTAGTTGCTGCTTTGGTTTTGGGTTGGGTTTCTCCCCTCACCACACACCCACTTCTCTTACTGGTCTCATTCATCCTCTTATAACTCACTGAATATAGCATTCCCTTTCTCTAAAAACCTCCTCTCTGTCCATATAAAGTTTTCCAGAGACAGGAAAACTGCTGGACTGCTTGTGTATAGAAGGTGGCCATAATACTACCCCTGCTTTTAAATGTACAACACATTTCAACCTCACAGAAAGCAGCAGTGCCACTTTTTGCCCTTGAGAAGCAGGCAAGCAGTAGTTACGGCCTAACCACTATGGCATGAATGAAGACTTGTTATGTTGATAAGCTCTTTCTGTCCCATTCACTCACAAATGGCAGGAGATCTGCTGGGGTGCTCCAAACAGATGGGTTGCGTTCCTACAGGGCACATAGGCAACAGCACACCTCCTGCTTTCACAATTCCCCAGTAGGCACCGTCCCTGCTTCCTGACAAGGAGTCTTTCCTAAAACGTATGACAGATTGGTTGGTGTCAGTGCCCTTGAAATATCTGGTAGAATTCAGGTACCCAACTTCAGTCAATGCTTAGCCAAGCTGCACACGCTTCGACATTTAAACTTCTCATCAGTTACTCCATCTGGTCCTCTAGGCAGTGTAATGAAAAGCTCCCATCTTGAGTTTATTTCTCAAGCATTGCACTGGCATGACCCCTCATTCTGGGAAACACAAGGCCAGCACAGGATGGTCACACCTATACAGCAGCCCCAAGCTTAGCAAGGCAACCAAACCCAAGGACATACATTACAGGGAAATGGTACTTCAGCAATAAAATACAACATTGTCACTTAAAATATGTATTAGTAGTGGTTTAAAAGAGTTGGAGTGTGACTTACTCTGCTATCTGAATTTGATGCACAAGGTAAATGAATGTTACTGAGGAGGGGGGGAAGAAGAGAGGCTAAGTTCACCTCTGACAGCTCCTGAAGAATGTGTTTTGCCTGGTTGAGTTACTGATGCTGCAGAAGGGGTCTGAACACCTCATTCCTCAACATATAGCTTAAACTCACATAAATTTCTCTAGCTGGCTACCATGAAAGTAGTATCCTACTACTGCATGCACTGGATTACAGTAGAGAACCATAAATTATCACTGAACAGAATGGGACTTCTGCATGGCACAGCATGATATCTTGTGGAGATACCAAACAGGGACTGGAAATAGATTGTGGCACTGCTGTAGTCTTCCACCTCAGCTAAATCTGCTTTGAACCCAGTTGGGCTGGCTTTTTTTAGGGGCAATATTACGTGGATATGGCTTATACTGCCTTCAAATCAACAACTGTTTCATTTACCGTTAGTTCCTCTATCTGACCCTTGCTTCTTGACAGACATACACGTTCACTGAGTCAACTGACAGCCTCAGCAGCACCCCTTTGCATCCTGTTGTATATAAGCACTGGAGCCAACATTCTAAAATAAGAATGTTCTAAGTAATTCAGTGGAGCACTTCACACAACTCCTAGACCCATGCAATTGGAGAAGACTTATTTGACCACTAATTCGATACTCTCTGTACCAGCCCTTCTGGCCTAATCCCATTGACTTTGCTGGTTATTTTATCCCTGTTTCAGATAGATTAAGCACCTGACTCCTTAGTAAGATAAGCTTTCCTTAGTAACATACCTTTCCTTAGTAACATAACACAGCTTGCAAAGGGGTTTTTACTATTTAAATGTATACTGCTGTGCTCAGTTTCCTATTATTACTTTTCACTACATCCTTCCAAGTCATCAGCAATTTCATTGAAACATTCTTTCCATAGTATTTAGATTTTCCTTAAAGGTCTCCCAAAAGACAGTTCCCTTCTGTGCCCACAGTATCCAGCAGCTATATATCCTCTGGTGATCTGGCAAAAACGAAACCAATTCCTGGAGGAGTGCAATGCATACAATCTCTATTCATATCTCTTCCTCCAGAAAGAGATGTCTCACTTGTAAACTTCTTGGCTGAAATTCACTGGAAAACAGTCAAAACCGATTTTTTCATTCTCTTGCCACTGTAAATAAGAAACTGGCAATATCACGTAAAGGTTGCAGACAACTGAACTAATGATGTTGTCTTCTTCCCAGAGACCACACCACCAGGAGACACATAAAAAGGAAAAGGCAACACATTTGGTCTCTCAGCCAGGTGATAACCCAATTCATCTTATGAGTGTTTAAAATGAACAACGTTCAGGTAGCCACAGAGGCGAACACTCCATTCCAAACCTCCACACCAGCTCTCTCTGTAAAATTCAGATTTTGCCTAGCTGTATAGAGCTTGCTGCTCAGAGATGGAACAGCAGAGGAAGAATGTTCCTCCTTGTAGCAGGTGCCTCTTCGCATTAGCTGTAGCGGATTTCAGTCCCTACAGGAATACAGCTTCCTCCCTTCCCACTGGGAGGATTAACACTTGTGCTCTCTACAAGCAACTGCTTGTCTTGCAACTCTAAAATAAGCACTTTTGAGGCGCCTACAGGATACACATTGCCTCTGGTTCCCTGCGCTCTTGTCAAGCTCTTGGGGCGATGCAAGCTGTCAGCCACACGATCCCACAGCAGAGGAGGGTGTAACGCCAGTGCTCTCCATGGAGAGAGCAGGCTTGCTGTAATTGCTTCTAAAAGCAAATTCCACTGGGTCCAGGGGAGGGCAGAAACTGGCACGTGCCTGTACATACTCACACAGAGGATCCCTTATTTCTTTCAGCTTCTCCTGTGCAAGCTTACTGACCTCCTGCAGTATTAATGAATTCCTCTGTCACCTCCTTGCTCTGACATCTGCTCAGGAGAACGGATGAGTAAGCAGGTAATCCAATTGGGCAGGAGCAAAGCAATGAGCCAATTCTCCCATACAACTGTGTTACCGTATTACTCTTTGGCACTGCCTGCCCCTACAGGCTCTGTACTCCAAGAAAAGCTTGTGGGCTTCCTGCCCTGAGGATGTCTGAAGAGACCTTCTCCACCTCCAGCTTATCTTATTGCTTCCGTAAGTAAGACATAAAAGGCTGACTTTTTCTCATTTCCAAGATTTCAACATTGAGAAAGCAAAAATGAAACCTTGATTTCTCTTCATCTCCTCCTTACTTTCTGTAAAGCAAGTTAACATAAATAATTGCTCCCCCCCAGCAAATCAGACCACACAGATCAAGAAAGCTTCTAGATAACAGAGACAAATCCAGTCCAAATCAAAGACTTTCAGTAAAGCAAGTTCTGAAGTAGCCTTCAGAAGGTTAAAACAGGCAGTAGTACTAGATAGCTGGCAATTAAGAATTAAGAGAATGTCTATAAGGTTAATCCAGGTCATGTCAGGGCTAGAACAAGATCAGCCCATACAAGTTGCCAACCAGTGCTTTTCTCTAGGATTGATTTTAAGGGCATCAAACAATTGAACTTTTATCGATTCCCTTCCAACACAAATTTAGATTCAATCAGTATAAATATTAAGACAATTCTTGCTAATAGTCAGATGAACCCTTCTTTGTCCAGGCATTCCTGTTACCAATATTTCATTTTCAGTTGCACAAAAAAGAAAAAAAAAATCTTCCCTGGTTTATGCACATTTAGGATGCTTGTCTGCCTTTCCCTGTTCCACAGTCCTTCAGGAGAGCACCTTATTGTAGTAAGAGCAGAGATCATCTTTCCCATTCATACTTTATCACTTAAGGATCTGCTAAAAATCAAGCAAAAAAACCCAAGAATTATGGCAGCTTTTTTTTTCGTTCACTATGGGAATGTGTTCATCTCTGCTTGGCTCAAAATAGTATCTGACAGGAGTGAATCACACAAGTTCTGAAAAACTCACAAGAAATAAGCAAAGAAATCTATAGCTGCCTTCCTCAATCTCACTCCCTGCCTGCCTTCTTATTGACTTCTGTTGCCTGCATCGACCATTTGTAGCTACTTCTCTGCTTTCTTTCCCACTAAGGTAGCTACCAATGAAACAAGAGAGGAGTGGGGCGAAAGGGAAGCACTGAATTACTGTGGGGACCTCCAGCACCGCCTCTTGCTGGGAGGGATAAAGAGGGGCCAATGAGGAAACACACAGCACAAAAATCTCTTCCTTTCATGAGAAGCCACTGAGCTAACTCAATATGAATAAAAATCATAAAATAGATTTTACTTGATTTATATAAATGCCTAAAATATCCCAAAATACTTTCATCAGTCCAGCCCTGGGGAAAAGAGAGGGAAAGAGGAAGAAATAGATACACCGGGAAAGCAAAAAGACACAAATTCAAGTCCTGAAACTGATGTCTTCCCTAATCCTGAAAGGGAGGAGACAACATTGCATAGCCTGTGCACCCAAGATACAACTAACCTCCAGGGCCTGGGTACGAAACAAACACAACATCTATCTCCAGAGCACACTAACTTCCATTCTTCCATTAACTTACACTTTCAACAACTCCACTACTTTTCTTGCTCCTGTCTTCCCTCTATTTCTCTAATGTAGGAACTATACCTATTTACACTCTCTTACATGACTAAACATGCCAATCCAGAGATGAGGTGCTAGCTGCATTTTTGTGAAAAGGGTGTCCAAGGACTGAAATCAAGCAATAAACCAAAATATGTTATACCCACATAATTCCAAGCCACAAAAGGACTAGTTTGAATTTGGCTCCCATTCCTTTCCAAGTCAAAGAGAAAATATTATATATATATATATATATTTCACCAAGCATTTGACTTCTTTTTCCTCTATCCTTTTCCTTCTCCTGAGACTTTCTATTTTCTGTTGCTTTAAACTTCTGGACAATCCTTTGTTGTTAAAATGCTGCACTTGATTTGAGAAGGAAAAAAAAAAGAGAAAAGTACCATCTTTTGTGTGTATATATACGTATAGGTCAACAGTTGGACTGAATGATCTCAAAGGTCTTTTCCAATCTAAACAAATCTATGAGTCTATAGATGTGTATTTATATATACATACACATCTTTTTCTACACAAGTGCATAGATGAAAAACCATGATGCTTGAGAACTAATCAAGAAATTACTATGCATTTTTGTATGTACATACAGCCTTAGTCCCTTACTGGAGCAGACAACACTTCCACCCCTCTGTATGCTTGTGAGTTTTTGGTTGGTGGAAAGCAAAACAGACGAAGGCAGCTCCTCACCTTGGCCTCATTCCAGCACACAGTCAGCAAGCACCTCATGGTCACATCCATACCTGAAAGCTGGAAAACACCTCCAGGTTTACAGTTTAAATGCCCACAAGAGGTAAGGAGGAAAAAACATCAGATCAGTTGTTAGAAATTATTAAAGAATATCTCTGCCAAAACAAAGAACATCATTATGCCACTGAATATATTTTTAAAGAAAAAAAGGTGAAATACACTGAGTAATAATACAGAACTGTTTGATCACACAAAAGTTTTAAATTCAACCAGTGTAGCCCTACAAAAGAAGAACAACCAACCATAGTACTATAATGTTAAATTTGGTCAAATTTCTAAAGTCAGAAGGAAGGCTACCAGTAAAATTCCTCAGAGAGCATGCTTGAAACCCATTCAAAGTCTCCCAAAACTTCTGTTTAAAACATCTTGTTTGCATGTCATCGTGTCTGACATACACAAAAAACCTCAAGAAGCCTTCAAACATCTGTAGTTCATTCTTTGTTTGACAATATAAGAGTCTGCATGTTACTTTCTTATTACAGAGGATTTTTTTTAAAGCTATATATATTCCAGTTACATATCAAACACACTGAATTTTTCAATACCATAATGGTCCTTTTCTAACTTCATTTTGGCTTTTAAGGAAACTCATTTTAGAACAGAGGTGTGGAGGTTCCGTTGTGATTGCAAGGCTTGGACCATGTAAAGCTTTACTTATCTGTGTAACAAAACCAACAGGTTGTGTTCCAGCTTTTCCACAAAACAAAGCTACATAAATTGGGGGGTTCTGCGTCATGACTAGTTTTCCTACAAGCAGCGAGAAAAATAAATAAAAAATTAAAAAATAACTTTCAAAATAAGCATACCTTTGCTACAGAAAGGCCTATTGAAATGGGAAGTCATCCTACTGAATACTGTGGAAATTCCATTGCTTGGGGGGCCTGACATAGAAGCAGCAAGCCCACATACAGACTAGGCATAACTGGCTGAATGGCAAGCTCAGGCTTACTATGTGTCTTCTGTTCGTATCTACAGCAATAGAAAGCATCTGTCTTCCCCCGAGCAGCACAGCAGAGGGAGGAATCTTTTTTGCATAGAGAACCATCTTGTGCAATACACTGTGGTCAGATTAAGTCAATGAGTCACACCATAACACCAAGAAAAATGAGACGTGGTTACTTTTTCCTATGATGACCTTGATTCCATTCATGCAAGAGCAAATGTTCCTAGAAGAAGCTGAAAGCCTAGATATGGTGGAGGACCAGGGCAAAAAAAAAATAAAAAAGAAAAATAAACAACACATAGGATTTACTGTTTTGGTACACTGGCACACACTTGCCCTCATCCAGTCCTCCAGAATTCATCAAAGCCATCTAAGGCCAGAACAAGGCACAAGTCTCATCTTGGTCATTGAATTCTTTAGTCTTCATCTCCTTTGCTGTGCAACTGCAGCACATCCAAAGTGCATCCTTGCAGCCTCCACCATCCAGAGGCACTATTTAGTAAAACTGTTTATACATATCAGCAAGACAATTGCTTAACAGAAATCTTAGCACTAAGATCTTCTCACCCATATGGAAGCTTGAGACAAGAAGACTAAGTTACTTGGAGGGAAAGCCAAAGTAATTGAAAGAAAAGATACAGTTCCTCATTTTTTATGTGAGTGCAACAGCCATTAGACTGATCCCAGAGCTTTCACAGGCTAAGACTACTGCTTTGGAAAAGTGAATACTAGTAAGAGGATTCAGCAGCACCCAAAGAGGTGGCCAAACGAGCAAACAATAAACTGGTTACAACAAGCTTCTAAATCAGGTACTTGATATAACATACAATTATAGAAAGATTCCATCCCAAAGTCTCAAGAGTCACCTAATTCACATGATGGATGCACGACAAACTCCCTCTTTCCAGTCCAACACTCTGTCCTGAACAGCAATAACTTTCTTCTGAACAGTGTTTCTAGGTCAGTGCTCCTGGTCATTCTCAGATCTCGTGGTCTCACCCAGTTATCAGCCTCAGGTCCAATACTGTGCAAAACTCAGCCCAGAGCTTATACAGTAGCCAATAAACGGAAGAGCCCATTCAGCACCTCTGTGCATACATACACACATAATCCATTTCTTACAAGTAAAAAAGCATTAGATAATTTTGTGACCACAGAGCTGCTTTGGGCCTTGTTCTAAATTGGACTCTAAGAGTTTATAAACCATATTCTATTCCTCACAGCTAGCCAGGTGCTTAAACAAGTGTCAGGTTGGAATATAAATGCTGCGTATCTCCACTGCCAATGCCCCAGAGCTGATCATTTCCCTCAGACAAGAGCTGGACTGCAGTTGATTTGAATGCCCTAAAAGCAAAGAGTCTTGCATCCAGTTCACAGATCTCTTTTTATTGCAACCACAACACCTTCCCTTCTTTCTTTAATGTGTTTTATATAAAACATGATCTTTACATCCCCTCCTTTGATCTAGGCAGGATCAAGTAGGATAATTATATTTTTATTCAAGATGAACAAAATCTCCATTTCCGATGAAGGATGACTCATTTAAAGAAAGGAAGATAGACAATGGTTGGAAAGGAAAACAGAGAGAGAAAGAAATGATGGTCATAACCCCAGAAATCCACTACCACCATATGTTTGAGTTTCAGAATGCAATACTTTGCCTCAAAAATGCTTTTTTCCTCTTTCTTTTTCCTTGTCTTCTATTTCTTATAATTTTAGCATGGGGGAAGAGGAAAAAACTTAATTTTTAATTCCACTCCCAAAGTTATTTGGAATTATTGATCCATCAGTTCTTCTGTTTCTCTTAAATAATGAGGGGTACACAGGCAACATGTGTGACCAAAATCCTATACTTCCTTGAATTCTACATCTTTAAAGTCTCTCTAGATCTGCAGATGCAAATACTGGGCTGCATACCAACAAGGCAGGAAAAGAAATTTAAGACAGCTGATATCAGAAGAGATTTTCATAGCACAAGGAAAATTTGCGTAATGCAGAAAAGTAGTTTCAGATAAAACAGAGATCTTATGTGGCTTTTGCTCACACAATGACCAGATTACATGAAAGCTCTGCAGCTGTTCTGCTAGCTAAAGAAAGCAATAGCTTGAGAATTTTAAAACAAAAAGCATGTAACCCTAAAATGAATTATTGAAGGAATGGAAAGCCATGAAGCTATTTACCCAAACATAGGATTGAACCATCTTTCTTCTTGTGCCCAAGAAGGCAAGTCCAAGTCCAGCAATATGCTGCAGGCTGACCTGATAATAGCTATGGAAAAGCTAGTCCTGGACATCTGCACACTCAAAGGCTTGGCAAATCAGGCCTTGACATTTCACCAGAGGCAGAAACTGCATTAATGTAGATGAAATATCAGAAAAGGAAGGACCAAATTGTATTAGTCATGGACTTTGTGGTAAAGATAGCAACAACAAGATGTGGACGAAGGGGATAAGAAATTGCATGGCAGTAGTACATTTAATAGCACGTTACCAAGACGTGGCTGCCTATCCCATACTAGTTTCTTTTCTGATTCTGTTCATTTTACCTTGACAAGCATGTAAAGCAGCAACTTCACTTGTCCATCACCAGTATGAGTGGGATTCGCATCCTAACCGATTCCAAAAGAAAAAAGCTGTGCGGTTTCCATCAAAAAAGCAAAACAAAAGAAGTATGACCACACCTCCAACAAAATACCATACACCCCAGCACTGGATTAACCCTATGGGTGTCAGGTTTATTTCCAATTCCTACTTCCTGCTCCTAATGGATTATTTTCTCATTCTGGTTATGTACAGCCCTGAGCTCTTATTCAGGCATGACACCCTCAGCTGCACTTGCAATACTGAACAATACTTCTACTAAAATGCCTGGATCATAACAAAAAAATATTTAAAATTCTCCTGTTCTAGCACCGGTTTATTGTTACATAAACCCTCAGGAACACGAGGGACACAGCAGAACCAACGCAGTGGGCACTAGCTAGACAAGACAGAGGCAGCAAGGCAGCACAACCTTAGCACTCCTTTACAACAGCATTCTCACCATTAACAGTTTCCTTGTGTCAGGAATACATCTGACTCACTGACACATGCAAAATAAGAGCAGGAAATATTATTCCTGCAGGACTGGAACTGAGTTCCTTTCCCCAACAATCCTATCCCTTATCAATTCAACTGGAGATACCATTTATTTCTGAAACTGAGAAGGGGAAAAAATAGGCAGGCAAATGATCTAAGTGCTGTCTGGATTATGAACGAAATGCCCAAATTCAACATGACCAGTAACAGTTTTTGTGATTAAAAGTGTTCACCCTATCCCTAATGTTTTAGCTTGTCCAAAAAAGTTACAAAAAAAGAAAAAAAATCCAGGGTCCATACTGCATTTGGAGAACTACATAGGTGATATTCTGATGGCTACGTATTCTTCATTTAAAACATTTCAGTGGGCTGTCTGCATACCTTGAGATGGTATTCAGACCAAGACAGACCAAAATGCAAATAGTCTCAATTTGTAAAATATTTATATTAAAATGTCCCATGATAGGAAGTGCCAGATCAGTGAACCAACAAGCATAAGAAATCTATAACACTGAGAACAGCAACACTGACTGTGAAAATTTATTCATAATATGCTGTGCTTTTTATTGCTAAGGTGGGAAACAACTCTCAGACCACTGCATAATAGGTCAGAATAGATCTGTGCTTGCTAATCTTGGCTGTTAGATTATTTGGATACAGGAAGAATTACAATATCTAAAGACTTTTTTCTGTGTGTAATAAGAGTCCAGCCCAAAGTCAAGTCAAGTTAATGATGGTAATGGGCACTGAATTCACTTTAACAATAAACAAAGTGGTCTTAATCAACTCTTGCTTTGCTTTTCACAATACTTGATTGCATTATGATTTAAACTATGCAAATTTAAATATATTTATTTCTGAAAGAAATAAATAAAAATTCAGAGTAGTTACATTTACCTATAAACTTCAGAACAAAATTTAAAACCTCAAGAAAACTTCAAAATAAACACGCTACTTCTGAGGATAGAAAATTCTAAATGTTGCCACACTAAAAATGTGATTTAACATGTCGCAGAAGTTTTGAGAAGAAATTAATTTCTTTTGAATATTAAAAAATAAAGGGAGACTACATATACAGATGACAAAATAGCCGTTCTGTGTTATTTATTTTGATATAAAATCCACTCCTTTGTGCTGTCCAAATATTTTCCACATGTCACAGACTTCTAAACTGACACTAAGCAAGTCCATCAAAGAAACCAAGAGGAAGCCAACTATGCCTTGGCAGCTGATGATAGCATCTTTTGGCAGTGAGGAGACAGGGAGGCAATTTCAGATTGTGGGATATGCTTCTCTGCAGCAGCTCTTTCTGCTACAGTGGTCAGCAGTGGGAAGGCCAGCAGTGCTGACCTAAAATGAATCACTGTAAGTTCAACCACTGGTCACATGAGTCAGGCAGTCCCATTCTTCTGAAAATGGCCCCTTCAGCAAGGCTGCAGACACAGGCAGGAATCATTTTGTTGGTTCTTTTCAGGTAGTGTTTGTAAGGTCAGCATCTCTAAGAGAATATCTAGAAAAACATCAGCTAAATTTTCAGCTGGTGAAATCAAGGCAGACTGAGTTAAAACAATCCACATAAGATTAGGAGCAAGACAGTTTTTCTAATCCAAAAGCAAAATTCTGCAATTGGAGTAGGAGACACGCAATGTCTAGACTGCTGTTCTTCTAAGATGTTCTACCTCTCTTCAGTGGTTATGGTATTATCCTTCCAACTCAAGAGCCAGCACATAAAGCTTTCAGTCTGGTCCAGCTGGCAGGATGGCTGGAGGTTCTACTCGCAGGCTCTAAATTCGAATCAGCAGAATTTCACAGTGGGATGAAATCCAAAAGTCACTCAGGCAGATGCAGTTTCCCCAGTTAACCAGGACAGGGAGACAAGGTTACCACAAATGAGGTGGTTTTCCTCTGTTATAGAGCCACTTCCATCTGAACACAAAACATATACCCTGCATTTCCTAGGTTTTACATAAGCTGTAGCAAACTAATAACTGTGTTTTCTGTTTTATTTGCTATTAATCCTGATGAAATTTTCTGGTCATGGCTCAAAGTTCTTTAAAAGTATGTGAAGTTAAATATGGCACAGCCTCAGTGTGTTGTTATGGCAACTGGAATATTCAAAGTTACAGAAACTAAATATTTGTTAGCTTACAGTGCTATTATTTTTGACCAGAATGTGACTGTATTCTCTCCCACTCAACTAATTTTTCTTTTTGATCCCAAAAGACCATGACGAGGGGGGAAGGGGGTTGTCTGCATACTTTATCACAAAAAAACTGTACAAAACTTCAATTTTTGAGGATAATTATGGAAAGGTTGTAGACATACAAAGTCCATCAACATCCTCAACATCTGTTGGTCACAAGACCTTCTCTCCTGGAATAATGCACGTGAATCAAAATGTGTGTAGCAGCCAAAACAAAGTAAAAGGAGCTGGGATTTCTGTGCTCTGCTCCTAACCCTGCCATAGCTGGTTAGGAAAGTAGGCAAGTTGCTAAGTGCAATATTTAAAGTTTTATTGTTTTCAAAATAGCTTATTTTTTTATTTCTGATTTGAACCACATTAGCCCTGAATCTTAGAGGTACTAATTATCCACGTAATCCAGCAACTGAGACTGGAAGCGTGATTGCTTGGTCGCTACGCACACAAAAAAAAAGACCCAAAGAAGCTCGACTGGTCACATCACAGTGAAGATGCAGGTTTGCAGCTACTTGTGACAGTTGTCTTTACTCTTCCTAGGCTTTGGATTCCCACCTCCAGAAAGGCCAGCGACATGCCCAGGCCCTGTTGAACTCATTGAATTGCTTTTCCCTAAAGGTGTAGAACAATCAAGAGACTTCCTCTCCTGTTCCCATAATCCACGGCCAAGAGTATCTACTAGTTCAGAGTAATTGCTATGTGACAAGCCCTACCCCTACTCACCTCAAGACATTCTTCTAGTTAAAGTGAAACAAACTATAACCATACACAATTGTAACATCATTTAACTTGCTAGTTAGGAAATATACAGCTACTCCTGCTTTTGTTTTACATCTGTCTTTATATTCTGACTTTGCTGCAATATAATACAGTACATCTCTCCATGCACTTGTTGTGTCTTTTTTAAATTCTTTCACCTTACTACTACATTTATCCTTCTGTCCACCATTTTCTCCTTTTTTCACTTCTAAATCTATCCCTAGATACTTCTTCACAACTTTTCCTACTTGCTTATACCAGACTCACTCTACCATCCTTCTCTGTAACCTGATGCCTAACTCAAAGACTAAGAAGTGCACTAAGACCTTATGACTAGGAAACTAAATTTCAATTCAGTGTGGTGATGGAAATGAAGGAATCTAGGCACTCTCCTTTTTAATCAGGTCGCTTTCCTGAAAAATCTGCCCATGAAACTCTCAAACATACTTCTTAGGAGATTTTTATGCCCATTTTCCTGACCCAAGACCACCACATTTAAAAATCAAGTTAAAAATCCCAAACACTCTGACCTTCATCCATGACTGAATTACAAGTGGCTGGAAGAAGACAAATACTCAGGGATGTCCTTCCAGCTCTTATATTCCCTGCTGCAAACCTTCTACAGCTGTCACCACTTTAAAAATTTTCACTGATTAATTCCATTTCATTTAGAAATAACAAAACAACCAAAGAAAGTAAAACCAAACTTTAAATGCAGGCATATTTCAAAAATCTATTTAATTTTGTTAAGCTACAAACATTAATCAATAAACATCATCCTGTCTCTGCAAGCTGTCAATCTTGATTCTATCAAGGACAGCTAGCTTGCTTTCTTTAGTCTTCACATAGGCAATTCAATATAGGTAGGTAGTTCCTTCCTTTCTCTTATCACTCCTATTCAGCCAGTTCTGCAGGAATTAAGGACTATCGCATTTTCAGATTCCTGCACATTCTTTCTCACATTCTCTTGCACTGCAATTCTTTCAAAACTGGATTGTCAAATGAATAGTATTTATCTTGAGTGATCTTCCAAGAGGAAACGCAATGTATGCTCCTTCTCCATTAACTGTTCTTGTTATCTTATTCTGTGCATTAAAAAGTAACCAAATCATTTTGTCCCTCTCTGAAAAAAGAATTTCACTGATGAATTTCCTATTCAGGCAATACATAGTCTGCTCATATTGGCCATTCAGAGAGCCAACATTTCTGAAAAACATAAAAAGTAAGTCCTTGTCTGCTTTCCCTTCACACTGATTACCCACAAATCCTACTCAGGAAACAATGAAGTTGTTTTTACTGGGGAAAACATTGCTGCTGCTTGTCCAAGATTGTGAAACAAGTCGGTTCTAGAAAGACCACAGACCAGACTAGAGGGAAAGAATTGTTAAAAGAATATAGGTAGAGATTAAAAGTAATTCTACAGTAACTGAACTATTGTCTAAGGATTTATCTATATAAACTATATCTATAGTTACACAATTGAGATTTATACACAACACTTTTTTTAACACACTGAACACTCATCCATAATTATGTCTAATTGCAGAGAGTCACACAGGTTGTACAGTTACTGTGCCTGCAAACAAAGAGATAATAGTACAGAACAAAAAATGAAAATCAAGAATTAGGAGATACACACCATATTAATTTAATTCATGCACAAGTTATATCTACACTTATCCCTGTAGATGGGAGATCTGGGGCAAACTTGGAATTAGACCTTTCTGTTCCTCAAGCAAACTCTCATCCATCAATGTACATAAGAAAGGGATGAAGAGTGGCTACTGCCCCTCATTTGATGTGCTTTCAGTCTCCATAACAGTAAAAGAGATCATCTCCGTAGTTTCCCTGGGAGATTGCATATGTACAGATAGATGTTCAAGTACTGCTAACAGCATGAGGGCCAAACACACTGATGGCAGGAAGGAAACAGTTGAAGCTGCTGTGGACAGGCCAAATTCAGCTTGCTTGTCCTCCCACCCTAACTCTGTCCAGCACAGACAGATCCCTTTTGCTCCAGGGAGGCTCAAACAACAAGATGGATGCTCAAGTAGATAAGAAATTTAGACCTTGGACTATCAACTCAGCAGCCAGTTATATTTTACTTATCCTTTTTATCATGTATTTGCCAGTTCAAGTCTGGTCCCCATCCAGTACCATAAAATAAGTCAGTTTATTATAATCAGATTCTTAGACAAAAGGTCTCTATAGCAATACACCAGCAATATTACCAGTTCCTTACTAGTACTTTATTCCTTTCTTACATATAGCACAGTAACTCTTAGAGCTGTCCACAATAATTTCCATCTCACTAGACAAAGGTGCAGTATAAAAACAACAATAACACATCTACCATCCCTCTAGTTTCCTATCTAGAGAGAAGGAATCCACAAAAGTTTGAGACAGGCAACTTATGGTCAAATAGCAAAATCATAGCCAAACTAAAGCTATACTTCAGTTCCCTAGTTTCATTCCTTAGTAGATAACTAGAGCAGCAAGAAAAGAGTTCAAGAGTCAAGACCTCTCTCCTTAGGTACATATGATAGAAAATGTGAACGTAACTGACCTAGGTAGTCTAACAACGCTTCCTGGCCTCCAACTTAAATCCAGCTTAAATCCAGAATTTAAATCAGTTAAAAAAAAAAAAAAGCCTGGCAGGTAGCCTGGCTGTGGACTTCTATGCTCCTAATCTTTTCCTTAAGATTTGTCCTGGGGTCCCAAATCTAGAAACACTGAAATAATCAATGCAGGCAACCAATTCTACCCTGAAACCCTTCAGGGGTTTCTCAAAACAGCCCTTTTGGGAAGGGAGAAGATAGGCACTCCAGAGCACTTTCCTCACTCTAGCCTGGGCATTACAACAGTCTGTAACACTACTTGCAGCTCCAAAAACCTGTAGATTACCAGCTTCATTTGGCTCAGGACAGCCTTAGAGGTCTCAACCCTAAATCCTACCTTTTATGAATCACAACTGCAACCTTATGCCAGGAAATTCTAGAGATAACAATTTTAACAGTAAACCAAGGATTCCGGTCAATTCTAACTCAGTGTCAGGGAGCACTGCAGAACAGCCATTCCCTCAGGAATGGGAACTGAGAGAAATAACGTGACCAGCAAGACCAGAGCCTTACTGGCTAGGGCCTGTCCCGTAATACACAAGAAAGACAAACCTGGAGATGACAGCCATATCCAATCAAGAGTCCAGATCATAAGGTAGTATCATGATGACAAGGCAGTTCCAGAGACAAATTGAGAAGTCATTCTATATGTCAGAGCTAGGGTGAGGTCTTGCAATTGCCAGGCATGGTGATGAAGCTGGGCCAAAAATCAAGCCAGGTAGTCAAAAACCACAAGCTGAGGTCCAGATCACATATCTCTATGACTAGGCACTGGCATTGCTGTAGCTGAACCAAAGATCTGTAGCCCTTCTCCACCATAGCTCAGACAAAGACTGAAACTCCAGTGTTGAGCTCAAAGAGAACTCCTGGGCCCACAGGTGTGGCTCATTAGGGCTATTAAGGCTTATTAGTGCATTCAGAGCTTCAACACACCTGCAGTGTCCACCCTGAGGAACTCTAAAAGACAAAACAGAACCCCAGTACCAATGTCCCCCCCAACACAACCCTACAAGCTCCAAAATTCATCTTAAGTCTGGGAGAACTCCTTGAATCCCTTAGCTAAGAGACTTACAAACCCCAAACCTAACCTCCTACAAGTCCCAGTCTATGGTTGCCCTCTCATACTACAAATCAGCCAAAAAGGAAGACAATCCCTTTTCACAGCTCTAGTAGGCCCCTTCAGTGATATGTGCCTGCTCCAGGCAGTTTGGGTCGGTCACTGGTTGTCTTAAGACCTGCCTCACAGCAAGAGTCAATCTAGGCAACACATCACTGAGCTATTACACCATTTTTTTCAGGATGCTGGGACAACCCAATATGGGTTGGGTCACTTGGTATTCTTAACCAGACATACCTCTATTCTTGACACTCAACCCTCATCTAAGATATTTTCTACAGCTTTAACTACAGGCACAGAAACGTGTGTATTGAACAGTCCCTTGCCATCTCATAAGAATCTTCCCAGACACCTGTGCTGAGTGTACCAGAGCACACCACTTGCAATGATTTCAGTACAGGCTGGCAGTTCCACCATTTTTAGAAATCACTTGCAACATATATGGTGAGTACATAGAGAAGGCAGGGGAAAACTACAAGCTGACATTTCATTTTCTCCAATAATAAGCACTGCATATGTAATATCTGTACAATTCAGACATCATTGTGCACTCTTAGCAATAGTGATGGAACTTCTGCTCCTCACAGAAGGAAAAGGATGTGGTTGTCAGAGAATGGAGGCTACACTTCAAATCAGGTCTATACAGAGAGATTTTAATCTATCTCCAGTTCTGTTCATCACAGAACAGTTACCAGTGCCTAATTCACATAAAAATAATAATAATAACAACATAATTAAAAAAAGGTTGAATATCAAGGTCAAAGAAATGATGGAGAAGTTACAATGGCAAATGTCCCTTGACAGTGATATACCTGAGTGCCATGTCCATAGGCTCAACAGCTCAGGCAGGGGAAAATCCTCCTGTCTGTGAAAGTAATGCCTTTCTATTCACCCAGCTGGAGTAATATCCTAAGAAGTTAACATTAGATTTTAAAAATGAAACATCTCGCCTTCCAGAAAACCTTGCACTTTCTCAACACCCTGGAAGCTATGAGTTAAGCGTTCCTCAGTCATTCACCTCAGAAATAAAGACCCCATCCAGGGACCTGGAATATGTGGGTTATGCACTGAGAAAATACATTAACATCTTTATTGGCTGCTCCATCCAACCGAGTCTTTTCCCATAAAGAAAACAGTCCCTGTGACACTAATTTCCCCCTTTGAGCTGAGTGTTTTGTAAAAGTCTTTGTCTATCAAAGCAGCACTGAAATGGAGCCACAGATGTGTGGAGCCAAGCTTGCCCCCTGCCATGCTGTCAGGGCAGGCAGGCCCCTATGCCCTGCTGGGAGCCCTCACATGGCCCTGGCACATCTGGCAGGACCTGCCTGCAAAAGCCCCGCTCCATCAAAGCCCACTTTCTGCCAAAATATTTACCCAAAATAAGGCCATTCATCACTTTCTTCTTTGAATAAAATTCAAACACATTCTTCTACAGCAAGGTCTCACACCACAACAAACATCATGACAGGGTTTTATCAAATGTCCAGAACTGAAACCTAATCTGAGCCAAGACAGACAGGGCTCCCCTAACTTGGGATTTAGGGGATAGGTATGAGAGGCATTAATTGACAGCTTTTTCCAATTGGGAGCTTATTTTTACAGACATTTTGTTCTAGTTTTTAGTTAAATAACAAAAGAAGAGAAAGGAAAATGAAAGAGGCTGACAAGGAGAGGAGGATAATTGTGTCTCAGAAGCCAAAGCCACATGGAAGTATATTACACACCCACGAACAACAGCATCAGTGTGCTGTCCTACAATTACATGTTGTCCTGGGCAAGAGAATACTCCTAAGCAGTGCTACTGTGAGAAAAGCTGCATTTTACAGTGCCTGTCCCTTTCATAGTCAGGTTTTGCCTTGCAGCAATGAAAGTGGTGGCCAATGGGCAATCATTTTTCCCACACTTCTCACATTTCTTATACAGTTTTGAAATAAAACCATCATCCATGGCAAAAACTGTTGTTTCCATCCCTCTTGTCTGGCATATAGGAATACAAAAATGGTGGAGTTCTATGCCAGGTGTTATGATCTGAGGATCTCCCATCAGAAGAGTCACTGTCAGCTTCACCTCACAGTGATTCCTGTCCAGACCACAGAGCAGGATTTGCCTTTGCCTTTATGAAGCCACCAGCTCAAAGTGCCTTGCATGGATTTTCATCTAACTCTAAAGAGCAGCTTAAAAAGTGATCTCGACCATCTGGGCTCTTAGCTTTCAGGGTTTCAAACTGAGTAAAAGCTAAAAATATACGTATCATATCAGATTTTTTCCAATGGAAACCACCGAACAGAAGAAAATCTGGCTCTTTCACATTTCCCCTTTTAGGTACACCTACACTTTGATTTTCACTGTCCTTTCCTCCACCTCCCAAAACAAGAAAATACTAGCATCACCCTCACACCCAAGAGAAAACAACAGAAGTCCCTGGCTCTATCAGACATATTGTCAATGCCAGTCTAGAGCTTAAACACTGCCCAACTTTTTCACCTGCAAAATTTCACATATATCTTAAGTAGTACTCTACTGCCAATTTTGATAAGTAGATATTTTTTAGAACTTCACGATAGAGTCATATTTAGAGCTTTCGACTACAGTGCTTTTAATTAACAGGAGAATCATGACAGTCATTAAAACAATGGGGGAATAATCAAGTGTCAGTTTTATCAATTTCCCTGTTCTGAAACAAGATTGACACTTTTGAAGCAACGAGTAAGAGAAAAGAAGAAATAATTTTTTTCCCCTTGTTCAGCTGAAATCCTCCACACTGTGCAAAAATCAGGCTGGGAATTTCCTGAGAACAGACTTGATTAAAATAGAGAGGAAATTCCCTGAACTTGCTGTATCAACTCAATTAAAAAATAACATTTTAAAAGCCTTTTTGGCTAGAATCCATGCATGCAGAAACTCAGGATAATAGAAGAAAAGCATTTATACTTTCCCAACCTTGGTACAAGTCTGAACCAAATTTCAAACTGAATTTCTGATTTGGTTGTTCATTCCTTTTTCAGAACAACAGAATTTTTCATCCTTCCTGCAACAAGAGGCAGAAGACACAACACAAAACTCCCAGAGCAAGTATAAATATTAAGTTTTGTATGGCTCCCTACACAACATTAAGAAATTTGCATTATGTGAATGAAATAATTATTTTGCTAACAAGCTGGACGTAACTATAAAGTTAAAATTTAAAAATATGAACTGATTCAGACAAGGAAGTAAATTAAATGGTACAGTAGCAACAAAGACAGTTTCACATACATTCCATCCTTCCAAAATTCTTTAAAATACTAGGAGCAATAGTGATTTAATTTCAGAAAAACATGAACAGTTCAGTATTTTCTCAGGCTCATCTTGGCCCTTCTGCTGGGTTTGCCCAGCAGCCTCAAAAAACTTTAAAGAATTTGCAGCTCAAAAACAAGAACTGAAGCCCTGCAAACTGATCACTAACCTAAAGGATGTCACCAAACATCCATTAGTGAGAACCACCCTCTATTTCCTATTGAGATAGTCTGGACTGAAACAATTGCCTGGAGATGGGTGGCACCATAACATGTTTGCAATGTCCTGCAGCCTCTGGTCTGTTAGATGTGCCAACATCATGCACCTGGGGAATAAGGCTGCTTGTTCAGCAAGGTAAGTTTATCAAACTGAGATTCAACCTTTTCAGAGCTTAGGCATGTTGTTCTGCTCTCTAGGACTACAAAAATCTTCCTCATTCTTCAGGTCCTTCAAACTCCCTCTAACCAACTGCCTAACTCCATTCCATTAATGAAAAGAAAACCACTAAAAGTAAACTAAAAATAAGGATTTACATTAACCAAAAAGGAAATCGTGATTTCCTTTTCTCCCTTATCAGGTGCCACTACTAGATTTAAACACACACCTTCGAGATTTTCATCCCTCTTTCTCTACAATTGCTTCAGTTACTGTTGAAATGTGTAAAACACGGGAAACATCCGCAATTGGTGCAAGGACCCCAACTCTTTAACTGGTTTTGGCAACTCAGCCCTGAGTGACTTGGGTGTCAGTGCTCCCTTCTGTCTAACAGCTAGAGACATTAGATGTCCCAGTACACCGGGCTTTCCCTCCCTGAGAAGGAAACTGGTAAAGTAAGTGAACTGCTGATCAGTTTTTATCAGAGAACAAGATTCTCTTCCACAGTCTGCTTCACCTGATATTATGCAGCCTTGCACTTAGTTTTTCCCTATGAAATACATACTCCACCATAAATATGATGATATTTACCAGGAACTCAGAAATGGTTATTAAAATCAGATGAGAAAAGCAGTATAGATGAGACTGGACAATACCCCAAACCCTTGACAATGTGCTAATTTATGGAACAGTACGTCACTCATTTTTTGTCTTGACATCTTTTCTGACACAGAGAAAACCATGAAAGACCCATCAAAAATGCATGTATCATAGTAGGCATATGAACAACACTTGGCAGCTCTGAAAATATGAACATCAATCATTTTTTGGTGAATGTTTCTATCAAGCTGTGAAAATGAGCCTCTCAAAGAAGGTGTGTGGGAGAATATGTGTCCATTACACTCCAAGACCTCAAAAATCAACAACTCAACAGTCTGCACTGCTTTCTTATAGTATAATAATCTGTGAAATTCATAAACCTGTAGAGAAAGAAAGGTCAAATGATGTCCCTAACCTCTTATCTTTTAGATGCCTCCATATCTACTCATCCCTGACATTTAGGTTTGAATTTTCATGTTGAAGTTTCAGGAGCCCACAAACACTAATAGTCACCTACATCTACATTTATCAGAAATCTTTTTAAGATGTAAGAAAGCTGCATTTCTGTAGGGATTTTACCCCAAAAATCCAATCTCCAAGTTCCCCCCACAATTTGCTTCAACACCGAAGAGAGATTTTCAGACAGGCACAACTCAGTATGGGGGAAGGGAATTATATACAATTTATTACTATACACAATAAATACTATAGAAACTAAAAAGCAATTATATACACAATATTAACACAATCCCTACCACCCCTTGGACCCTCCCACATCAGTTCAGGAGAAGTCTTCAGCGAAAAGTCTCTCTCTCACTGGGGTATCAAGGAAGGGGTTGCACCCGCACCAGCCCTCAACTCCTGCTGAGGTCTCATCCTGAGCCAGAAAAAGCCTGCCGGTTTGGCTTCCTCTCTGTTTTAGCTGCTGCAGCTTCAGCTTTCAGTTTTTCAGCTGCTCCCGCCCAAACCTTGTGTGGAGCCTCCTCTGAGTCCCTTCGGCCCATCTCCAGTTTCTGCCTGGAGTTCTTCCAGCTCCTGCATGAATTGCAGCTGCTTCTCTGGGCAACCGGACCACTCCGGCCCGTCTCTTGGCTCGGCTCCAGTACCGAGCCCCAAGTCCACGCCACCGCCTCCCCAGGCTGTGGGGGAAGACAAAGAGCCCCCTAGCCTTGGCCATGGGTACTCAGTCCAGTTATAAACTGTCCCAAGCCCCACAGCCTACCTGGGGGGGGAAGAGGGCCTGGCCCCCGTAAGGGGCTGGAGGCCTCCCCCCTCTCACCTCATGGTTGTGAGTCTCTCCATCACAACACACACACTCCTACACACTGCCTCCAGCCCTGGCCAAGCCAGGGCCACGGAGGCCCAAGGGCCCCCCAGGTTCAAGGGCCCCTGGCCACCCCTCGGCTTCTCTCTCTCTCCCTCTCTCTCAGACACTCTCACACTCACTGCCAACAACTTCCGGTTGTTGTAAAATCTAATTTTACAGGAGCAAAAAAACAGCTGCAATTGGTCCCCTGACTGGAAACTCAGTTGGGACCAACCATTTCCAGCCCCCGGCCCCTGGGGTGGGGGGTTCTTAACCCATGACAATCTCTAACTCCTTATGAACTAGAGAGGCCAAGAAGTCAAACAGCTCACACACAATACATGAATTTTCTCCCTGCTATAAATTCAGGCATGAATTTATTTCTGGAAGGAAACTGCCCACAACAGACAGCAAATTTGCATATAGGAAAACAGATAAAGAAGTCTCTTCAGGTTACTCCAACATGTATCTCACATTTACCCACTGAAATTTCACACACACAAAAAAGTCCAGTTTCTCCATTGGCCTTTAAGCCTTTCTTTTAGTCTGTATTGATCCTTTGTATCCATGTTGTCAGAAGTAGTAACAACTATAAAGGAGAGGGGAAGAAAGGCACTTTCATTACCTCTGTTAGTGGCCTTCACCAGAGCTATTTGGTCATGAAGTTTCTCCAGTACTTTGCCAGAAATGACTGTGCATCAGCAATGACAGAAATAATACCTCTGTGTCAGCAACAACAGAAATGTGCAAACTGAAGTATCCCATTACTATATAAATATTTCTATGATAGGTTAGCTTTTCTGCAATTACTTTCTCTGGTTTTTTCTTTCTTTTTTTTTTTTGAATCCCTAAATCCCCAAAATCCCCATTATGGGGGAAAAAAAAAAGGAAAAAAGAAAAAAACCACCACTACCACTACCACCAAAAATTTCATAACTATGTCAATGCAATGGAAAATTCTGGTGCAATTTGTAGGTCCTCCTGGCAAGGCTGATCACACCTCTAGGTGAATCAGGATACCTACTCACCCAGCTCTAGCCTCTTCTTCCTAGATTAATTACTCAGCAAAAGAGACTACGAAGTGTCAGCTAGCACATTCCCATCACTCATACAAGGCAAACTCATCTGTTCAAATCAATATTCGTTAGCAGGCAGAACAAGCCAGTTTTGAGAGTGTTCTAATTAGACAATAGAGATTATTACAAAACACCTGCAATGTTTGTAATCGTTTAAAATAATGAGAATCAATATTAGCTTCCAAAGGCACCATATGGTAAATGCTCATTCCAGGCAGGTGGTCCCTCACAGGCTCCCAGTGTTTCAAAGTGATCATTAACTTTTTTTAATCTGAATGAACTTGTTCTCCATTAATGCCTCGGCTGCTGGTTTGTCCTCTGCATGTCGACCGCACATAAAGCTGCCTTAATTGCAGTGCCTCCTCGTCTTATGCTGCAGAACCTGAGACAGCTTCTTCAGGGGGTGACACCACCAGAACAGGTCCACCAGTAGAACAACATTGCTCCTCTCTGTAGCATCTGTGGTCAAGAATCTCAGAGGCCTTACAAACCATTTTCAAGCTTAAAGTGTTACTTAGTGTTTTCTAACTTAATGTCACAAACCCATGGCCATGCACCCAGTGCACTACTGCAAACGGTATCTCACAGCAGTGGTGTCTCTGTGAGGTGGCAGCCGGGCCTCTCACTGCAGGGCTACAAAGATGAGCTGTGAGAGCCCTACAGTCACTGTGCCAGCAGCTCTAGTTCTGCACAGTGCCAGGGAGCAACGTCTGAGTCCACCCCTCAGAAATCCACACCAATTTCTTTATAAATGGTAAAAATTAAGCTTTATAAACACACATACTGCTTAATCTCATTGAAAACAAGTAAGGTATCTTTTCTGTAAGTCATATCAGCAGATTTCTGTATGTTGGCTCAATGACAACTCTTCAAGTAACTGATTGTGTTTTCTAATTGCAAGAAAAGCAGATTAAACACCTGTAGTGTTGTGGAAACAATACATAATAACAAATATAAATACCCCCATAAGGTAGCTATTGCCATATCTCTTTTACAGAGGATAAAGATATAGTCTGTCCGTGCCAAGACAGAAATTACTATTAAACACAGAAAAATCTTCCTGTGTTGGTATGAAAACAGGCCTCAGTGTCTGCCCCAGGTACACTTTGTGCAGTGACTCCTAGAAGCTGATTGGGAAAGGAAAAAAAGGAAGATAAAGGAGTTAGTTCCTTAGCTTCTCCCTTTAGAAAGCAAGAAAAAAAACTGGATTCCATATAAATGTTACTATACTATTTTACAAATCAAATAATGTATCATTAAAGGTTCTCAGCCACATTCTTTGCAAGTATAACTATTTAGGATGCCAAAAAAGTAACCAAAAGGTCAGGAAACAGAGAAACAAATCTTGAGATTATCTAAGTCTAAACTTAAATAAACTTAATACAATTTTTGCTACTAAACAATAATTACACAGCACTGTGTTTACCTATCAACTCTCATGCCAGGGATCTCCAAGCATCTTATTTTCAAACTATTAAATCACTGTGCCCATCCCTGACATGCAGCCCCTTTTGTTACAAGAAGACGCTGCCTAAATGCACACAGCAGATTATTTAAGACAGGTGTACAGATTGAATGGTTATCAATTGAAACAGTAGCGGAAATGCAGAACAGCAATTGAATCACCTGAGTTGGAAATTAATTAAGACTCTGGGGTGAAAACTTCAGGACTTCCAGAATAAGTATCACTGGATTTGTAAGGATTAAAAGTAAAAAGGACCTCCTTTGAAATATTTAACTACTAGTCATGGTACACTTAGCACTGGTGGTGGGCATTAATTCTGAGTAATGTGGGGAAGGAAAAAGTCTAACAAAGACCAGATAATCTTGCAAGGTCCCTTCCAACCTGAGCTATTCTATGATCCTATGAAATCACAGATCTGCCCAAAGATCAAAGATCTGCCAAAGAAAAGGGCAGATTTTTCTGTCTGCTTTAGAGTAGACCTTGTAGTAAAGACAGTGATTTTTCTGCCTTTATTTTATTGTTTGAAATTCTGAGAAATGTCAAAACTCCAGAGAAATATTTTGATCACTGAAGTACATCAAGTGGTTTTGCAGGCTACTACTGGGAAAAAATTAAGCATTTAAATTTAAACTGCTAATAGAATTCTTTTCCAGTTCACTCACCTCCCCTTTAAAGAAACTGAATTTCATTAAAGAAATTTGTCAAAAATATACTTTGCAGAATATTTGATAGTCTTTACCATACCCCTGCTATGGACTTCCCACAACACAGAACCTGGGAGACATAAATAATGCATGTGTTGCTCTGCTGCCCTCTCACAAGCTGTAGCAGATGATTCACCAAAGAAGGTGCAGATGAAAAGACAGGACTTAGCTCCTGGGTCGAACCACAATCAGCAGACCAGCTAGATCAAAGTGGCACAAGGCAGTCTTGCTACCCCTCCACCAAGATGTTTCAAAACCTGGAGGCACAAAGGTGGTGCAAAGCCATCATTACTGTTTTACTTACCCGTTGGTGTCTCCCCTGTTGCTCCACCTGAATTTGTAACACTGATTTGTCCAGTATTTTGTCAGTAAGCTTTTCCCACAGCTTTTTACCCCTGTTCATTCAGCTTAGTTGGAATTAAATAACCATAACATAGCACAAGATGGGATAGATAGCAACAGGAATGTTTGTTTTGTGAGACAGGAAAGCCAAAGAACACAATAAGAAAACCTGAAGCAGGATTTATTATGAAGTTTGTCCTTGTCCAGAGTTTTATGCTTCATCTTCCTCATTCCTTTTACTTTGAATATATGCGGATGATTGCTTTGAATTGTTCTGGTAAAGCACTGCCTGCTAGAGAGACTGTGATGACAAACTCTCTAGGCACTGGCATTTGTCACCATGATTGCAATTCACACAATACATAAACTTTTTTAAACTGCTGTGAACATAACTTCAGGGAGTTAATAAAGCTGCTTTTCAGTCCCCTACCTCATTCCCTTTACAACTTATTCCAATTGCAATTGCTTGCAATGTGCACCCCACATCACATAACTACTTCTGCTACATGTACTCCCTGGGGCCATCCATCACCCCCACCTATCAGCAAAGTCCTTGTTCTTGTCCAATGATGGCTGACAGGGTACCACTAACACACATGGGTTTGTGTCAAACCTCAACTGACACCCTCCAACCCTCTACTCTGCATTTATCATTTGGAATTTCTCTTATTCTCAAACCCAACTTGGTCCATTGCTCACAAATCAACACTTCAGCAAGCACTTCCAACAGACCTATATAAGTTTCACACGGAAAACAGCATTTTTGCCACTTTTTTCTTCCCTGGAAAACTCAAAGGCCAAGTTCTCTCTCATTCAAACAGCAGTTACAGCAGCTTTACTCTGTATTTCACAGTTGTAAGTCACTGCTTCCCTGGCCTGGGAGCGCAAATAGCAACACACTGTTGAAGGATGTAGTAATGTTCTTTCCAATCAGGAAAAAGCACTAAGCAAAACTATACCTTTACAGAAGTCGTAAGGCACATAAAATTGAAGTTTGTCTACCCAGGCAGACAAAGCTGGGTAATCTTCCTTAAGCCACACTCCTAAGTAGTACACTTCAACACTTACTTGGAGCACGTATTTTTATCTTTGTCATTAATTTTATAGCATTCCATGTTATAGTAGGTTTCTTCCTGAGATGCATAAGAATGTAGGTAGTCTGAAGACTTTCCAAAAACATTTCAAACGAGATAGACTACACTAACAGTAAGAAGAGGCTGTGTCCTGGGGCAAGGAAAATTCCGGCTTGACTCAGACACGTGGTAGAAGTATGTGTGCAGTGTAAAGACACAATAAATAAAATGGTGGGCCTTTTTAGACATGGCTTCTTTTGGCTCTATTTTTGAGCTCCACGCTTATCTCTGCAGAAGGTCTGTGATCTGACCTACAGCTTCCAGGCTTGGATGTCACAAGAGTATTTTGATACATTTAATTGCAGCACTCCACCCCCTGAATTTCTAGTGTGGGCTCTTCTTTGGGAAAAGGATGACAAAGAATGATAACAAATATTGTAATTTAATATTAACAAAATTATTCAAAACATCTCGGTGTTTTAAAGTTTTGAAGCACCCAGGTGCTTCACCAAGAAAACAATTTACTAACTATTCTTTATGTACAGATCTTCATAGTTGTGCACAGGGGATTCTGGAAGCAAAGTAATCCTTAAAGCATCCCAGAGTGCATATATTAGTTCCAGATGGATAGCACCCAGCTTAATACATAAGCACTGCTGAAAGATACATGATCACAATTTCCCTAGCTGAATATTGTACCAAAATATCTCCCCTCCTCTAGTGACCACTCATTGAAGTGGCAAAATTGAGTACTGTAGTATTATATTTGTTGTAAGAAACACTATACTGACTTTTTCCACAGATATTCTCAGTCCTCTGCACATGTAGTGAATCAGAAGAGGTCCACTACAAGGAAAATGTGGTAGGTCTAAGCCTAAGCACTGTATTAATTTTAGCTCGTGGCTGATTAATTTAATGCATGTGAAAGGAAGAGATAAGCATTTAATTGTTACTAGAAGTGGAGAAGCTGATCAGGGTTGAATTAGTAGAATCTGTGACCTAATTTCATCATTGTTTTAATGTTCTAAAAACTCAGAGCCTGTGCTCCTGCCAAGATGAGGCAGACTGCTCTTCAGACTGCCTTCTGCAATGGATTTTCCCTTCTCCCTCTCCAATTTCACATTGCTTCTAAATGAAGGTGCCCAGCCCATCAGCTTGTAATTACTTCTCTGCTACCATAAGATACTCTGCCCTTTATTTTTTGTGTGCTCAGGCCCTGTTTTTCATGCAACACTAGACTTCAGGTTCTACACTAATTTGATCCTGACAGTGGTATGATTGACAGCAGCTCCTTCAAATGTCCCAAAATATGCACATGCATAAAGCACATGCTAGATACTGTATGCTATGTATCTATATGTTACCACAAAGACATATGTGTTATCCTAGGGAAGTCTTCAGAATAATCAAGTTATAAGACCTTGGAACAACTGAGAGAGGGTTGAGTGTGACACTCAGGTGTTAGCAGAAATGAACCTAACCTCCACTACTCTAAAGAGATTTTGTTCTGCAGCCTAGCTCTAACACTCTAACATGACTAACTTTAGGGTAGTATCAATACCTTTTCCCCCAGAAAAACAAATATATTACCACCCCTTTCCCTTCTTCGCTTCCTTTTGGGAGATCATGCTCTGCATGAGGCCAAAGGGACAAGATCTTCTTAATCTTGAAAAAAATTAGAAATAACCAAAAGGGAAAGGAAGTGGATTAGAGCTAAACAATTTTGTCTTTGTTTCCTTTCCTTACTTCCCCCTTCCACAAGAAAAAGTCTGTTTGGAAAGCATTTGTTTGCAATGGTTTCATTCAGTAGGAGACCGAACGCCTCACACTCAAACTCTTTCTGACACCAGTGGAGTCCTGGGTGCTTAGATGCTTTTAAGGATGAGGCGCTAGGTATGAGAGAGTCTGAGTTATTATCTAACAAAAAAAATAGTAACTGAAATTAGATCTCTCATCCCCCTCCACCCCCATCATTTAAGACAAATCATTTATCTTCCTAGAAAGCATGAAAAGTACCAAATTCCACCTACTTATAAGTTGGATAAGGTTGCTTATCCAAAAGGAGATGTAACACTCCCAAACAGGACTTCTTCAAAACAAGACTGCTTCCCCTTTGTGATTTACATTTACCAGAGAGTCTGTTATTAGCCTGATATTTTGTCTCTGACAATGTGAAAAATATCACTGCCATAAACCCTGCTGTCCTTAGTAGAAGTGGAACTACTTGGCAAAACCTAATAAAATGAGGAACAATTACAGCAATCGCCAATGAATACCTAAGTAACAGATGAGCCAGATGCCCGCACATACGCACACACATCCACACACAGACAAGCATTTCTTCTTCACATGATACCTACACCAGCAGAAAGTGTATCTTAAGAACACTACTCTATTAACTTTATGCCATAGAAGGCAGAAGTGCACTGGCACGAAAATGGATGAGGTGCTTTCACAGATCCTTAACTCCCGATTCACATTTCTCTTTACAAACTTAGGTTAGCATCTAGCTTACTTATTAAATAGTTCTGCTTTTTCCTGGGTTCTTACCAAGGAGAGCTAGAGAGGAGAGACTGTCTAAGATTTTATAAATGCAATAAAACTTTCTGTTCTCTCTTTCCCACCACCTCTACTTTGAAGAAAAGTTTTGAGCAATAAAATACAACAGCTAAAGAGCGATGAAAGGAAATAGGAAATTGAAACACTTCAAGCTGCTCCAAGAACCAGTGCTGATCAGGGAAACAAATGCCCTTATGTCAACAGTCCCAGGTCTGGAGGAAGAGAAGGAAGGGAAGATCTAAGCTGTCTCAGCAGAGGAAACAGAAAGATATAGGCCTTGCTAGTTCAGTTGGGACATCGTGAAGAGTTTGAAAGAGAAGAAACATTTTGAATCTTGGGAATTTACTGCAGCAACCCTAACACTACCTTAAAAGGCTATTATTCAAGGTTCCTGAGAAAAATTGCTCACTATCCTCTATCCCTGACCTCTGTTGTGAGTCCCCACTATCAAAAGAGAAATTCTGAAAATAGAGAATGCAATATTCAATTCTAGAAGTTACTCGGCTGAAATCACTAGAGTTCTACAAAACTAAAAGTCACCATTTAGATCCAAGGAGGGAATATTCTGTAGGGACAGTGTCATGGTCCACTCTTCCATGTCTTGTAGAGTCTGTCTTGCAGTGCTCAAGAGGGGTACTTTGGGGCATGCTACTGTTTAAAATATACCTGGATTCAAGTTATTCTCCCAGCTGCTATGTCTGAAGCATTTTGGCAGTAAACTCCATTTGCTGATAGGAAAGGTGTTAATTATTACAACTAGAAATTTGCTCCATTTTTGGAAACTGAATTAGTCAGACAATATACTCATATAACTACTTTTAATTCTATTACAACACTCTTGTTATCTGAAGGGTTCACAGAATCACAGAATCAACCAGACTGGAAAAGACCTTTGAGATCATCACGTCCAATCCATGACCCAACACCACCCAGTCAACTAGACCATGGCACTAAGTGCCACATCCAGGGAGGTGAATCCACCAGCTCCCTGGGCAGACCATTACAAAGTCTGATCACTCTTTCTGTAAAGAATTTCTTTCTAATGTCTAACCTAAATCTCCCTTGGCACAGCTTAAGGCTGTGCTCTCTTGTCCTACTGCTGATTGCCTGGGAGAAGAGACTGACCTCAACCTCGCTCCAATCTCCTTTCAGGCAATTGTAGAGAGTGATGAGGTCTCCCCTGAGCCTCCTCTTTTCCAGGCTAAACAGCCCCAGCTCTCTCAGCCTCTCCTCATAGGGCCTGTGCTCCAGTCCCTCCACCAGCCTCTTTGCCCTTTGAACACTCTCCAGCACCTCAGCGTCCTTCCTAAACTGAGGGGCCCAGAACTGGACACAGTACTCTAGGTGTGGCCTCACCAGTGCCAAGTACAGGGGCAGAATCACTGCGCTGGTCCTGTTGGCCACACTATTCCTCATACAGGTCAGGATGCCATTGGCCTTCTTGGCCACCTGGGCACACTGCTGGCTCATGTTCATCTTCCTGTTGATTAGAACCCCCAGGTCCCCCTCCGCCTGGTCACTCTCCAGCCACTCTGTCCCCAACCTGTAGTGCTGCAGGGCGTTGTTGTGGCCAAAGTGCAGGACCCTGAACTTGGTCTTGTTAAACATCATTCCATTGGATTCAGCTCATTTATCCAGCCTGTACAGGTCCCTCTGCAGAGCCCTCTTACCCTCCAGCAGACTGACACTCCCCCCAACTTGGTGTCATCTGCAAATTTGCTGATGGTGGGTTGTGTGGCAACATAGAAAGCCCTGCTTCTCCAGACAGTAAATCAAGAAAGTCTTTCTTCTCTGGATAGTAATTCAACAGTGTTTTCTCACAGCTCTGAATTCTCCTCCTTTCTCCCTGCAAATTGCCACTGCTGATCAATCTCATTAAGCATGTTAATACACTAATACCTCCACCGTATTTGGCCTTAACTTCTTTACATTACTCTAAAGCTTCATGTGATTCAGTTTTGGTCTGCACCTTGAAATACAAACCAAGGCCTCTGTACAGATTAACTTTGGAGTTCTCTCACACATCTCACAACATCTCTCACCACAGTACCTGTCCACATATTTACACAACTCATCAACAGGTGCTTATTCTTAATGATATGCCTTTGGTTGCTTATTTTTGCAGATTTCAGAGGAAAGAATTGAGGTGGTTTCCTCAAGCTTGAACTTGCCTATATTTAATAGGTCTACTCTTGCCTTCTCAGAGATCTAAGAAAACAAAGGAGAAATGGTCAGTTATGCAGTGCCTGAGCCCCTCTGAAGTAGCTGCAGGGAAGGAGGCAAGGACTTATAATGAGAACACCTATTCCTTCCTGTTCACAGCAGGACTAAAATCTACCACTTCATTTTGCTATCAGAAGAAAAGAGTAATCAGTCATTGTCAGCCAAGGTAACTATGTTCAGAGTGATAGCCTTCATGAGAAAATTTAAAGATCCCATTTTCTATTCCCTGGTCTGGCTAGATCCTTCCATATAACTCTTCTGCCATAAAAAAAATCAGGCATTATTACAGTGATGAGGATGGTACATGCAAGAATCACATAATCATAGAATGGCTTGCATTGGAAGGCACCTTAAACATCATCTAGTTCAACACCCCCCACACACAGGCAGGGACACCTTCCATGAGACCAGATTGCTCCAAGCCTCATCCAGCCTCCCCTAGAACACTTCCAGGGATGGACCATCCACAACTTCTCTAAGCATCCTGTTCCAGTCCCTCACCATCCTCATAGTAAAGAATTTTTTTCCTAATATCTAATCTAAACCAATTCTCTTTCAGTTTAAAGCCATTCCCCCTTTTTCCTCTCACTACACGCTCTTGGAAATAGTCTTTCTCCATCTTTCTTGTAGGCTGCCTTTAGGTAGTGGAAGGCTGCAATTAGGTCTCCCCAAAGTCTTCTCTTCTCTAGGCTGAACAATCACAATTCTCTTAACCTTTCTTCATTGGGGAGGTGCTCATTTCAATGGCCTCTTCTGGACTCGCTTCCACAGGTCCATGTCCTTTCTATGCCGAGGACCCCAGAGCTGGATGCAGCACTCCAGGTGGGGTCTCATCAGAGTGGAGTAGAGGGGCAGAACCACTTCCCTTGACCTGCCGACTACACTTCTTTTGATGAACAACAGATAATTTCTTCTTTTTAAGAGATAATTTTTTTATTGTCTCACAATCATAAATGTAAGGTTCATCAGTACTTGTGGGGTTCCAAATTGTGACCTTCCCACCTCCCCTGAACTGCCCGCTTCATACTCCATTCATCTGCCAAGAAGATTCTTCTTTGATGTTAATTAGTCTTAGTCTCCTGAACTCCAAGACAGTTGTCTTGATGTACTCAACAACAGAGTGTGGCCTCTGTGATTACGCAGTGAGGTCCTGGTCAGCTCCTGTCCCAAAGCCCAAGATTTATATGTTGCCCAGTCTCCTTTTGGCTTGGCATTATGTGCTCTGCCAGTGGTCTGAGTCATTCCCGTTAAGATGCAGTGGCCCCAAGATGGGACTGACAGGCTGTGATGAAGAAAGACAGAAGAAGGGGATAGATGCTCCCTTTATTTTGTCATTGCATTTACCCAAGTGCTGCAAGGGAAATGTTACCAGGAAGTTGTTAAAGGGCAACTTTTTCTGGAGTCACTGATACATCTCCGTGTGACATTTACTCTGTGAGGAATGATTTATCCCTTCAGAAGGAAAGGCCTGAGTCACAGTTCAGCAATAACAAGTAAATCACCTTCTGGAGAAAGATAATGGCTTTGCCTAACATAGGGCATTTTTAAATTTATCAGACTAAACTCTTCCTCATTCTTAATGAATACTTAAATTTTATGTTTAAAGTATGTATGGTATTAATGCCTCAAAACAGTCAAGAATATCTGGGGTTTATTCCCTTCTATGCTACTAATTCCCTACAGGACCCTCTTCCTCCTTTTCCCCTTGGAAGACAAGACACTAACCATTCCCTAGCCCACACAGTAATTATGGGAACACAATCAATATTGGCAAAGAAATCTGACTTATGGATTGGAAGTGCCAGTGGGAGAGTAAGGAGTACTGGCTGCTCACTTTTGTACTATTCCAACAGAAACATAATAGAAGAGCCACAATCAGGAGAATAGACTCATCTGCACTGAGAAACTTCCTAGCACAAAATTCTTCCTAGCACTGCAGAGCCTGACATATGAACAACAACAAAGAAAAAAAAAACACGGGAAGAGGATAGAACATAAAAACATCAGTATTAATAAATAATATTCACCACCAGAATGCTTTTTAACACCTTTCCCCATGTCTTATCAGGTTACAGCAACTTATGCTCTGCCCCAAACTGTCTGCTATTCACTATAAGATTATTCTCCAGTGATGTATTCTCATTATTTAGCCTAATCCACTTTGAAGTGATTTGAGCTCCAGTTTCTGCACAGGTTTAACTTTGATCACTTACAAGTGGAATCCTCCAGACATACACAACAACTGTGCAAGTACAAGGAAAAGACACAGAAGAAACACAGGGTCACAGTTAAGCATGTACTGGAAAAGCTCTACAATGTGACCTACACAGAATTACTGGAGGAAAGGAGAGAGAGATTTATACCTATTTACATTATCCTTGCTTCAAACCAGGAGCAATATCCCCTTACTCTAAAACACAGAAATTTGCTATGAGAGTTGCTCAAAAATAAGATGCAAAAGGAGCCTTCAGCTGCAGCCACTTCAGCCTAGAAAATGACGACACAGTGATAATGTCAGACAGGGTTAAAAAGAAGAACAAAAGTCCAGCAGTTGTACCTCCACAGGGGAGCTTAGGTATCCAGAAAGTTTCTGGCATTATTCAGTGCTGCAAAGAGCAAGATCAGCAGAGCCTGCAGGCAAATATTCTCACCTGCAGCGATGGTGCTCAGGTGATCACATGCCAGCATGTGCACCCTGTACTCTCTACCAAAAGTCTGCTTCAAGTTGTTACGGGATCCTGATGTGATCAGAGCTTAAAGGTGCATCAGTCAATGCTTGTGCATGTGGTGAGCAGGACCACAAGTGCTTTATACTCAGAACTAAGCCAAATGTATTTTTAGGATGGAGAAAATGAAGAGCAAGGACATAGGACAGGCTAGAAAAAAAAAGAGACGTTTAAAATTACCTGTATTGCTTTTGCTGAGGGCCTTTTCTCTTTCCCACCTGCCAATTTCAAGACACAGTTTCATAATCTGGATTGCAGCACACTGTGCACAGTCCTAGCAGGGGCCCTGGGAAAAAGGTCTGTCCTTTCACTGTGTCTGTCTTTTTGGTTACTCCTGCCAGTATTCTCCCACAGCAATGTTGTGCTGCAAAGCCTTTGCCTATTAAAGTCACAATCTTCTTCAAGCCCCACTGCACACTTCAGAAGGTCCTCTCCCTCAGCCATATGATCCACCCCACCCAGTGACACACATTTTCCTTTGAAATGTCTTCTCTGAGTTCATCCTTTGAAGGAGAGAATGATGTGGCATAGGAAGCAGTAAGAAAAATCCCATCTGCCATACAATCATTAAAAGTTCTGCTTAAGGAAGAGCAACTGCATTTGGCCATGTATTGCATGTCAATTGAGACACTGCTCTCTTCCAGTAACAGCTGCAGACTAACTGCACTGGCCTGTGACAAGCCATTATTTCTCAGAAGTGGTCCAAAGACTGCCAAAAGGTTAAAAACTAGAGGAATGCACACCTTTTTACACTCAACCAAAATGCATATCCTGCAGCCAGTAAGATCATGTGTTCCTTGACTACTCAGTGAGATGGGTCCATCTGCAAAGAAAGGGAGCAGTGCCTTGAGAAAGGACAAAAAAACCCTGATAGAAGTAATTTCTTCTAGGCAAGCGATACCATGCTGTCACTCTCTGTTTAAGCATACATAGATCACTTAGCTGACGTGAAGCTTGCATTTGGTAAGAAAGAAAAGGACAAATGGAAAGCATCCACCAAACTTATCTCTCTTCACCTTCTATTGCAAGCCCTTGGATGCTCCATGAATCCAATGTCCAGACTGTTTGCTCCACTGCACAGAAATGCCATCATGCTGAGAGTCATTTGGCAACACCTGCCAGTGATGACTCTGTTTTATAACAGTCCATTAGCACAAGGTTCTTAATGAAAATGAAAGCTGGTAATGAAGCCAAAAGGCAGCAGCAGCCTGTAGTCTGGGGAGGGTAATTAAGCTAGAAGAGATGGGGAGACTGAAGAACAAAATTAACACATGGAAAAAGGAAAAAGAGACCTGGTAGTGCATTAGCACTAATGCAGCTATGGCAAACCATCCAGTTTCCCTTATGAAAGCATTTTGTTTGCATTTGATGGACTATTTTTTTATTGCTAGCTGATATAACAACAGATTATTGCTCCATCAGAGATACAGACATCAAGTAGAGCAACACACACAAGATTTCAACGTGGAGCAGATAAAGAACCTCCAGAAAATGAAGGCTATCTATATATCTATATTGTGGTATATTTGTGCTTTGGAGAAGGGAAAAGATTTAAGAGATCCTCCTGTAAGTTGCCACCTCATGTTCACTAGGTGCGGAAGAGAAAGACTGGCTGCCAAGAATGGTTTATTTTCCATACAATTGTCAAAAGTCAGCGGCTCATCTTTTCACTCAGTAAAGTACTCTATAAGCTATCGCTGTGGTTCTCATTGGTAAGATGTTCCCTCTTGATACTGGACCTAGAATACCTTTGTATGATTAAGCAGCACCCTTTCTAGGTAACTCCTCTGAGACAACCCCAGGATAATTCTTTTTTCTTCTGTGCATTTATGTTCTGTATGTGTTTGGAGACAGCTTTCTCATCTTGCCACTTTCTCAGCATAAATACTAGGCCTTTCACTGTTCCCTCATAATCAAGTCATGCGTGATCTTAGTCATCAAGCCCATTCAAAATCCTTACAAATCGTTTGACATATCTCCACCTTACAGTATTTAAGGTCCTTAAAAGTTTAGTCTAGGTGCAGATCTCTTTATAGATGAATTATCCACCTACTGCTTTAGGAAGGATGTCATGGCATTTATGCAACATTTATGCTGTTTTCTATCCACACTGACGATTGCAATTCTTCCCATTCTAGACAAATGTACACATTTCATTAATATGTCATTTCTTCCCCTCTTTGTTATCACTAAGAAAGCACTAGACAGAAATGACAGTAACTTCCAATTTGTCTAGCCTTCTCAGCTCATGAAAATGCTGTTGCATTTTGAATTACTAATTTATTTTAGAAAACTCTTCATGTTAAAGCCAAATTTTAATTGTGGGGGTTTTTTAAAGTAAGATTATTTAGGGCTTTTTGTCAAATAATACATTGAAGTCTAGATGTATCACAACCACTGTCTCCATTTCATCCATTAATTTTGTAACTGAGTCCAAAAGTAATCAAATGTCTTCTATGAGTTTTGTTTATTAAATGTTGCTGATAATTGCTCATGGTTCTGTTACTCTGTATAGTTGCAAATTCATTATGCTTAATATTGCTTCCATTATTTTATTAGTGGCTGATAAGGCCTTTAAGAAATAGTTTGAAAGTTAATTCATGCAATTGTTTGGTGAAGGACTAGAATTAAGCCATGCACAGAATCTAACTGTTGAAAAGCTGCCATAGCTTTTTATTCTCATGAGCATAATATAAAGGACCAGAAGAAACATGAGCAGACAAGGACTAGAGGCTATGTTATGATAGCTATACTATTGTAATACAGTTAAGGCATAGACACAATGTACCACAACTATTAGAGAAAGGTTTGACAGCCTCATAGAACAAAAGACTGATGATCCCAGTGCCTGTGGGTTTGGCTAATTTTTACATATTTCATTATCATCTTATACAGCACAAAGATATCTCGTGGACTTCAGGGTCTCACACATTGGAAATTATAATAAGAAAGGTGTACTTAAAGGTCTTTCTTTGAAATAATGCCAGCAAGGTGGGGGGAAAGGTTTAAGAAGGGGGAAATATGAATCTCCAGAGCCTTGTGAGAGAACAAGAGGAATTTTTGCTTTCCTTCTCTGAGCAGCCACCATGCCCACAATTGAGAGCAAGGGGTACACCAGAGGGATAAAAGAGGGGACTCTGACACTCTTTGCACCATCCCCATGGTGCCAACTGCCTCCAGATCCTTTTGTTTTGCCCCTGTTGAAAATTCACATTAACATGTCTAAACATTTCCAGCAGTGGCAGTAGTAGTGGCACCAGCAGAGAGCTCTGTCAGATAGCAGGACAGCCTGCTGTCTGCTTTGGCTCAGACATTGTACCTGGGAAGACTGGAGACCTACAATCAAACCTTTTTATGAGTGGATTGAATAAATGGCTCTATTTACAGCTGTTTATGTGGCATCCCAGCAGTCACCAAGTAAACACCTGAACCTAGGCAATTGCTGGCCTGTAACTAGAGACTGGCCATGTAATAAATACAAAGCTCAGTAAAAAGACAGATCATCTTGTAATAAGAGAATCATTAATCAGTCTTGTTCTTCCAGTGTTTCCCCCTTTCTTTAAAGCACTCTACTAACAAAGTGAAATTTCTATATACAATGAAAGGTAATCTCCCCATTTCTTGGCAAGCCAGTGTCTCAAATGCAGTTGGGACTTTTTAATTAATATTAGATGCCTGTGAAAGATTAAGAAAATGCAACAGAAGCAAATTCTACACTGTGTAAGAGTAATATCATTCCTTAGGCTCACTTCTAATGTGACTTCAATGTGACTTGCGGTACCTAGTGTGTTCTGCTGAAAGTGCACTCAGCTCTGTAGCTCCGTGCCAGCAGGAATCTGACTCTCTGGGCTCTGTTCCCAGCCTTAGTAGTTCACTTTTATCTCTGTGGAAAATCAGGCAGTCTCTGTCCTTCACTGTCTTCTTCTGTTGAGTGGGAAATACTAAGTGCTCTGAGTGATTCACAAGATACTCTGCCAGTGTATCTTGTTTTTAGCTCTGCTGTCCAAACAAACCCTACTTGTTGAAGGGCCAGAGTTATGCGCACTTAACTGACAGAAGAGCAAAACTACTCCAACTTAGAACCAGAGCAAAACTAGTAAGATCAGAATATGTCTGACACCACAAAAGCAATGACAACAAACATTAACTGGCTCTTTCTTGGTTCATGTAATGTAGAAGGGTAAAGACCATACAGTCATAGTCACTGTTGTGATTGCAGTCCCTAAGAACAGAGCTAAAAGTCTTGAGGGAATGGGGACAGCACACACAGGGGTGAAACATAAAGTGAGAGTAGTAGCAAGGGTAGGGACAAAAAAACTTTCTTCCCTGTTCACTTCTCTGAAGAAGGTGTCACACCAGGGTGAAATATGTTAGGTGCCTATCAGTTGCTGCTGCCACGGCTGCTGCTTGGGGAGCAGCCAGCAGTGACTCCCAAAAGCTGGAAGCTGCAAAGTGGAGAGCAAACAGCAGGTTCAGAGGCAAGATACAGCCCTAAGGTGGGAAGTCGGCACCCCAAATATTAACTTGCCTCTCTTTGGCTTCAACTACCCTGTGTAGGAACAGAGAACATCCTTCCAGTCTATTCTTTGAGTAGTACAAGCTGCAACTAATTAGTCTCAGGAACAGACATTTTAGAAGGGCCTGTAGTGAGTGACAGGACAGGGCCTAATGGTTCTAAACTAAAGGAGGGTAGATTTAGTCTAGATATATGGAAGAAATTTTTCACAATGAGGGTGATGAAACACCACCCAGAGAGGCGGTGGATGCCTCATCCCTAGAAACATTCAAGGTCAGGTTGGAACGAGGCTCTGAGCAACCTCATCTGGTTGAAGATGTCCCTGCTCTTTGCAGGGGAGTTGAACTAGATGACATTTAAAAGTCCCTTCCAAACCACACTATTCTATGATTATATGATTCTATGAAAAATAAACTGCTCTGAGTGTAAAAGCTCAATTTCACTTGAAAGCAGAGCTGCTATATCTTTGTGAGAAACACCTAAGCCTCTCCAGCAATACTGAGGTTAGCATGGACCCTGCATGCCTCTGTTCCCATCATGCACACATTCAGCAGAGCACCTACTGGAGTTTTTGCCCCAATCCCATAATCCCTCTCCTGTTTTCTGGCATTATTTGCTTTCTTGGCACCAAAGCACAATTTCTCTAGGATCTTCAGGCAGTGCTGCACTATAAACCCAAGTGGTGCCAGAGTCAGAAGAGGTGAAGAACAGGGCTAAAGGTGAACTAAACTCCTTGCTCAGGGCTGCAGCCTGAAGTCCAGGCTCCTGCCCGTGGTGACACCCGCCAGGCCTGTAGGAGCACAAGCCAGTCTCCAGGTCAGTTTGCAGATAAGGTGCAGCATGACCCAGCCTGCAAGCTGTGTTGCCCCTACAGAGTCTGAGCATGCCAGTCCCATGGGGCAATTTCTCTTCTCATCCCAAGAGAGGGCTGAGCCCCCCCATTTTTACCAGCATTGTGTCTGCCCCACTCATTACTCAGTGGGAGAAGTAAGAGAGGGACTGAAATAACACAACAAAATCTGACATAATGTGGTTCAATGTGTGACCACAGCATGCGATATGAAAAGAATACTCTTCTTCTTTTGTACCTACTACCCAAAAACCTAGCACACTTACAGAGTAATTAATTTAGTTTCATGCAACAGAAGACAGGGAAGTTATCACCACTTCCATTTCACACATGGACAAACTGAAATTCACTGTGGGCAATCAGAACAGTCTGAAGCAAAATCAGAGCAACCAAGAACTGAATTGAGGACTCTAAATCTTGTGCCTAAACATTACCTTTCCTTTCTCAGCATGACCTCCTCCCAAGCTGAGATGCTACTTTTCCATATTAAAGGGTATTACTTTCCTCCCTAGAGAGACCTGAAGGCTGAGCTAGCTTCTCTCCTTTCTCTTTGCTTAGAGAAAAAAAAATCCCTCATCCACAAACACACTCCAAAGGCAGTCTTATTTAATCCCAGTATAATTCTCACTGCTCTTTCTTAATCCTTTCACCTGTGAGATAATTGCCAGCATTATGGGAAGAACTCAGTGTTAATCATAGACTTGCATAAAAAGCGACAAAGAACCAGATCAAACAGACCAAAGAAAATCACAAGGCCTGTTTTAACTATGCTCATACACATCTATTCCAGACACCCTGCTGAACTAGCCTCTTTCACAACATATGAAAGGTCTGCTAATGGGCCTGGAAGGGAAGGCCATGAAAAGCCATGTCAGTAAATGAAGGCTTTAGTCTTCTCCTATTGCATTGTGGAATGAGATGTCACAAAAATCAAGGAACCAAAATTAGCTACCAATATCTATCTGCCTAATATTCAGCAAAAAATATTGTAATGTTATCTTCCCACTTCATTCTGTCCAGCAGACCAGTGTTCACAGTAGATTCTTCTCCCACCACTTACTCTGAGACACTCCTCCCAGACAAGAGTATGTATGTTTCTACTGCACTTCCTTCTGCTTCCACACCTTCCCTCTTTCCACTGCTGATGCTGTACATCCATTCCTCTTACTCATAACTGAAAAAAGATTTACACTCTTCGATTATTTCAGTGCCTTCCTTCTTTTACACTTGTCCTTAAAATTCATGCCTTCGAGGAGAAACCCACATTGTCTCTGTGTGCTCATATGTACTTCCCCAACAAAATCCTTACACAGCACATTTGGGGCACCTTTGCATTATGATAGGTTTTTTCATTCTGCAGATTTTTTTCGAAAAGAATATGTGTTGTTCTCTTTTTAAAATATGACTGCTATTTCTGCAATCATGTATGTGTTTATCAACAGATAAATACAGTTTTAATCTTTGTAGAGTATTGCTTTAGCAAGTGGAATCTAATTGAGAGAGCCCCTGGTAGAACAAGCAAGTTATTTGGTGGTTTATAAAACAGATTGCACTGGTGCTTACAGAAACAGAAATGGACAAGAGAACTCTGCCATTTATTGCCTGTTCTCCTCCAGTTCTCTCCATCTCCCTGTGCTTCTGGTTATTCAACTGTAAAACAAGGAAAACAAATAATTAACCTTCTTACTGGATGAACATGAAGCTGAATGATAATGCTTTGTACTTATTGTGCATTGTTTCAGGACACTCTGTAAGTGTCAATGCAGCAGCCTCCTTGTGCGGTGGTGAAGGGCTTTTGTCCCCACGCCACTGCCACAGAGGCACAAAAACCCCAACAATTCGTAGGGAAAGCCAGCTGCAGAGTCAAGGACACCCCTCTCACTTCTGAGGCCTCCCCACTAAGCATGATGCTTTTCAGGAATGTACTCCAAGTATTTATGATACACTTACCAGTTCAGGAGGTTGGTAGGTTGTCAACATGCTACATGTGCACTGATGACAAACAACCGGCACACAAAACAAAGAGAATTTTTTTAGGAGATTCACAGATAGATATGGCTGGAAATAGCAAGGGGAGGAAAAGCAATCATTCATAAGAGCAGAGGTCATAACTCAGTATCTCTTAAAATGAACTGCTGAGAAATGGCCAAGTGGAAATCCCAGAAAATAGAGCTGTAACAAGCTCAATGCCAGAAAGAAGGAAATCAGTGTCTATCCACTGAGCACATCAATATGGAAACTTGTTAAGAGGTTTCAAGCTCCAAAATCAGTCAGATGGGAAAAGAATGAGAGACAAAGTGATTTCTGAAATAAATTTATTTTCGGTTATTTTTGGAAAGGGAGACAAAAAGGAGGGACATGGGTACATTGGAAAGCTGACAAAAATCATTATTCTCTATAAATTGCTTTGACATTGTATAGGCAGTGACCTTCACAGCACTACCAGTTTAATGGCATTTACTTCAGCAGTAGCTGATTTCACTGTTAAACAGGGATGCATAGCACAAGATTACACAACTAAATCACTCGCGTAAATATTTAATATCATTGCCTTTCTTTTTTTTCTTTTTAACAAATCACTATCAAAGGCAGTAGAAAACACATTTATTTATTCTATCCTGGAAAAAGCTTAGTGCTCATGCATTTTATCTATCTAGTTCTCCAAATGACTTTGACACTTGAAAGCCCTTGTGATCAAAACAATCTCAAGGAAGGCAATTTTGCAACCATTTAAGAACTGATTTCATGCACTGATCAACATTTACCAAACTTGCCGATGGAATAGCACAAAGTTTAACCCAACAGATTGATAGCAAACACCTGAAGGAGAAAATTAGCAAGAAAACTGCACTGGTTTAAATAAAAGTACCTTAGAAGACAAAACTCAAGAAAATCTGAGATTATGTCTCCACTCTTTCCCCCAGGCATAAAAAAAAAAAATTATCAGTATTTGGGAAATCAAAGGGAACTAGCACTAACAGAAAAAAAGTCATACTTTTGGCTGACAATACAATAAGCACATCCTCCACAAAATATATTCATTGCATTATGGACAGACAGTGCACCATAGCAGATTTCTCATAAAATACATCTGTTTTAAAGGTGGAGTCAATAGAGACAAAGAGTACAGTACAAGAAAGTAGCAAAGAAGAATTACTAATCATGTCTCTAGTATCATATCTAGTAATATAAAATTGACCGAGAAATTGAAATGCTGAGCCTGGACTTGAGTACGCAAAGCATAGCAAGTTATTTCTAAAGACAGACTTACAATCTGTACATTTTGATTTTTCCAACTTTAGGCAAAGACTTTTTCCACAATCTGGCATAAATGGTCTGTCATATTGTGGCAAAAACACTATTCTGTTCAAATTGCAGATGATCAATGCCAGAAAGTGTTCTTTATAACAGTACTTCAGGAGACAAGTAACAAAAGTTATGTGTCTTTTCATCAATTTAGCAACAGGCAAAAGACAAATCAATGGATATTTAGGAATTGAACAAATTCTGGGGGAAAAATAATTTGGTAAACTGAAAGATAAGAAACATGTAGAAAGCAGCTTGCCCCACGTGCCTGCAGACTTCATTGGCACTGTCTGCAGAGTAAGATTATCCAAAATAAATATTAAAGTGGTCAGACAGATGTATTATTCGGATGATGGAGTTGGCCAGTCCTGCAAGGCAGTGGTGCCTGAAACGTGTGTGCCCTTTGTCAGAGCTGGGAAATGCAAATGCATGGCGATCTAGGTGCTGCCCTGGGTTTTACAAAAGCTTGCAACATCTTTAATGCAGAGCTAAGCGAGAGCCTGTAATCCCTGCGCTGCGATGCAGCAATGTGCTCTCCCCTCACAGGACAAGCCAGCAGCTATGCAAGATCCTTTTATCAACATTCACAGGGCTGGAAAATAACTGTTCACAGTTTGATTCCCAACATTATCGAGTGAACCAAGAATTGCTTAGAGAACTGGCAGCTGAATACACATGTAAAAGACAAAGGTTCTTCAGTGATATTTATTCTAGCCAAGTTTTAATATTTCAAGGCTTATAGCAACTAACTCTTTACATAATCAAATGTAATTATCTGATCCCAGCTGGTGATCAGAACATTCATCATCAACCTGGTCATTATTAATATAACAGTAATAAGGGGAATAAGGTGTGTGCTTCATAACGCTGGCTTAATATGATTCACTGTACCTAATAAGACCACAGCTCCCTTTCAAACACAATTATTTTATAAAATTATACATTTTTGTTACCACTACTAACAATGAACAATCACAAAACTATATTATTTTAGAACAAATACTGAAATGTTTTTTAAAGTCTTCAGTAAAAAGAATTTGATCAATTAAAAGGAATCATGCTTTGCTTTAGAAATAATCTGACCCATAAGCAGATCCCCAGTCAAACTGTGATTTGAGAGAAAAGCTCGATTAAAATGCATGCAATTGACAGAATCAAATCGTAAACACTTACCTACAAATACTACATACCATCTTCTTGCTCTACTGTAGGAGAGGAGGTGATATCTCAGGCACCACTGTGTGGTACTGCTTGGCAAATGCTACTGACTTTTTTAATGGTGACAACTGTGTACACAAATTCTAAAAGTACCAGTTCTGTTTAAAGCCTTTCCCCACAAACCAGAGCTGGTAAAGAACCATTTCTACCAAATGCTTTGCAGCCTTTAACAAGAGAACTGAGGCCATCATTTAGTGAGAATGATCCAGAATCTCTCAGGTTAGTGTTGGAACAATTTCAGAGTCAGATTCTTCCCTGCAGTATTTCTTTTACGTGAGTGCATTTCCTCTGCTTCAGTATCAGGTGTACCATAATAAAATCCTTTCAGAGCAGTGAAAAATATGCCTCTAAATACCGTTACATCAAACCCCTCAGTATAAAGAGCATATCTAGTACAAGATCAGCATCTCACAGAAAATCCTTCTAAAACAGAATTTTTGGATTTTATCCCTGCAGGTACACAACACACTCCCAGGTTCAACACAATTTATTTCTATGGGCTTCTCTGGCAGTGTAGGGAACACAAAAGACTCAGCACAACTTGCAGGATAGGTCATCTGTAACATAAATTTTGAAACAAAAAGGCTTCAAAAACAAATGAATATGTTACGACCTGTGAGTGCTGTGTTCACACATGATTCCTTGCTCTCTGCAGCATTATTTTCTATTATCCTCTCTTATTTCATAGCCTATCAGTACTGATTTCTATTTGGATATGTGCACTCAAAACTATCAAGGCTCTTGAAACAAATGTGAAGATGAAAACCAGCATGAGAAGGAGCTGTAGCTCCATGAAAGCGATGAGTACGGCCATATAAATGAAAGGTGCTGGGTGTCATAGGAAGATGTGCATTGCCAAAATCAGAATGAAAACCCAGAATACTGATGTGGGGAAAATCACGCACCATTAGACATGACTTAATAACTGACAGAGATGATACCGTGTGCGTTATATCCGACGATTTGAAGAGGCACGACCTTCTTCACGGTAATAGTTTTACAACCATTTGCATGGCATGCATTCACTAATCTCTAGTCAAAATATTTATTATCTGGTAAAGCGCTGCAAATGAGGCTGCTGTTTCTAAGCCCTTACTCTTAATGTATAAGATCCAGGTTACATGGCACATATTTTCTAAACTGTTCAATACCATAACGCTATCACTTTAGTCCAGAGAAGGCCACAATGAGCCTTAAAATAGGAAACTCCTCTGTTTCACAGGGTTTCCTATTTTTGCAGGGCTGTCTGATGTGTGTAACAGGGTCTATTTCAGTTCCTGATGGCATTATCACCATTTGCTGCATTACCATAAAGCACAGGAAATAAGCTATTACCCACCACACTCCTCCCCAGCGTTATCAGAGAGAATCATGCGCTCACAAAACAGCATTAACTGTGAGAATTAGAGTCCATTTAAACTGCAGCTGTTCCTTCATTCCTAAATAGGTTCTTAGATCAAAACTTCTCTCAGGTCTCATTGTTGAATGTCCCTTTCAACTGTAAGAAGGAAAAGATCATTTTAAAAATTTTATGTTTTACAGATAACACTCCTTCCTTGCATTATAACAACCAGGTAACATTAAAATGAAGAATTTTTCCAAAAATACAGTGGACATTTTAGCTTTCAGATTTATGAGTTGAAATTTTGCCTTTAAACTAGCTCTGGCAAAATAAATGAACATGTAATTTTGATTTTCTATTTGTAGTTTAGCTTATTTTCAGAATCTCAAGCTTAAATTATTTAAGGGAAAGACGTTCTATTTATTTTTAACTATAATACTAAATCTGCATTTAACTCTGTTAAATGCAAAACCTAAATCCTAGATCTAATACACATGCTGGTGTTCTTTTCAGCTCTAAACTCATGCCCTAGAAAAGCCCAAAACCCCACAACCCTATATTCTGCTATTATCAAAGAAAACACTGCTTATTATGTTCCATTTCCCTCTCTGCTTTTTTGCCTCTTTATTACTGTCCACTGGAAGGACTCCAATCCGCAGGGAAAAAACACTCTCAAATCTAAACTGAAAAACCTAAATGCCAGGAAAAGGCACAATGTCTCTTTAAGATAGTCAACAGTAAATTAACTTGCCCATAACAGTGCAATAATTAGCAGTTAGTAGCTTATTAAAAGGATGGCAAAGGCCAAGCTGCCATCTGGGATCTCCAGTTTCTTGTGATTGTTATTATGTCAAGATGTGCAACTTGCATTAGCTTTCATGTCACTGTGCTTGCCCTTACTTTACATATAAATTTTAATGAAAGATAAAGCACTTTAAAAATCAGATGTCCGTCAGAAGTGCTATTAGCCTGCCTTTTACAAAGCATGTGTCCTGTTTTGCTACCTCTGCATCTCTACACAACACTGAATGCCTCAAACGAAGAAAACAGAGGAAGGAAAAAAAAGCCTTTCAATGATATCAATTAAATACTCTCTTTGGGCAGAGTGAAACCTGAGCCTCACTGAAAACAGAAGACTACAATACAGCCTAAGATGACAGTATTTTAGCTCCTGTTTACACACAAGGCAACCACAAAGCTTTTAACTCTCACAGGAATCATTCTTAATGAAAATGAAAGCCAGCGAAGAATCAGCTGTTTATTCACACTTCAGGAAGATACCGTTTTAAAATAAGGTAGAAAGAAAACATAAAAAAAAACTAGTTACCTATAAACTACAAAATATTTAACACATTAATTAATATCTTATGCATGCACATTATTTGTAAACACACATGCTCATATGCACAAACAGAAAATAATGTATCAGAAATGTCCTATTTAATATCTCATATGTTTGCCTTCATAAATATATAACAAAGAGGTATAAAAAGAAGAATAAGACATTTATTCCTTTGCATTAGCTGATATTGAACATTAAAGTGACTTCATTCCCCAAAGTTCAGAAAATGTCATCACCTCTGGATTAAAACAAAATAGGATGAACACCTTGCAGAAACATCCCCAATATCTTACATTTGAAATTCATCAACTATCAATCATCTCAAATTAGACTTCTATGAATTACATTAAAATATTTACTTCTTCCCTAAATAAAATAAGAAACCAGCATCAAAAATTTACCTACAAAAACATTTCAGAAGAATGACATCTTCATTCAAGGGGTCTTGATTCTATCAAACAGGTTTTGCAGATTCAGTATTTGCTAACCATAAAATAAAATGCTCGATTTTTTTAAACAGTCATTAAGAGTAAAGTTAAAACTGAAAGTCACCATCCTTACAATAATGCAGGATTTTTTTCCCACCAAAGGAAAACAAATCCACTACCACACATATTTTAGAGTCCTTTCCTTAATACTTTTAAGTGTAGAAAACAAAACCATACAATATTCACATTTAAAACCCAAATATTAAGATACTTTACAGGGCAAAGCAGAGCTTAAAAACCACTGCCAAGGCTGGCAAGATGAACATAGTGTTGTTTTTCCCCTTGTATAATTAGACATTTATAGAGCACAAATGATTGAATTTGTTAGTGATGCTTGACTTCAACATTTGCATAAACTCTTGGCCATTCAGATGGACTCATTTACATAGAACCATTTAGGTTGTCAAAGACCTTTAGGGTCATCGAGTCCAGCCATTAACCCAGCACTACCAAGTCTACCACTAAACTGTGTCCATAAGCACCACATCTACATGTCTTTTAAACTTCTCTAGGATTGGTGAGTCAAATACTTCCCTGCACAGCCTGTTCTAATGTTGATAACCCTTTCCATAAAGAAACTTTTCCTAATATGCAATCTAAACCTGCCATGGTGCAACCTGAGGCTATTCCCCCTCATTCTATCACTTGTTACCTAGGAGAAGAGTCTGACTCCCAGTTTGCTATAACCTCCTTTCAGGTAGTTATAGAGAGTGATAAGGTCTTCCCTGAGCCTCCTTTTCTCCAGGCTAAGCAATCCCAGCTCTCTCGGACACACCTCCTAAGACTTGTGCTCCAGACCCCTCACCAGCTTTGTTGTCCTTTTCTGGAAACACTCCAGCACCTCAATGCCTTTCTTGTAGTGGGGGGCCCAGAACTGGACACAGCACTTGCAGTGCAGCCTCACCAGTGCCAAGTACAGAGAGATGATCCTTTCCCTGGTCTTGCTGGCCACACTATTTCTGAAGAAAGTCAATACAAATCCTAATGGTATTACTGGTGAAAAAGAACTTGAAATTATTTTCCAGATCAGTAAGGTCCAGTCATTTCCTTCTATTCAAGCTCACAAATGCTATTTCATTTTTTCTGTGCCATTACCTTCAGATCAATATTATTGAACAATTTCAAAAAATAAGAACCTCACACTGCTCTCTGAGAGCAATGCTAAACCTTCCAAGACTTAAAAAATCTACTTGAGCAGGTAGGACCAAGGGAGATAATCTGATCTTGTAAGGCTGATTATTACACAGGGACACTGGCAGTAGCCTTTGTTCTACACGACATGCACTTAAAAATGTCCCACCCCAGAAATATGTCGGTAGTCTTTCATTTCTCTCTGAGAATGAAGAAAATACCTTCTTCATACTGAAAATGAGTGTGCCACTGTACAGTTTTTCACACCAAGCACAGCTACTGACGGAAGGAAGGACCCATGTGCCTTAGAGAAGAATCAGCAGTCTGCAGACTGCATGGCTGCTACAGAGGTGTCCTGTGCACATCCAGAAACCAGCTATACCTCACTGTCATTCTCTGTGTCAGAGAAGACATTTAGGACTTTTCAGTTCTTTGGGTTCTTGGTTCACTGGATTCAATGTGAACTTTGCTATTGCTTTCAAGAAGACAAAGGATTTCATTTACCAAAAATAGCAAATTCCCATTAGGAATACTGACAATTTTAAACAGGGACATGAATCTCAAAAAAAGTCAGATCCAAACCAAGAGCGATGGTAAAACAAAACCCACTGCACACATAAGACAATGGTGAAAGGTAGCAAAAAGGAATAATCATTTCCTTAACAAAGGCTCACAAGAGAACAAATTATATGGAAGAACATGACTACACATTAATTCTAGTACAACAGCAAATTAGAGTTGGATATTTATGATTTTCTTTGGTGTCATTTACTTGTAGGGGAGTGTTAGGGAAACAAACTTAATATAATTGTTCCTTAATTGTCAATACCTCTCCAGAAGAGAAGTTGTATTCAGCAACTCATGCCAAACTAAATAGAAGTCCTCCCTGCTCATCACACATTTACCTCACCTCCACAACCAGTTCTATACATCAAATAAAAACACAAACAATGCATATACACTCAGTTTGTTTAAATGCAAGTGGTACGCAGGTGCTCTTCCATACCTCAACTACTCCAGCCGTTACCCCAGTACACCTACACTTCATCTTACTGAACTTTCCAGGAACTTATTAAAAAAAATTAAAATTTCCCAGATGTTTTGAAATGATAGATGCAGAAACCTCTTTACTACAGTGAAAACAACTAATGAAACACTTGTTTCATATGATGAATGCAAGGTCACATACTTGCACATAGTAATATGTTGAGAAGAGGTTTTATGAAATCAAATACATCATATCCAAAATTAAATCAAATGCATCACATCCTTTAGCTCCATATGTGGCATAAGACAGAGTTGTTTCCAGTTTTTAGTAAAAACTACAAGAATGCCAAAAAAAATGAACCTTCCATGCAATCATTAAGAGGTCTGGTACCACCTTCTCTGTGAGCTGAAAGCCACGCGTGGGTTCAAAATTACAGTTTGAGCCCTCTGAAAGCAATGCCATTTTTCACACAGAGTGATGGTTCTCTGATGAAGTCACTCGGTATAACAAGAGTTAAAAACTACACATAGCTGGGAAGTGAAACGATATTTTCACTCAATGACACGATAAATTAAGTTTCAGTACATATGAATTAATTGTGGACTATATATTATAATCCTCATGCCTACCAGCTCAGTTAGGAGTTTTGCCTTGGAAAAGACTTTTAGCTTAGTCCTACACAGGCTGACCTGCAGCACAAATGCCACCCAAGAAAAGCAGGGAGCAAAATGAGCTAACACCACACTACACCAAGACCTGACTGGATCTACAAGGACCCTTAAATCACACTAAGCCATACATCAGCTAACTGAATTATTGGCAGCTGTGTTGAGGTACAGTTACATTTTGTATGGTGTGCTTAGAAGCATTAGGTTCTCATGTTTTTTACAGTGTATATATCTGATTATTATGTTCTGATGTTCACCTATTGCTAAGAAGATAGCTCTGAATACGTCCCAAATTCATAGTTGCACAATTGGTCATTTCATTCTTCAATATCTTATTAGCATGGACACAACCAACATCCTCCAACATATTCAAACCATGCTGATAAATAGATCAGTTCTTCAGCAATGTATTCGTTGAGTAAGCCTCAGCATAACAAAACCTTTTAATCTTTCTATCTCATTGGAAAATAGGACCAAAAAAAAGATTTTTCTCAAGCCATGCTTATAATTTATCAATTAATCTTCACCCCTCCTTCCAGTCGAACTGGAGACCCACAGCAGGTTTGAAGCATTTTGCCTTTTTGACAGTTTGATTAGGGATGGATGACTGCCCTCTGCATGCCTAAGATAGGTGTGAAGAAGAGCAAGTTCGAGCCCCAGAACAGCCTTGCATGCCCTGTGCTGTACTGAGCTGCAAAGGAAACGTACCTCTCTGTTTAGCAGTGCTGATCACTTCTGTTTCCTCTGCAGCTTTTTGGAACTCAATTTCTCTTTGCAAAACACTTTGCACTAACAGAAAGGATGGGAAGCAGAGCTGGAGGATGAAACAATAGCTCAAAAGACCTCCATTGTTGAAGGGTGGTGGACAAGCCCAGGTTCTGCTTCCACCAACATCAGCGCCAAAATTAGCAGTAGTGGCATCACTCCAGTGCAAGAGCCAACATTATCAGCTCACTGGCCTCTGGCTCTGTCTTTGACTGAACTGACTGTCCCTTTGCACCCCAGCATCACTAGCTGCAGACAGCCGGACATTGAGCCACCAATACTTAGTGTGAACAGGGAGAAAAATAACATCTCTTAAGTAGGCCTCAAAGCATTCATCTTAATAAATATTTCCTCCATAATTCAATACAAAAGATTGTTAAGAGACTTAAAAATAAAACCATTAATTTCCCATATGAAACACATTCATAGAAATACAATTTGTCCACTGAAAAACATTGTACAAGCAATGAAGTCTTAGAAAGAATGTAATCTCTACCTTTACTTCTACCTACAGACAGGAAGATGCGTGTCCAGTTAAGAGGAGGAACAAGAGGGGTATCCACCATGGAGAAGGCAAAAGAGAAGAGAAGGAGAAAGCATAAAAAACCAGAAAAATATGTCACTGGCCATATTTAGAAAAACAAGGAAATGAGCATATTTATGTAGCAGCCAAACCCAGCAAAACACAATGTAAAGGGAAATACAACAGACATACCACAACTAAAGCACAAAGCAAAGCTTAAACCACCAAGAGTACAACCAGCAGTGGCTCAGTTAAGCCCTTTGGCTTTGATTTTCTACTGAAAAATGCAAACTGTTCGTGCAATAGCATGAGCCAGTGATATGCCTCAGTCCACGTCAAGTTCAAAACAGCAAGGGAAACAGAATAGTACAGAAAAAAAATAAATCTCATGGTTATATATTTGCTAAACACATCTCACCTACCAGAGCAAATGTATTTATATGTAATGTTGACATTGCATATTTACTCACACATATATATTTACATATTTTATACCTATCATATTTTTATAGAGAGTAAATATTTATCAAAAGGCAATATCTGTGAGTTTGTTAGCAAGAAAAGAGAAGCCACTGTTCCCCAATGTGTCACAGATAAACAAGGGTGGCTAGAGGTGCCAAAAGCCAATAGTTTTCACATTTTTTTGCCAGACGAGGGAGTATAGAAAGTACTGATGATCATACAGGCCTGGATAGGTCATGCAAGTCTTCATGAGCCAGCTGGATTGCAACTTTTAATTTAAATGGCCAAGTGCAACTGTTTATATAATCCAGTGCTAAATCACGGACTACTACAAAGAAATGTTCAGTGTTACTGAGAATGAAAGTGGCCATCAAAGTTCACTGTCCTGATCACTTCCAACACGCCTTCCTTTGTTAACAGCTTGCCTTACTCAACTGTATCCTGAGCAACTAGGATATGTCGAAGGGACCTCTCTGCTGGATGTTCCCTCAACAAGTGTTACCTCTGAGTCATGTGCCCAGTTGAACAGTTAGTAGTGACAGAGAAGGAGCTCAGTGCTTCCCAGAGTTTAGCCAAATGCTCCACATGCCAAACACTGTGGTCTTGACATGCACCTTAAAAAGCCCAGTTTTCCTATCATTCCTACAACACAGGGATGTTAAGCACTACAGAAACTGATAAGTGAGCCCCAACTTCACTTCTGATTGTTTCCTAACCTTTCATGACCTCAGAACAGATTTGATCAACAGAATCAAAACTGATTATGTCCTAAGCCTCTCTCCATTTTGTTGAGATACACAGAAACTACTTCTCTTTTATTCAAGCACCTAATTACTCTTGAGCCTTCGCATGAACTATGTTCTATCTTATTAACTCATTGGAGTGTCTAACCTCAGATATGTGCTTACTTAACAGCAAAAAAACCCCAAAACTTTTGTGTACATCTAGTCTAGGAAAGCCTTATCAGGTTTTAGAGTCAAAACTCATATTGTCTCCCCACAGACAAACAATTGGTCTGGTCTTTCTAATGCACCACGTGCACACATCTTGCATTAAGTCTTTAATCGTTTCACTTCTGCATTCACAAGAATAGAAGGCATCAGTAGTGCTGCTAACTCCTGTGTACCCATGTCAGCACTGCCACTGGCACTGTCAGAGGAAAACAGAATCACACCTCTCCTCACTTCACCTGTCCTCACCAGCTTCTTACTCCACATCCTCGTAGTGAAACATGGGAGTAACGATCCCATCCTGTCACCACCAATAGATCTGTAACTCACTGCAAGCCAAGATACTAAAATGTGATCTCTGATCCGGGCCTAGATCCCATTTGTAGCCCATTCTGGGGTTAGCCTTGTTGTTCTTCCAAACCATTTTGTTCTGTGCACATTTGAGTATTTTAAATTGCAGACACAGGACAACAGGTCATTATATGCAATTTTCCTCAGGATTCATAATGAGTTAGGATCATGGCATGAGGGCTATTAACATACTTTTTGTAATAATTGCACTCTTGAAAATGAAGACCAACACTGAGGTCTACATTTAGTAGGCAGAAGTGGGAGCCATTACAGCTGGCACAAGAAGAAATAAATGGCAAGATAAAATAACTGGTGGGCTGCATGGAAGGGGGAAGCGTACCTCTTTTCTGTCCACGGAATCATTTCATGCTCCCTCCTGAGCCCCTGAGTCCCAGGCTGATCAGCAGCCTTGGCTCATGGGACAAAGAGGCAAAAATGCAAATGGCTTGACCGGCTTAGTTGCTTTTGTTATGCAAAGCCCAGCTCAGAAAAGTAGCAGAGACAAAGCTCTTTCGTGATCAGTGACTGAAACAAAGAGAAAGTCAAAGGACTTACCTTGTTCACCCATCATCAGGTGTGAGAGACCTTTGAGAGAGAGAGAGAAAGAGAGAGAGAGGAAGTAAGAGAAAAAGAAAACTGAAAAAGAAGCAGCAATATCCATGCACACTGGTCGCAGTCCAATACCTGTCAGGATTGGAGCTCACATACTTGAATTACATCAAGTATGGGTGTAGCACACAGGACACAAACATTTACAGGTGCTGCTTTCCACACTGAGCAGGAAAGCATCTGTTGCAGGCAGAAAAAACCTGCTGGTCCTTGCAGAACTGTGTTTGAGAACTGAGTTGGAGGGCAACTCCAGAGGCACTGCACACCAGTACAGCTAAATGGGCTACGAAAGCCAAGGTCTGCAATGAGAGTCTGCAGGGAGCATTTGCTTCTCTGAAGACTGAAGAGATACAGAAATAACTTCTCCTCAGTTGAAGACTTTAAATTCAAGGGTGTGCTGCTCAGTAAAAGGGAGGCCGTGATCACACCACATCTGCTCCAGATGAAACATCTTGGCTAAGTGCATACACATACACAAAGCTATCCTGATTCTTGATGTGTGGCTTGTGTGGCTTCATCGTGTATTTTTAGGAGTCTGTCAAGATTGCTCACACTTACTAATTAGACACCAGTACACCAGACATAGTAAGGACTAAAAAAATTACCAGTAACCTATTAAAATACACCTCCATTCCCTTTCTGGGAAGATGTGCAGACTCACTTTCTTAGGGCAGTGTGTTACTTTATGGTTCTACAGCTAAAGCTACTCTTTGGTTTCAGAACTGAAGGTAAAGCCAGAAAGCAGTACAGCTCCCCTCAGTAGTGATAGTCACTGTCAGCTCTGTAGACAAAGTTATAGTGTTTACTCGGGCTGCTCCAGTCTTTTGGTTTGATAATTCTTTCTGGTACAAACCTTGTTTGTTTTGATTAAAATCCATTTCTAGGCCAAATTTTCAAATATGTTTACTGTACGATTTTTTTAATACAAACATTGTTTAGGTACTATTGTATATATATTCATGCCCAAGCCATTAAGCATTAAGTGATCCATCAGTCAATTTTGTGACACAAGATATCACGGACCTAACATAGCAAAAATCAAGTCCTTCCCACTCAAGCCATAAGTGACCCCTTTTGTACTCAGTTCCCTAACTAACTTCCCTGAGCTTGCTTACTTCTCCATATCTCTTGTCTCTCATAGCACTTAGTATGGCAGGGGTTTTGATAGATGCACACACAACACACACCCCATATCTTAAGTCAGTTTTTTAATCAAACAAGGCTGTGACTTTTTAATTTCATAGAGGTTGAGAGGTCAAATGAATTTATTAGAATGAGAATTTTCAACAAGCAGCATGCTGAGTTTGAATTTGTTTATTTCTCTCTCTTTTACATTTTTCCTTTACATTGGCTGAAGAAATCTAAAATCCAGATCATCCTAAGAATATGTTCACCCACAGAGAACTCCAAGCCAGATAAGGGGATTAATAATTGTACAGTCTAAGGAATGCAAATATCGTAATGTTCTTGAAGATTATCATGGATTTAGAAAAATAATCAGAAACACAACATAGGTTTAGATTTTTTTAGCTCTTTTAGCTATAAATAAACATAGCAGATTTGACACTGTAGGACATTTCTGGTTTAATTTAGAAGACATAATTCAGTGAATTTTTATCTCTGTTTATGGCCACTAACCCCGTCATTCTTGATAGGCAAATCTTAGGTCTGACCAAATGGACACTTGAAAGTCACTGTAAAAGGCAAGAAGACAAAAGTATAATTGTTAGGACCTATAACACACAGAGACCCTGTAGCAATGGCATAAAAAGAGAAAAGGCTAGAAGGTGTCACTATGGCATGTAGCTGAAGCTGGTTGAACAGGGAGAGGACATTAGATCTGAAGCAGAGATAGGGGTCCTCAGCCCTTGTAGACCATGGGAAAGGAAAGTCATGCCTAAGAGGCCCAGCACCAACAGATGCAGCTGCTGGAGCTGGCAGGGGTTTTGTCCACTTGAACACGGATGAAGAGAAACCTCCAGAGAAGGTTCAAAGCAAGAGCCTGCACTAAGCATCCTGAATCACCCCATAAGAAGATCCCTTCTCTCTCCACCAGCCACAGAGGAGCTATAAAAAACCCTCAAAATGTCAGGAATGTCAACACCCCTTTTGGTCCTTTATCCCCAGAAGGCCAGTGCTGTGTGCCCTATCTGTCGGGTACATCAGCCACATGCAGCCCCAAGCCTCTTGCCTGCAGTTAAGGAGTGAGTGCAACCCCCAGATATACCCACTACTGTGGTCCCTGGTTTAGCCTTGGTTCAAATGCATTCGAAGGAAGTGTCCTTAAGAAATGTTCTGACACTTTCTGCTTCTTCATAAATTGGAAATACAATAGCAGCTGTGGTATTGTATGTACCTCTTGATCTTCCAGTCCCAACTGGACAATGAAAGCAGGGAGATAAATGAAAAATAGTGCAGCCCCCCTCAATGCTACGTTTTCCTTTTTAAAATGTGAAGAAAAAGGAGGGTAGATTTGGAGATGGAGCAAAAAATCAATATTATATCCTAAATTGTTCATCAACACAAATCCTTATTTTAACAAAGAGAACACCAACAGAATTCCAGATTCATTATCGGATAGAATAATAATATAACATTATGAAATAACATATCAGCTTTTCTCATCTGAAAATTTTCCTCCCTTGCAATTCAAAGTAGGAGTGAAAACGAGTGTGTTTATCTCCAACAAAATGTCATTAACCAAAACCTTCAACCACTGAGATACAAAATCTGTGACATTTGCAGCATGTGTAACAAAGGCCTCAAATTAGTCAGAGTAAAATGAACATAGAAAACATAAACTGACATACTTGTCTCACCTTTACATCAGTTTCAAGACATGACAAATGCAAGAGTTGTATGAATTGTTCAGACCTGCAAACTTGACCAGACTTTGCCAGAACAGTGGGGACGTGTATCACCATGCTATTTGGGCACCAGTCATAAAGACCAGGAAAGTTTTCAGCAGGCTCAGGATGCTAAATGAACTCATCAGGCCCCAAAGCATGTTATTTACATATTGTACCATTGTTTGTGCCAATAGCCATCCCATTTCAGAGGAAGCCTATAAGAAAACCCGAGTTTCCACCTAAATCCAGGTAAACATGCTTCCCCTTTAATCTTAGATTTGTTCAACAAGAAACCCTGATTATAGCCTCAGAACTGCAAACCCAGACAGTGTAGAACTAGGAAAATGTTTACACAAATCTGCAAGGACTCAAATGGTCGAGGGATTGCATGCTTCTAAGCCAATCTAGTCATCCTTATAATAATTTATTGGCTGGCCACAACTGCTGCCCAACAAAAATGGTGGGTAGCAAGTGCTCTGAAAAAGGTTTAGGAAAGCCCCAGAATAAATTACTTATCTGTCTGTAAAGAAATTTTATGTCAAAGTCAAGAACCTGGTCATTTTCCATTCATGAACTTCAAATATGCGTCACAGTAAGGACAACCCCATGGCTTCAGAAGAAGACTCTCAACAGGTTTTTTAGATGATGATAAGCATCTGCTTGTGCTTAGCCTCTGGAGCCCCAGCTTCTTCAGACATTTGGCAGTAATGTGAAGCAAAATCGGCCTGCTTCTTCAGAATATCAGTTTGTTACTAAAATAATACGTCCATTGCTGAGGGCAGACAGACATATAAACTCTGCTCTCTGGCCATGATTTATGCCTGCCACAACTGATTTTTCCTATTTAGGTCTGGGAGGTTTTTTAATATTTCTTTAACCTACTACCAAATCAGTATTATTTTCTTAAAGGTTATTACTATTCTCCCTTGATCTCAAAGTAACATTTCAAAGAAATACTTTTTTAAAAAAAATTCGTGAACCATCTGCTTTTTATATCAAAATAGTAAAATCAAGCTCTAATTGTACAAAGTATCAAGGGCCAACACTGGATTCTCATGAACCCAGAAGGACATTTTTAAAAGTAGCTTCAGAGTTCAATGATATGAAAGAGCAATGTAGTTAAACAGCAGTCTTCATCTTTAAGGAATTGCTAGGGGCAATTTCCAGTGTGGAGGAGAAAATGAAGGAAACCTTGGAGGCAGTTTGAATCCTACTTACCCCCCCATTTTGATACTTAGGACTTAAAATGAAAAATAAAAGGTGGGGATAGCACAAAACACAGCTGAGAGTGACAAGTGATTGCAGTAACAAAGGAAGATGGACTCCTTCATCTAGTTAATTACAGCTTGTCCCGTATTACTGGGCCCATGCTCTGGGGGTGTGCCTGTGTGTGTGGGTGTGCATGCACTGCTCAATTGCTCCGTTAAGGCAGGCAGCCTCAGTATTTCCCTTTTAATGATGCTGCCAGATGATTAGCCCAAAAGCTCTTAATGAATGGGAAAAGAGACTGTCAGGCAGCAGCAGCAACCCAGATCTCCCCTGGGGCAAGCTTGCCCACAGAGCATCCTTTTTCTTGGCATCAAGCTCCATGACCCATTCAGACAATAACATGGCCAGCTGCAATATATGTCTGAGATAGGACATCAGGCCCTCTAGTCCAGCATATACACAACAATCCTTTATGGCAAAGCTGAAGAAAGAAATCATGCAAACCAGAGATTCTTACAGAAATAAAATAACATCCACTACAGAGAAGAGCACTGTGGTGAGTAACGGAGTCTGTTGTTTTCACCTCCTTTCTGAACTTCATAAAACTAGCAATTTCTTAAGAAAGAGGCCTTTCTTTACTCTGAGCCTCATGCTCCAGCTCCATCAACAGTTCCCTTTTCTAGTTCATGAGGAAAGCTGACAAGCACCTTGTCTTCCACGTGGTCCCTCATAAAATAGCCATCTTGAGGCTTTCTAAAACCCAAAGTCCAAGGAAAATTCCCTAAGAATCCCCAGGTACCTAAAATAAAAGGGCATTCCAGCAGGGCCAAAGGATAGGACTCAGAGGAAAGAGCAAAACCCTTGTCTTGAGAGATGTAAAGAATGGATAAAGAGGAAAAACCATTCTGCAGCCCTGTTAAGACTTTTTACCTGTTAGACAGGTCAGCTTTGCCAAGAGGGTGACCTGATTCCTTGGCTGCTGGCATACATGGTGCCTTTTTTTTCCAAGCTGGGCAAAGAAGTAGCACAGGCTGGGGAGCGGTCAGTTTTCTTTGATTCAATCACGACAGGCACAACAGCCAAGGGGCTGCTCTCAGGCCCCAGCAGTGAGGCCAGTCGGGAGTGCAGTTTTGTTATTGTAGCCGCAGGCCCACTTCCAATCCAATTACACACAACAGCTGTGCTAGCTCCTCTTTCCCATCCCCTTTCCTTCCTCTGCTATATAATTCCAGGATAGGTTTTGTCATTATCAGTGGCAGTGAGTTAGGGTGAGTGTCATCTTCTCTGAGTGATCAAAGGAATAAGAGAACGAGGTAGAAGTCAAAGAGAAAGTTGTTTACCCCACTGTCTATGGAAGCAATAGTGATTGAAGAATACTATCCCCTTTCACCCCAGGCAGAAACAGTATTCTGAGATTGCATGTGGCATACTCCTAGAAGTATTCACACAGAGAGGGCTACAAACATGATAGTGTTTGAAAGCATGAAAGCAAACATGCAAGTGCTCACATAGATGGCAAGTACAAGAGAATGTGTGCAGGTAGCAAGACCTGAGGGTGAATGCATTTTATGGCTGAACCATAAGAAGATGTGTATCACTGCAAATCAGAGCCCCTGGTCAAGGAGGTGCACAAGTTGGGGAAAGAACTGTTAGGCATGGAATAGAATTCTTCAGTTTAGAAAAGACATATCTGACTATACATGTGATAGAGGGAAAATCCCAATTAAGACGGAGCAGGCGAACAGGAAATATCTTTTTCCCAGTTTGTGGGGAACACAAGGAGTAGGAGTCACTGAATTAAATTCTCAAGTAACAGGTGTAAAAACAGCTGAAATAAAGTATTTTCCACATTTCAATGATTAAACAATGGGACTTGTCATCACAGGATACAGTGGAGTTGAAAATTTTAAGTGGATTAGGAAAAACAAGGAGTGGACAGATCCACTGAAAATATGTTCATCAATGACCGTAGAACACTACAAACTGGATGCAGTATCAGGTCAGAAAGTCCTTAAATTGGTAACTACCAGAAAGCACAAATGAATCAGGACAAGACCTATTCTAACATAGTTTCTTCATCTTCCTCCAAAGCATCTACTTTCATAAAAAGACACTTCTGGGACAGAGGAATTCTTGCTCTGACCCCAGTGATCACTACTACTGCCACATTGTTGCAAATAGGTGTGCATGGAACTGAAAAACATTCACATTTCAGTGCAAAAAAATCCAATTAGGGGACAATACCTGTGCAAAGGACATGCAAGAATGAAAATAATGGTGGCACCTATGAAGAAGAGCCTAAGACTGTACATATTGGTTTCAAACACCTGATGAATGGCACTAAAGATACAGCATAGATGGATTCCTATTCTGATCTAGTACCTTCTGCAAATAGGAAACTTCAGATGGGCTGAAACCCATCATTTTCATGCCCAGAAAGCAGAGTTTTTCTTTAAAGAAGCAGAAGCCAGCATACAGGTACTGCTTAAATGACCCTATGACATGGAATTAGGGAAACCAAGTAAAACAGCAGCCCTGAGATGAAGAAGGAAAAGAAGCCTTTAAAGATGCGGTTTAAAAGATTAAAGAGCTGTATCCAAAATGTGCTAGTGCTTGTGCTTTCAAGGATCTCTGTATCTTTATAAAAGAGTTTCTCAGGCAAACAAGGACTAATTTTTCCTCAGGGAACTACCTAGGTAATATCTACTGGGTTGTGCCCATTCACTTACATGCAAACTCTAGTCAGCAGTAAAATCATGACATCAAAATTACCAGAACTTTATCTCTTAGCTTCCTCCCCATAAACATCTAAGATCTCTCCGACAGTGGAAATAAGCATGGTATGAAAAGAAAGAGCACTATTTAAACTTTGACACCCTCCAGGTATGAGTAACAGCCATCATAATATCAAGAACCCATACTTCGTTCTTTCTCCTGCATATATTCTTCCACAAAAAAAAATACCTAAGTGAGACAGGAGCATATAACTTGCTCCTTGATCTACTGGTCTTTTCCCAACTATTTACCTTTCAGAACCTACACCACTGGTAAAGAATACAAGGAGCAAAGAAAGAAGCAGATATTGTGCAGAGGTGACAGAGGCATCCATTCCAGTCTGTGCTGTACACCACTTCCCAGCCAAGGCACTTAACCTCTGTATTAAGGCTCTTAACCTCCACAGTGTTCAGCCCAAGCACTCTAAGCATGTTGTGAAGGTCAGGTGAGACTGTAGCTATAACTCCAAAGGGAAAACTGAAGTACTGAAAGGAGAAGTTATTTCTCCTCTACATGACACAGCGAGTCAGTGATTCAGCTGAGTGCAGACAACAACAATCCCAACTCCAGAGCACTGCTTACAATGTGGTGTTGTTATTTCATGACTGGGTATATAACATTTGCAGGACAGGTGAGCTAACATCTGACAAACTTCTTTCATTTGTGAAATAAGCCAGCTGGGATCAGGTTGGCTCTTTAAACAAGCGTAGCTAGAGCACTCTTCTTCACAAGCAGAGACCTCACATCCAGGAAAGGCTCATGCCACACAGTTCCATTTACTTTGAACAAAACCAACTTCTTTGCACCTTGCAGAAACTGCACTCAGCAGAACCCTGTGGTCCCCACTGCTGCCAGCCCCAGCCTATTCACAGCTACCTCCTCTTACTGGGGAATTAGTTCTAACCAGTCTATTCAACAATAATGAATACTTAGTTAATCAGTGGGGTCTTTACGGCCCTTCTGCTGCCTGTGGTACTTACCACTAGCTCATAAAATCCCTAATTTGTCTTTCAAACAGTGGACGGTTAAAGTAACCATTTTGACCGGGGCCTGGGGCTCTGTCCTCACAATACAGATCAGCTGAAAAGCCAAATAGGTGGAAAGTCTCTGCACAGCTCAGCAGAGGGGAACTGTAGACCCAAACCTCCTGAGGTCTAAGTCCCTGCCCAGTCACACAGCAGTGTTAGCATACCTCCCAAGGGTGAGCTGAGTAGAAGGATGAGACCTCACAGGAGTAAACAGTGACAGAGCCCTATAATGAGGTGTGGTTAATTGTCAGACTGAAAACATTGGGAAGAGAGAGGAAGCACATGAAAGAGAGCATTCACATGTGACTAGAAATCCATGTGACAAAGCACACAGCAGTCCTGAGAATAAGAACACGTGTATGAGCAATGGGGAGAATAAAAAATGCACATCCAAGTATATAAATTATGAGAATAACAGGGCAGTGGGGCAGAAGAACAGTCAGGGAGCAGAAGGATGGTGCCCACAGCAGTATGGTCCTGTGGCACTAGATGTGCCACCTCTGCTTGGGCCCTTACTAGTGATGCTATCATCTCCTGCACACCATGAGATGTTCCTGATGTTGTTTGAGGCAACACTTGTTCTTGGCATAATATCATGAGTCCTACTAGTAGAGCACAGCAAGGCCATGCCTTCTCAATTCAACCATCCTCCTCTGCCACAGAAATCAACATCTTCAGGGTATGGTGTGGTGGAGAGACCTGTGACCCTAAGCCTTTGGTGCATGTCCTGTCAGATCCAGCCAAGATAAAAGGAAACAGGAGTTCCTGGACACCTCAGATTGGGGCAGAGATGCTACAGTTTCACCCCCTAGGTAGCTGAAAATATTCAGTGTTACAGTTGAAAGAGCCTTTCTTTCCAAGGCATGCCAAGCAACATTTGCCATTTGGCCACTTCCAACCCTGCTGTTGCCAGCTGACATGCACACAGAATGCAAAGGACCTCAGTAGAACAAAAAGGAGGCTGACAAGAGAAGCCAAAAAATTACCCGAGTGGCTTGCCCTCACTGCGTCTCCCTGAAGTGTTGCACAAAAGCTGATTATTCCAGTGTAGAAAAGAAGCAAACTGAACAGAGAAATTCCAGGTCCAGGTTAGGTTTAGCAAAAGTTATTCAGAGAGCTGAGAAGGAAAAGAACTTTGACTCTCCCATCATCCCACTCCAGCCAGGGCAATGTCAGCTGCTTCTTTGGGCTCTCATTTCCATTTCACATAATGATGAACCAGGTGGAGCTGCCTGAGTGTGAGTTAAAAATTAGTCTCTTAAGCTTCATTGGCAACAGCATGTGGACTATAGAGTAAAGTGGTCTAGTTCAACTAACCCTTGTAGCTGAAGTTGGGGAGCCTTTTGACAATGAGACAGCAATCTGAGGAGGGAGGTTTGGAGTTCTCTGTGGTAACACACATCATTGTGAAAGAACTTAAAAAATAAAGAAGCACATAAAACACACATTCTTTTTTCTTTAAATGAGTCATTTGTGCCCTGGTGGAAATAAAATTTTGATACCTAAATAAGATCACACATTCACATTCAGCCAGAAAGATACTCACTGGTTTTTAAAAATGTAAAATAAAATAACAACAAAAACCCCCTTTTTTAGTGGAACTGAAACTCAACAGGTTATCAGTGGGAGTAGCAAATGGAGTAGACTGCAGTAGGAGAAAGAAAACGACTGAACTAGATTTACATGCCAGACTACACACAGATGTATCAGAAATATCCTGTATACAATGCAGTGTTCAATGCCAGGTAATTAGCAGTACAAGCAACCATTTTTAATGTAATTTTCATTCAGAAAACATCCCTTTAACTGACCAGCACTGTGTAGTCTCTGAATAAGGAAGTTTGTGACCTTTGCTACTATGAAGCCCTCCTTTCAGCAAACACTGTTCAATACAGACCTTGTGACATCCAGAAAGATTTGTTCTGTACACTCTCAGGAAGCGGGATGAGATTTCTGCCCCGGCAACTTCCCACCACCACTCCTTAAAGAGCAGCCTTTCCGCTCGGCAAAAGAAACACTTACCTGGAATATGATTGACATCTGCCGAGGTGTTTTCATGGCAAGCAGAAGGGAGAAAAAGAAGAGAGAGAAAGAGAAGAGAAAAAAAGCCATTAGAGATGCACACAGAAACTCAGCATCCTTGCATGGAAATCAATTTCATGCAAAACCAGAAGTAATTAGGTTTCTTTGAAGGCCACCCATCTGCAGCCAAGCACGCCGCCATGCAAGGGAGGAGACACTGGCTCCCTCTCCGCTGTGCATGTATAAGTGAATCCACCATCATATCTGTCCGGAGAGAGAGTTCCTGGAATCAGATAGAACCAAGCCACGTCAGTTTCTGTAAGAATATCGGTTAAAATATTCTACTGTTTTTCACACACAAATGCAAAAGAAAGAAACAAAAAACAACCTTCCTGCAGGAGGTTTCTATAGCACATAAATTCAAGCAAGTTTTCAGAAAAATAGAAAAGAACCTGCTCCCCTTTTACAAGGGGCCATGTGAATTTATGACCAGGTGTAAGACACTCAACATAGTCCCAAAGTCTAGAAGAGAGACCCTTCCTTTTCATTCGTGTTGCCCATCATTCCCCAAACAACATCCTTCATTGCAGACAGCAGTAGAAGTGGGGGAGGAGTGTGCCAGAGGCTTGTACATCCCACATGTTGTCTTTTCACAAGTTGGTAAATCAATCACACAAATCTCAAAACAAGTAAGTCCTTTTAGAAAGGGAGAAGCAAGACTATGTAAGTCATAGTATTGATCACAGAAAAGGAATGTCTTTGAATGTAGTGTCTGTTTTGGGCAGTGCCCACCAATCCCAGAGAATGTACTTCTCATAACTTTTTTAGCATCCCAGGTTTAGTCTTGCTCTGAATAGCTACACTTACCATAACACCAGGAGGGAGGAACCAAAATCTCATGGGATTAGATTAGATTAACATGTTCCTTCCAAGGCAGCCCTCAAAAAAACTAAAATAAAAACAAACCAAAAAAAAAAAAAAAAACCCAACCAACCAACCAAAAAACCCCCACAACTTATTAACATTCTCCCCTGGAGGCTTGTACCCTGCCCAGAAGTTCTGCTGTTAGAGGTATCATCTTTCCAGGAAGATTTCAAAGCAATACATTATTGATTCGGACTATAGATCCCAGATCACTTCTGCCACAAGTCTAGGAGCATGACATGCTGGGTGCATTGGCTTCACACCAAGGTCTAGGAATGTATTCTCCTACTCCAAATGTACCCACCAATTTCCATCAGTATTCCCCCCTCCTGTCCAAACCCACTGTGTTGCTGTGAAACTGGTGTCACGTCTTCCTGAGTCAATTGCATTTCAGTGGTGACTGATTCCTGTTCATGTTGCTTTTTGTTTATCACTTTCTGTTGCTGTTAGCTTATCACTTTGTAATGACTCCAAAACCATTTGAGGAAAAGTCCCTGTGGTATATAACCTATATATCAAGCCGTCCTTCCCTAAGTAGGTAACAACCTAAATAAAACAATGCACAAAGAGGGGAGGGACTATTGCATTGGCTCATTTAATTTCTGTAGCTTCTACTAAACGTATATGTCAGATCTGATGAGGGTTATTTGTTGGTTTTCCTCTTTTAACACATAATTGGATCTAAGAACTGGTGTCTTGGCATGCAAGCCTGGAAGGACACTTAGCACTGAAAGTTTACCTGAAAGTAATTACTTTTATGTAGGAAAAAAAACAAGTGTCAGGCAGCAATGCATGCACTGAGGATGGAAAGCAAAAGGTGAGAGCAGGGGCAGAAGGAAGGATCAGTGGCAGTTAGAGATGATCACATATCTCAGAAGAGGTAGAAGTGAGCACCACAAGGTATTGCAAATGTTTCTGATGATCCAGAAGCTGCCCAAAAACCTATTCTAAGCAAGTAAAAAGCTCTAGACCCACGTTGTTTTATCAGCCTCTGTGCATGCCTGACAATGCAGCAGGCACTGCTACAGCCCAGGCTACCTCAAGGGGCCTGGAACAGCAGGCAGCCTCACCAGAGTGTCTGTGCTCCAGGAGGAAATCCGTGGGATGTTTAGGAAATAAAAAGCATCAGCAGATAGAAAGGGCAAAGGAAAGAGCTAACCAAGAGTGAACAAGGAATAAACACATTAAGTAAATAAGAGAAGAGGCAGTGGGCTGTAACTGATACACTGCTTGAAATAATACTTATTTAGCTATGTGAGAATTAAACAGGTCATGAAGCTGTTAAAGAAGGGGAACAATGAAGTGCTAAGAGCTAACATAAGCATCTCTAAAATGTAGTTTCTTTTTACCTGTATTTTTACCTATATTTTTTGTTCCCATGTCCCTAAGAGCAGGCATCCCCCCCTCCTGATTGATTTTACTCTTAACTTTCTTTTTGCTGTTTGTTTTTTTTTTAAAGTTTCCTCACAACACAATTTCTGTATACATTAGTTGCATCACAAAAGTCACTGTTTGCACCTCTGTGACGCTTTTGCAGTATTTACCTATATGGTAGTGCGGCTCATTATTGTTACTTTCCATACTAAATAAAAAAGGAGTTTCTTGTATTGCAGACACCCCCCCATGTGGCATCTACTAGCAAATGCTGATTTTCAAATGGCGAAACTACTTAGTTTTTATTTTAAAACAACACAAAAAAGCACTGCTTTCTTTGTGAAGACAAAAAATAACATATAGCCAGTCAGTCCTCACAAAAGACCCTACAATAAATACCACTGTTGCAGACAATGGAAACTGCCACGCAAGTCACAGAATCACAGAATATTCTGAGTTGGAAGGGACCCACAGGGATCATCAAGTCCAACTCTTGGCCCTACACAGCCTCAAGAATCAAACTACATGCCTGAGAGCATTGTCCAAATGCTTCTTGAACTCTGGAATGCTTGGTGCTGTGACAACTTCCCTGGGAAACCTATTCCAGTGCCCAACCACACTTTGGGTGAAGAATATTTTCCTAATATCCAACTTAAGTCCTCATTGGAAACACCTAACACCTCTGCAGTGTTGGTATGCCACTCCTCTGTGGAGCACAATTAAAACTATGGTTGCATATATCGACAAAAGGGACCCACCACTACCTTATGGCTGATGGCTCCACAATTAGGAAAAACCTAATGCCTCAAGAAAGGTAGAAGACAGAGATGGCATACAGGCAGAGTGACCAGATTTGGGGAGCTGAGTTGACTCTCCTTCAGACCCTGTCATCTGAGATGTTCTCTCAATTCTCTTCAAGATTTTCTGGTTTGTTTAGAAAAGGACTGTTTAATACATGTCTCCACTCTCTTCTTCTTCCATCAGCAGTACCTTCGTCTCCCCACACGGATCTCCTCCCTGACAAAGGGACTGAGGTACAGCATTCCAATTAAACAAGGAGCATGCAGAACCTTCAGCTAGCAAAAAAATCCACTGACCATGGGACTTACTGCCGCGTAGATGACAGTTTCTCCACTTTTTTTCAGCTCAGAGCAGTTCAAACACAGAAAGGCCTGCCTCTTAACAAGGGACAAGGCATAGTTTGCTTTATCCAATACACGGGAGTCCATTTATTGCTCTTTTGTGAAGGGCTGAGCTGCAAGCCGGTGCTGTTTGCTTTTGTTCTTTGATGCTAATAGCTGGGTTGAAAGAGGGATCAGCAGGGCCGCTGCCTTTGTCTGGTGCAGCCTCAGCCATCTGGGTGGGGTGGAAGGGAAGCAGGAGGATGAAGGTGAGCAGGAGGAACAAAGCAAACATTATTACAGCTCAGATCATTTTCATGACTGCACAGGAAACATCTGAGGTATTTTTCACTCTAACCTTTTTAACAAGAAGTTTAGCAAAAAGGAGAGGTTTCACGAGAGTGCACTTCTCTCCAGTTGGAAGACAAGGACAGCACAGACTTTCTATGCATACCAGCCCAACACTAGACATCACCTTGACCTGAAGAGACCTACTTATGTTTCCATCTCTGTGGTCCATTCAGTCTTGTCCCTTGCTTTGATGTGTTGTGTATACCTGTGTTCTGCTGGCTAAACTGTGAGCCACTGACTGAATTCCAACATCACAAACAAGTTGGCAGGTGGAAGCATCCTAGGCTAAGTGGAAATAAGCACTTAAAAGTGAATGGCACTGTCTTGTACTATGAGTCGCTAAAGTTCTCTAGCATCTCCCTCCAGCATTCTCTGGTGACTCTCTGAACACCAGGGTGTGGAGAGGACTACGGAGCAGGCAGAAACTGGGGAGAGGAGGAGGGCAAAAGTCATAACACTTATAGGCATTTTTTGTCATAGGAGACCCACTCCCAAATAAGAGGAAATTCAGCTTTTAGACAGGAAAATTACTGTATTTTGAAGCTTATTCAGATATTGATACCTAAAAGGCTTTTCTAAAGCAGATTTTGCTCTCATTCAAAATGAGAGCAAATACAGAAAATGGATATAGGTAAAATTTCAGAAGCATGACTGATTGGGAACTCAGTCACTTAATTTGACTTACTGACATATTTATATATAAAAACTGTTCAGGGACCATAGATTGATCCATTTATGGCAGCCTGTGAAATGATTAAAAAAGATATATGATGAGCTAGCTTAGACTCCTGCAGTGTGGTAGTAAGTGGTGTTGGTTACTCAGAAGTTGGTGACTTCCTTAACTGAGCTCTGATGCAACATTTTAACAATATGAAGAGCTACATTTTGGCTCAGCTAGAAACCCCTCAAATTGCCATGAGCAAATTCTTCATTAATTTGATACTTCATCAAACAAAGTGTTAATTCCACATGCTGATTTGGCAAGTGGTCTCATTCTATCCTAATCTGTCTGTTAAGGTAAACATATGGTCCTACTTCACCTCCTACAGACTCCTTGTCTTTCTCTTCAGTACACAGGGGTTCAAAGCCTTCTGGGAGGGTTTATAGCAACACACACACACACAAAATAAGGCACTTTGATTGTATAAACACCTTCTAACAAAAATTTGCTTGGGTAAAGATGAGGTCTGTAATGAGATCAATTCCAAGCATTAACACATCCCTATAGTGCCCATGCTCACACAGGCGACAAACATTTTGAAGATTGTTGTATTTATGCTTAACTAGGTTAGAATCTTGGCTCCACTGAATTCATAAAATACTTGAAAGTTATTTTAAGAATGTCATGATTTCATCCTTCATATTTACTTTACATCTTTTGTCTTACAATGGTAGTAGAATCCATCACTGGTATCCTTCCACTGATTCCAACAGAATTGCCACAAAAGTAAATTTGACCAATTCTATTTAATTTGCTTAATGTTTAGGATACTGAAACAAATCCAAGACTGCTCCAGTATATGATGTCTATCACCGAGCTACACACTGGGATCATGAAGAACTTCACAGTACTAGCAGGTGTAGGCCTTATTGTCTCACTCCAGAAGAATAGGACCCTGTAATTTGTGTTAATGGAGTGTTGAACACTTCTGATTTTATTCAGTACAGATAAGTGGTGACACATACACAAACAAGTTCATTACAATCAATTACATTTCTCTGTGTCCTTTGTCCTATGGGATCTCTTAGGCTGCCAGTCTCTCGGGAATAGTATTCACTTGATGTGTTGCATAGAATTGCAGACATTTGTGATACTGTGCCTTTGCACAGCTAATACTTGGGATCCCAAAGCACTTATTAGCTGTGAATATAGGAATCATTCATCCAGTACTGAAAAGCAGCCAGCTCTGAGGTGAAAGAGACAGATGTTTAACAGCTTATGGGAACGCCATACAGCACTTTAGCATGTCAGAGTTAGAACAGCAAGAACTACTTAAAGAAGCAGAATGAAACTTGGCTGATTGTACTAAAAGTGCCGTGTGATTTTAAAGCACTTGTGATTTAAATGAAGTGAAGGGATTTGATTTCAAATCTTATCTGAATGATTAACAGTGATTTGAGGCCTCCAATGCTCTCCTCCATACTGTGCACATTAATGTTGTGGGCAACTTGCCCTCTCCACAGGGTCAAATGTGAGGTCAACTGACCTGTGCCTGAGCATGTCATCCTCTAAAGCACAGAAAAAGTGAGTGGATCCTTTACCTGCTAAAGAAAATAAACCCTATACCTTAAGAAGCCAAGCTTTCTCCTCTCAGACAACCAAGATACTCAGGCAGAGTGTGCACTAGAGCTAGCTGGGGAGACATTTGTAAACCTGTAAACCACTATGGCTTCACAACAGTTGCCTGGCCATTTAGAAAAGTGCTTCATATCAACAGGGTATAGATGGATCAGGTATGCCTCCTGCTTTCAGAAACCAATGCACAGAGTTACTTAGCTCCAGCAAGAGTAAAAAACAAGAAAAATCTTAGAGTAATGAATTCCTAATAATTCCTAATAATCCATCTAATTAACTCTGTATCATTACTATTCTTAGATAAAGTTACTTGCCGATTTCACAGCTTTCAGTGAAAGTACCATCCTCTCCCATACATCCCAACAAATATGCTCATGTACATTCCTCAGGGCCCTGGCTACATTGCTGGGGAAAAAGTCAATAGTTCTGTAGCCCGCTACTAGCAAAAATCCAACTGGAATTTAATTACTCAGTGCCCTCCAAACAATTTGTTGATCTTCACTTAAGCTGCCTAGATACAATGCTTGAGCGCTCCAGGATGAAACTTCTTTTTGTTTCATCCTAGGGGCCTGGGCACTGGAAGAAATAGAGGATTTTCTCCCTGCTGTTTTGCACAACATCCCCATACATCTACATTCAGACAGTTATGTTCCCAGTATTGTGGGGCACACAAAGATCGATAACTGTATAACTTTTGAAGGGAAGATGCAAGCAGAAAAACCAGAGAACCCTTCATATCACCATAGATAGAATGAGAAAAAACTTATGATGCTGAAGGTTTAATGTTAGAAAAATTTGGCAGCAACAGGGTAGTTAGGCTCTGGATTAGCTTGGCTACTGAGAGTTTACCAAACAGCATTGAAGACTATTAAGAAAAGACTAGACAAGTGTTTCTCATTAATATTTCAGATTCATCTGATCTTGTCTTGGAAAGACTAGTTGTCCCCTGTGACCTTTTTCAATCCCATTTTCTATGATTTTATTATTCTAATTCAAAATACACTCTACCCAGACAATCCTGTCGGTAACATCAGCCTGTCAGTAACATCTGCCAGGCATCATAAACTAGCAGCAGGGCAGACACCAAGGCCAAGCCTCTGACAGCAGTCATGCACAGGTACTCAGGGAAGAGTCAAAGGAACTGAAAAAAATTCACAATACCATTATTAACAGCTTGCATCAAAATGCTTATCACTCCTTGACCGACTTCTCCCTCCTTGAATTTGTCAGGTCTCTTCTGGAACTAGAATTGCTGTGGTGTGGAACTGGTTTTGTATGTTCATTTAAAACCTGAAGCTGAATGTACCACATTGGGTATCCCCAACCAGTTGCTTTTTAAAATACTATGAATAAACATTCTCTATGCAGCATCAGCACAGCATTCTTCATGTTAACTATCTATCTCATCTCCTGCTTTAGCCACTTCTTTTATAACTGAAGAGTGCTAGTCCATCAAGACCCTCTGCATATGGCAGCCATTCTGTACCTATAGTGAAAAGACATCTAAGCTAACTACAGCATGACCAGTTTTGAAGTTTATCCTTGAGTTAGTTGTACCAGGCCATTTGTATAAGTAGTATATTTTAGCACAGGTCTAAACCCATCTGAGGCTTGTCCCTCCCCTAGGGGCATACAGTACTACCAATCTGGCCAAAACTCCAATGAGAACAAACCTATTATTCTCATCAGAAACACGGATTGAAAAGTTTATGAATAAGAAATGCAGACTGTGTTTGAACAAATCAGCCTAAGAGCACTCTACCTCTCTGGAGACCCTTATTCCTCACCAGAGCCTGGTGCAGATCTAGACCATCTCTTCTCTTTCAGTATCATGCCCACAAGTCCTATGAAGAGCACTTATCTGCCCTAGAATTCACTTGCAATGCTTGGGTCAAGAACAAGCTATAGCTCCTGTGTCCAGAGGACAAACAAAGCATGTCACAGAATAAAATGGACACTCTTGATAGCATGTGCCCAAGTTACACACATACAGTACACAGTCTCCTCCACAAACACTATGATTTGCCATTCCATGTTCCATGCAAACAGCAAAAGTCATCATATCATTCATCATATTACATATTAGAAGCCCCAAAGTTTTTTTCCACTTAAGAGGCCACTCACAAGGGAAAAAAAAAAGGACTAAACGACTTTCCTGCCTTTAGCTACAATATTTGGGACCACTATTTATAAAGCATTCATACACCAGAAGCTGTGGCAGGGTTACATAGAAAGTTGTTTTTTGATTTTTTTTACGTCATCTTCAGTGGTAAAGAGAGGAAGATGATTTCTCTTTCTCTCCCAGCTTAGATGAAACAAGAACCTATGACTTTCTAAAAGCATACCTTGTTTATACTTCTGCCTGCTTTTTCACACTTCTCTAATAATACCTAGGCACCTCTGCATCTGCTCCTATGCACACACTTATGGCTGGAAACTCCTATCCTCATTCAGATTTCTTTTCAAGGTGAGAAAGTCTCACACTTTGCAAAGCCTTTCAAAAACTACTTGCAAGAGAATTACATTCCCATGGCATGTCTTAATTACAATTGAAACTATGTTCCCATTATGAGCCAAATTTTCGCTTGACATTAACAAGAACTAAATCAAGCAATGTGACACTTCAGTGGCTGCATCATGTCATAGCAAGAATTACTCTTCTAAGCTGGACATGACTCACACAACAGATCTTAGGGATGGATACAGGAGTCAGTTTTTCTCCAAAGGTCTTCTTATTTTAATTGATTTAGGCATCAGGAAGGGATGGCAAATGGATGTATGTCCCTAAATGAAATACCCTCCCTGCCAGGAATGCCTTTGCTGGATTCACCAACATAGCTGCTGCTTCTCAGTTCTCGCAGATCTGGCAAAGACAGTAATGCTAGAAGATTATCGGGACATAAAGACAATCAGGAGCTTGATGATGCTAATGCCCAACAGTGGATTTTCCCAAGATGACCACCATGAAAATTAACCTCTTTTTGAGCAGTCTTGTGACTTACACTAAAAAGTGAACTAGCCATGTGACCCAAGAAGCTTAAACTAGTTTCATTGCAGGCAGTCTGCAATGTGCTTAAAGTACTGAAAACAGGTCTGTGGTGTTTCACCTTTGTCTGCATCACTTGCAAAGCTGACACAGAGACTGGAAACCCACCATATGCCTCCCGTTGAGGAAGAACCTGCACACATGCTGAGTATTTTCAGCTTTGTCTTGTTCTCAGAACGTCACCATGACAGCTACCAAAGGCATTTACTACCACAAAATCCATTGCAAATTGTGCTGCCTCCGTTCCTCTCTTATCATCCAAAAAATGATGGATGCAAATGAACTTCGGGCATATTCCCTATGACATATACAGCAGTGAGGATATTCAATAAATAGTAACACAAAGAACAGAAAAGAGAGTTAACACAAGAAGATTTGGGGTAAAAAACATGATAAGTAAGCAGAGAAAGGGTTTCTTAAGCCTATGAAATGGCCCAAGCTATAATCTATTTGCTGTACCCAGTCTTGGAATTAATAAAACAAATCCCTCGATACATCTGACAGAGTTATTAGAGGATATTAATATTCCCCTCAGAGCAATCTGAAGAACTGGAAATGGAGTCATAGAATGCTGTGACTAGCCTAGTCAGGCAAGAGTGGAGGGAGAAGAAGGGGGTCCCTTCTCCAAACCCACCTGATTCTCATTGTCAGCATTGCTTATTCCTGCCCAGCCTGCTCTGGAAAGTGTCAGAGGCTGCAGAACAAGGGGCAAAGCTAAAGGGGAAAACTCTCCATCCTCACTTCTGCTGCCAACTCAATCTTACATGAGGAAGAAAGAAAGATGCTGTGCCACTAGCTGAGCTCTGTGATATCTGAGCCCTTCCCTGCTCACAGCAGGAGGGGGTGTCAGGCCACAGTAGGGAGGACATCCTGTACTACTGGTCTCAGAAGCCACCACCTGAGCTCTGAAGAAAAAGCAGCTCTTGCAGACTTGGAGAGCAAGGAAGACTCCTTTATCTGGTTACACCTGGCACTTACTAGTGCCATATGCCAACACTCTTTGTGCTGCATCGCAGCACCCCAAGATGCAAATGGCATATTACATCCATCTGCAAGGATGTCCCAGAAAAATTGAGAGGTGGCATTTTCCGCATTAAAAGGGACCTCTAGCAGGCTCCACCCAATAGCCCAGTTATTGTATCATCAGTATCACGGTACCCCTTCGTTGGAAGGTCTAAGTAGAATTATTAGTATTTCACCACTGAATCCAGCTTACATAATGTTACACACCTCCCTAAGATTCCTGAGTATATAAATCTCTTAATGAAAAAAAAGGGGGATAAAACTCTGACTTCCTTTCTGAATACTAATTATGGCTAATACAGAATCAAATCTAGGTTTACTGCAGGATTCAGATTGGATTAATCTGGAACTCAGTTCTGTATCAGGAGCCTTGCACAAAACATCATATTTGAGGAGTTAGTGAGCTTCACCAGACCATGTCTGTTCTGTTGAGCCTTGTTCTTGGGGCTTGAGAAGCCCATACAGCAGCAGTAGCAGCCACTACAGAGGAACCTGCTGGAGTGCTCTGTGCCAGCCTGTGCTGTGTGCTGGTGGGCATTACAACAGAAATAACACCCTAACCTATCAAGAAAAAATAAATGATTCTTTTTGCTACACAAAATAAAAGGTACTACAGTATGGGAAGGAGGAGGAAAATCCATCCAAGGTGGATGATATCCAAGGTCCATTTGATGGAGCATGAAAGCAGGGTTCCCAGCCTCTGAAGTGATATAAGATTTCCTCACTATCTATATTCCTCTTTTTATTATATCTTATAACAGTGTCTATTTTATTACACCATTTGTTGTTGAGCCTTCTTATTTAGGTCCAGAAAAATCCCTGCCCACTATACCTCTCTCACCCACCTGCTCCCCATCTCTAAGAGGAAGACTCCTCAGAAAAGGCTGGTTAGTCAGCTGGTGCCTTCAGGTGCTAAGATTTGTGCTTCAGTAGGTCTCTTTGGCCAAGAAATCACTTACAGTCTCCTGTTCTAAACAGTCATCTCCCTGAATTGTCTACTGATTTGAAAATAAACACCATTATCTTGAAATGTACTTGGTATCTATAATGCACTTAGCATGCCTCTGGATTTGCTATAAGAATTAACTAATTATTGATTTGTTCACTCAAATTCCAATTTGGATGGAGTTCCAGTGTGCCTGAAAAGTGAGAACTCTATTTATTACACATAAAAATATATAATGCATGCTCCTCCAACTTACAGTAATCATCCTAAATACAGCATGGGTAATCAGAAAAAATGCATCTTCTTTTCCTCTCCTTCCTACACTTATGTATCATTTTTAGAGTATGTGTTAGTGGGTTTTATATTTCATGTTATTGCTGTATTTGCTGCTGCAACATATATATTTAAATTAAACAGAAGTCATCAGGAGCTTCTATTGGAAGCATTTGCCTTGTTTGTTGTTGAAAGGCGCTGCTTGGAAAAGAGTAACTGCTGACTTCAGTAAATGTGAAACATAATGACGGGAAACAGCTGCATTCTGCATCTTTCAAAACACTAAATTTTCTTGTGTGATTGTCTAAATGTAGACCTCCAGCAGGATTCATGCAGATGCATACCCAAGTGCATAATCACAGGACCTCATACCCGCTGAATTCAGCAGATGTCTCCATTGAACAGACCAGGATCAGGCCCCTAAAATTACCAGCTCTTGCATGCAGAAAAAAATTTGGTTTGTTTTTTCTTTCAATTAATCTGTTAACATAATACACATAAGCTCATACCCAGAAAAACAGAAAACAGACAGCAAGGGTATAGGAAAAAGGTGTACGTCTTTTTGGTATTAAAAAAAATGTTTTTAAATCTCTATTCTTTCTTAAGTCTGTGAAAAGGAGTGTGTGCAATAAATAGCTTCCATGCTCATTATCTCAGATCTGTTATATAAAAGACACTGCTGAACAATATGAAGCTTTTCACCTCCAAGCCACCAGTTCAAATCCACTGTATGTCAACAAAGATTCAAAGTTATTCCCAGCTAGCAGTCTTTCCGTGATCTAAGTGAAAACAGGTGAGTTGACCACTCAATTCATCTCCTCGCTGATTTCTTAATCCAGAAAATCCAGCATCATAATAACTGGCTTCCAAAGTACACAAATGTGTTAAGCACGGTATAAACTGAGAAAGCACAACTGCCCCTTCCCACCAAGAAGACTGCCAAACACACTATCAGACACTAGCACTAACTGATAGCTCATCTAGATGTTAAGGACAGAAAGAATGCAATTTAGTCTCTTATTTCTAAATGCAGTCCCTTTGCAGAAAATTTCAACCAGATGCTTCTTACATGAGTAAAAGCCAGTACCTCTCCTCCAGGAACTGTTATTATTCACTAGCCAGGATCCAGCTCTATGTGTTCATGCATGAAAAGCACGGAAAAGGAAGACGTTAGCATATGTCAGGCTGTTCCAGAGTGTTTGTGCCTCCATGTCTGATCAGGCTAAAGAGAGACACAACTCTCTCTTACTTGAGAGTCTGTAACTGCAGCATGAACCAGGGAAAGCCATTCAGCTTATTCTGATATTTTGAAAACCCACTACAGAGCCTCATTCACTGCCAAGTAAGTAATCAGTCCCACACTCAAAGAGCTAATAACAGCTTCTTTCGCTAGGAGGACACAGCCCTGAAACAAAACAATAACGAAGCAGAGATGCAGTTCACCTTTGGATTTCAGTGATGGACATAAGCACTACTGCTGAGGGATTTGGAAGAGGGACAGTAACTTCTTTTCTATGTCCTCTTCTCTCTTCCTCAAGAATATGTCAGTGTGGATCTCACTGGAAATGACTGGAAAGCAGTAGCCTTCCAGGACTGTAGGAGAAAAGTCTTTCAGCTACATCAAGGAGTGGCTGAAGGACAGTATTCCTGAACTAGCTGTGTTTTCGAAGACATAACATTTAACTAGATTTAAAAAAAACTATTATTCTCCATTGCCACCTCATACCATGTTGCAGAAACAGGCACTAACATCTGCTTCTGAGTTCACAGAAACAAATAATCACAAAATAATTGAGGTTTGAAGGGTCATCCCGTGACCATCTATTCTGACCTCCCAACTCCCTTGGGGTCAAACCAGAGCGAGTTGCCCAGAACTTTCATTAGCCAGGTTTTTACTGTCTTTAAAGATGGAGGACCATGCAACAGTTGGTGAAGTGTGCCTGGATATGCGAAACAGTTCATTCACTTAAAGAGAGCTGATATAGCTGGATATGCATTCACATAAAATGGAAGAAGAAGGATGGGTGGGGGGCAGTTGGACATCTAGAGAGGTATGACAACCCAAATACTGTCATTTGGTAAAAGGTAATCAGGAAAATCGATGTATCACCCAATCCTGGATATTAGGTAGCATATATATGGAAGTAATAGAAAACTAAATTGAAAAATTTAGCCAGTAGAAACCTAGCACAGGCAGTATATAGAGAAGCAGATGGAGCACATGGTATCTTCCCCTGTAAATAAGTCTGTCGTGAAATATCTGTTTTAACAGAATGTACAGAAGAACATTTGTAAGGACTTTTTTCAGCAGCCATCAGTTGCTGGGTATCAAAAGTCTGGTGAGGAAGCTTGCCATCTTGGAGACATAGAGCAACAGGGTTAACACTACATCCAGATCCTGATCATTTCCCAGTGAGAGAATAATTGAGTGCATCTTCCTGGTTCTTTATATCATGTAACATTTTATGGACATATTGCTTATCAGCCGGGCCACAACAGAACCCTGTAAAAGAAGCAGAACACTACACAGACCAGACCTGACAACTTTGTATTCCAGGAGATAACTGCAGCTTCATCTCCTTTCGAGAGCTCAACACTCACCACCACAGATAGCTCAAGTGGTTATCTGCACCTTACAGCGATATTGCCCTGGAATGGTCATGACCATTGACACTGCAGGAAGGGCAATAAGGAACATTCTTTTTCTCCAGGATTAGTCATAAAACACTGAGGTAGAAACATGTGATCCCCTAGCTTTATGGTGCCTAGACAGAATATATGGACCTTGGCCATACTGCAGAAGGACAGAGGTGAAATCTAACAAATAGCATCAGCTCTGCACACCACCATTTGAGAAACACTGATGCCTTCTTACAAGCGTAATACAGTTTAATCCCTAGAGAAAAAGAAACTATCCAAGAGGAGGATATTGCCTATCAGTCATAATTTCCATGAACTTAATTGCTTGTTATGGGTGAAAGAGAAACTGTTGTAGCTTGTTATCTACTGGGGGAAGTAGAACACTCTTCTACTCCAAACGTGGAATGCTTGATAAGCCTCCACAATAACATGAAGAGTAAGCTAAAAAAAATTAAAAAACAGGCCTTGTTTTAGGAATACTGAGGTCAACAGGATCACTCTGAGGTATGCCCTACAGACTGGGTAATGGTATGCAAGAACTGCGAGCCAGTCTTGAGCTCGGTGATGTCAGAGAATAAAGGCCCACTTCACTAGTCTACCTCAGACAAAAGACAACATGTATGTATCTTCTAGGTTCATTCAGACTTGGAACACAGAAACGACCTGTCTTATTATTTGGCATAATAGAGCATGAGCAAAAGCTACTTCTTCACTCCTATGGAGTCTCTTGTATGACTTAAAAAGAAAGCAACACCCACTTCTATTGCGGCAAGCTTTCTTATGAGTGACACCCTGAAAAAGAATGGGAAAAAAAAGATAGAAAAGATTAAATTGGTCAAATAGCTACAGCCATATTGATTTTACAAGATTTATTCACTAAACTCTGAAAGTGCTTCTAATCATCACTGCAAATTTACAGGTGTATAACACGTGTGGGCTGTATTACCAGGGAAGAAGACAACACTTATCCTCCAATATCTCCATAAATTTTAGGTTGGTAAGAAAGTTAAATCTATTGATCTGAGAACTGCATTCACTGCTGTTCAATGATAAAATGCAAAACACTAGAAAGGACAAGTCAGGCCTTCTGGTATTTCAGAACATGCAATCCTGTCCTGAATTACAGCTATAGTCTCAAGTGAGACATTGTGAGCCTTAGTAGTGCTTTTCTCACTAGATCTTACTGTTCACAGTCCTTCTCCATACCATTTTCCATTGTCTCAAATGCAACGCACACCACCTCCTTACTGACTCCAGATCACTCAGCAGTGCACAGTCTCATGGCATACAGATTATCATTGGTTTGCTGGATACTGGTCAATTTTAGGCTATTCCTGACAAGGTCTGAGGCAGGACCTTTGCAATCACCTTAGAAAATAGAGGACCCGGCTCCACTACCATTGAAGATCATGACAGCCTTGGTGTCACTGTGTCAGCACCCATGAGTGATATCAGCTCTGGCTGTTTCCTGCCTGCTATAGTTTCCACATCAGTCTTTGCTTTCCTGTCTGCTATAGGAGGCATTGAATGAAACCATCTCATTTGGGAGCAGGCGGCCAGAGCTTTTCTCCAACAGGACCTTCAAAGACTGGTCCAGCAGATGGAGCTTTTACCTCATGTCTTGCAATTTGCACATTCTTGTGGAGAATGACTGTTGGGCATCTGCTCTTTTCTGAGATTCCCACACTCAGAAGAGATGCCTGTTGTGTCCATCCCATATAATGATTAACCTTGGAAAATACAGAGCACTTAAAGCTGGCAGGGCTTTGAATCCCTAAGGGTTCAGGAGGACTCCATTCAGAGAGACAGGAGCAATTCATAGCAATGGTATTTTCTCAGAAATTAGTTTAGTTTGAGTGTAATAGCCATGTTCCACTATCTAGTTCTCCATCATAAGGCTTGGAGGGACATGAAAGAAGATCACAACATCTTTACATTATCCCATTAAAGAAAAGGGAGACTCAAAGTTCCTACAACTCCTCTAATTTCATATATGAGGAATATGTAGGCCCAATAGGATCCATAGTGATATCAGAAGACCTAGAAGACTTCACTCCCCAAAGCCAAGAGGAGAGGAATGAGAAAAAAGAAGATTGTTGCAGGAAAAAAAGGAGATTCATGCATCACTGCATTGTTCTTTTACCTGTCAAGGTTTTCGGAACACATTTGATGAAGGCTAGGAAGGTGTGATGAGTGTGTCTCTAGTATCAGGTGACTAATTCCAGTAAGGGAATCAAACATCAAAAGGAGGGAGATTTAGAACCCTCAAAGCAGATGCTGATGGAGGAGATCCTTTAAGATGTGAACATTTCATTTAGCTGAAGACAAATACTAAGACGCAAATACGGAAGCACAGCTTTACCTTCCAACTGAGTGCCCTGAAGGCTGATCAATTTTCCATGCTTGGACAGCCTTCCCACCACAAACACAGAGCACGACTGGGTTCTCCCTTGCTGACTCACTTGCTTTTTCTCCAGTTGCAAAGCCCAACCCCCAGACTCCCACAGCTTTGCCTCAGAGAGACAGCTTTGTCTCCTAGTGCCAGTATGCAAAAGCTGGCCTGGCCAGTCACAACCAGGAGGCTCTTCCTCTGCCAGCCATGATCATCTTGACAGTTCTGCTTTCTCCTCATATTATTCGTCATCTCTCTCACTCCACCTTCCCTCCCTGAAATCAGCCTCCTCCATATACCACTTCAGGGTTGGGGGCAAGAGAAATGAGGGTCAATGCCGAAGCCAGAGCACTATCTGCTTCCTTCCTTCTCCCAATAGAGTGATAAGCCAAACAGAGCCAGGGTCAAGCCTGGGTGGGATGATAGGCTGGAGGAAAAGCATTTAAAACAGCAGAACCTTAAGCAGCTACAAAAATCAACTCATGGTTCTGCTCTGAGAAAGGAACAGCTGAAGTGTTGATGTTTAGATGTGGTTTGGCTTCTGAAAGTCTGCCAGAATGATTTAAGGAAAAGATCCACACAGTTACAGGTCTGTGGACCACTCTCCAATCATCTATCATGGAGCTAATAGCTCTACAAATGTATCTCAGCCTGGACTGGCCACTCGCTTTTCTGTGAGTATATTGGGATCCACTTTGACAGCGCTACCAACAAATGTCACTCCTGATCTTGGGATTGCCTGTTAGTTTAGCTCTGCTTCCTTCTGGTCTAGTTCTGATGATGAGTTTTATTAAAGATATAAAGGAATTCCAGTGATGTGCTTCTTCACAGCACCAGCAATTAAATTCTGTTGTGCACTGCACTAAAATAATTCATATGTAATGCTTACAGTTTCTAATAATTTAATTTAAACAGTTTGTGTAATAAGCGCCAGGCCAGAACTGTTAGTTCCCCCTGAGCGGACGAGTTCTATCTGAATCCTGTATGCTATGCAGTAGAAGAGAGTATCTGCTGGAGGACAGCATGTTAAATGCAGTATATTACAATTAAACAGAAAATAAGAGAGCACTTTTAGGTTAAAGATCCTCTACTCATGTCTTCCCATTATGTTATTGTTTCCAGCATAAGCACAAGGTCATCATGCTCCATCTGCCTCCATTCCATGCTGAACTTGCTGCTCACTTGCCAGGTAAATTTGGTTTCAAGTGTAACATTAGAAATGAGACATTTTGGAACCATTTTTGTGTCTAAAGGAGAGATTTTTGGGGAACAAACACAGAAGAAATCACTTTTCTAAAATGTTGTTTGGGGTTTTCTTCAGTTGCTCAAAGAGAGTAAAGATAAAAAAGAACAGGTCTTTTCAGGAATCTGTTTTCCATGTGATCTTCTCTCTGCTCGTGGCTTGGACAGGTGTACCCATTGCTGAGTAAAAACCTATCTGGATGGCCAAGCCCCAAGAGTGGTAGTGAATGGAGTTATATCCAGCTGGTGGAGAGTCCTCAGTATTGGGGCCAGTTCTGTTTAATATCTCTATTGATGATATGGACAAGGGGATCAAGTGCACCCTCAGTCAGTTTGCAGATGACACCAAGGTGAGTGGAATGTTGATCTGCTGGAGGGCAGGGAGGCTCTACAGCAGGATCTGGACAGGCTGAATCGATGCACTGAGGCCAATGTCATGAGGTTCAACAAGGCCAAGTGCTGGGTCCAGCGCTTGAGTCACAATAACCCAATGCAGTGCTACAGGCCCGGGGCAGAGTGGCTGGAAAGCTGCCCCCAGCAGAAAAGGACCTGGGGGTGCTGTTTGACAGCCACTGAACGTGAGCCAGCAGTGTGCCCAAGTGGCCCAGAAGGCCAATGGCATCCTGGTCTGTATCAGCAATAATGTGACCAGCAGGACTAGGACAGTGATTGTCCCCCTGTACCTGGCTCTGGTAAGGCCACACCACAAGTACTGTGTTCAGGTTTGGGCCTCTCATGACAGGAAAGACATTGAAGTGTTGGAGCATGTCCAGAGAAGGGCAATGGAGATGGTGAAGGGTCTAGAGAGTAAGTTCTATGAGGTTATTTAGCCTGGAGAAAAGAAGGCTCAGGGCCAACCTTATTGCTCTCTACAACTACCTGAAAGGAGGCTGTAGTGAGGTGGAGGTCGGTCTCTTCTCCCAGGCAACTAGAGACAGGATGAGAGGACACAGCTTCAAGCTGCTAGGGTTCCTTCAGGTCAGATATAAAGGAAAATTTCTTTATGGAAAGGGTTGTCAAGCACAGGAACAAGCTGCCCAGGGAAGTGGTTGAGTCACCATTCTTTGGAGGTATTTTGAAAATATTTAGATGTAGCACTTAGTGGTAGGTTAATGGCTGGACTCAATGATCATAGGGGTCTTTTCCAACCTAACTGATTCTACAAAAATAACCAAACAAAAAAAAAATAGACAAATTGAAAACTCTTCTATTTCCATCATATATGAAATACTGTCTATACAGTCAGTTCTATCCCCCAGATGGAAGTCTAGCACAAAAGAGTCCTGCCTTCAGTGGTTTGTTGGAGCCACTCCACTCTGGAGCAAAGTTTCCAGTAAAACTCACTGTCTTATTGACAATGAAAGCTTGACAGGATGAGAAGGTTACATGAGAGCCTCACCTTTGCAGGTTTGCAGAAATTCAGAAGGGAGGAGCAATGTAAGACCACAGTACACTTCTCCTACTCACCTTCCACCCAAGGGGATGTTCAGCAAAGTATTCAAATATTTCAAATTAGTGTTTCATTTTGATATTTTAGGCAAAATTATAAACCGTTCTCTACTGGAAACATTTAAAGGAACCAGATCCTGTTTTGAAAAGTTGGATCAAAGTGCACATAAACCACAGATGGGACAAAACAGCTAAAACTTTTACTGCTACAAGTCTACTTTTCCTCATTACTAACTATAAAACTAAACAGGGGAATCCATGAAGCATAGCCCAAGTAGGGCAGCATACTAGCAAGAAGTAAGGAAGAAGCTATTTCAAGATTGTTTCAGTGACAAAGCTATGCGACAACAGCCCCAAAGGACAGAAATTCTTGGATATGGACAATCCATTCCACCAGAAAGAATAAAAATATGTATTTCTTTGAATTTCAATCAATTGAAACTTTTACAAGAATCCCTAAAATCCAAAGCTTCGCATTCAGTGTAAACCATGGGATTTTGTGGCTTTTCCAGCACACTTGGATAAAACTAGATAAACTACTATATTGTTTAATACTTAGGATTTAGCATTCTGGATTCCAATTCCACCTCAGGCAGCTTTTGACTCGATACCCTTCAATAATTCACATTCTGCTTGCCTCTCAGTTTTGCCATCAGTAAAACAGAGATAACATGCATTTCACAATGCAGTAGAGTGATGTGAAGGCTGACTGATTTATCAGTAGTTGTGAGATGCTTAGGAATACTCTGATGAAATGTGCCACATGTATGCACAATTTATTATTAACCTGACAGCATTTTAGCTCTTTTGTTTTCCTGCCTTGCACACAATTCAAGTGCGGGATGCCTGAAGCACATTGCCATGTGGCATTTTGATTATAGCAGGTACTACCATTTAATTCTGAAATTCACAACTTTAATATCACATTTAAGCAGGATTTTTGTCATTAATTTTCCTTTTCCGCTCAGTTTCAAAAGATGAACATTTGAATGGTCTTGAGTTTAGTTCAGTACCAGATCATTAAAATTAGTATTAAAGGCAAACACAGGCAAGGAAAGAATCGCATAGAGGAATGTGCTCCTTTGGTCAAACTTTTAGAGGTGAAAAAGGACTGAATAAATACAATATGAAGGTAAAATTATCAAAACTACTATTTTGAATTCCAGACCAGTCATGAGGCTCCAAGGTGCCTGAATCACTTTTCAAAATATGACTTAAAAGTAATTTTTTTAACTGATGAGATCAACAAATCTAAGTACATTTGACTTTAGTTCTTAGTTAAGCACATCTTCCATCAGTATGAATGAAACCTTTGCCTGACTAAAGAGAACTTCGTGTATGAGGTTAATTTTAAGTTGAATACTATTTATGGGACCAGATGTGCAAGAAAACATTTTATGCAATGATCTGCACATCTGATATATTTACTACAGAGCAGCTCATCCCTGACACATCTGTATCTGCAAGTTCAAATAGTTCACATAGCAACACTGCGGCAGAGCTGTGCACAAGGAAAAAACAGCTGGACAACTGTAAGGATGGAAAGTAACCCAGATGTAACCTACATTTTGTTTCACTCCCAGACCTGAAAAGGGGTTTAAATTGTTTTAGTCTGAATTCCAACACCAATATTTTGTTAAGTAACCAAGAGGAAACTTAAGCAATTTCAGCTCTGGAAGAAAACTAGTGGAGACTGTTACAAATGCCCTAAAATAGTGGGATATAGATTCATAGATTTTTAAGACCAGAGGGAGCATTAAATAGACCTACAATACAGCAGTGACCTCCACTGTAAGTGGTAGCAGGGCTATAATTAAGCACCACTGACAAATGAGGTCTGAAGTCACAGCCAATTGTTCTCCCGAGATAGAGGATCTGTTACTTAGTCCTTTGGTTCAGCTATCTTTTGCCTCAGGCAAACTAGGAGTCCCCACACTAGCAACTGGCAAGGAAAACATCCCAGAGCTCAAGAATGGTTGTCATGCCATACCAGTGCAGATCCCAAGGGATTTTCATAGGCAGAGCCTTGCTCATCCAGCCCAAATCTCAGCTTGGGCTGGCTGCATTTCAAAGAGCATTTCTTGTACAGAGAGCATTTCTTTGTTACTCTCTTCTTTGGGAATGCCTGCTGACCAGTCCTTAGGTCCAGCTACAATGAAAACTACTGAGGTTCAATCCAACACACTAAAAAGCTAAAGACCAAACTGCTGACAATACTAGCCCCTCCAAAGCAGCTGTGGTTCTTCGTTAATATACTCAGCCTTGCTGTCTTCACTGTCACTGTTGAGGGACTGCACTGTTCAATGATACTGGCACACCTGAGAAGGCAAACTGGGAAGAGTTCATTCCAGTCCAGTCCACTCAAATTACGCCTTGGGCCTTTCCTTTAGTGGAGCTCTTGACAAACAGCAGTAGCTATAGATCTGTCACTTCCAATGAACTGATATGATAACAGTGCTGCACATCACTCTTCTCTCCTGGGAAGTATCAAAGGACACCAATCTGGTCATCACCCTACCTGTGCTCCAGGCTCCACTTGTGTCTTCAAGCCAGAAAACTATTCTCCTCTCTGGTCAAGTTTAATCTATGCTTAAGTCTCCTGTTGCCTCCACTTCTGCACCTAGCAGTTCCCACAGTTGGAGCATGGTGGGGTTGAGTCCAGTGCCATTTGGTCTGTGTGAGAGTATATGCCCCTTCCTTAAAACACTTTAACATTTTTGTGATATATTGCAGTTCATCAGTAGTAGGTCCATATTAGGAATAATCACGTCAGTAAGTTACAAAATAAGCTACAATTATATGTGCAATAGATATAGATTACATTTTAAACAAAGTCAGAATTCAGAAATTCTACAAAATAAAAATACATCACTTTTTCTGCAGATTGTCAACCAAATCAGTATTTTTTTCTAAATATTTTGATCTGAATGAAACCACCATTTCTCACAAGTAAAACATTTCCAATCTGTCTGATTCTGATGTGTCTTAGCTGGTCAAAATGGAACCACACATCTTTCATTCAAACATGCCACAAGACAGGGCGGGCAAACACCAGACTGCCTTACAGATACATTTCTGAGTAGGATGCAAAGTAGAGATAATGTATATAGGTATATAGGTCTCCTACCTGTTCAAAACCAGCAAGCTTTGGAATTTGTCACAGATGCAAGCTGAGACACAACTGAGCGTTTCAGCTTAAGCAATGAAGGAAAATAGAGAATTTAGGAGAAGACAGCCAGCAAGGTAAATTACAATTTGGAGCCCTACTTTATTTTTTTTTCAATGAAGAAAAAAAAATCAGATCTCCAAAACACAGTGTCCACTAGAGGAACTCTGAAGGAGGATTTTGCCATTTCCTGCAGCATCCAATGTTTAGTCAGAGGGTCCTCTAAACAATAATAAACTTATAGTCTTAACAATATCATCATATGACCACCTTCCAAGCTGCTGTGATCACATAGCTACCAGTACCTAATCTGTCAAATTTTCAGCTAGATATGCCTGTATTAGTTGCACCTAATCTTTGACACTAATATAAACATACCTCTAGCTCTGGTTATCCTGAGAGATATAACAATGTTACTGCTTCATGATGGCAATATATTCATCCATAACTTTTTATGTTCATCCATCTCCTGTTATCTTCCTTAAAAGTCAAAGCTATGTGAATTACAAGGACCTGCACAGATCTCCAATTACACCAGAAGTCTGGTAGGCATCATGCAGGTTGGTCCATTTGCCCCCTGCCTCCTACCAAACCAAGTCCCACAGCAGGTCTCCCGAAGCCACGGAGAAAAAGGCATAAGACAGAAATAAAAGCACAGAAGTTCTAAATATTTTCCCAGTTTTTTTCTTTTAGGTAGTCCTAGACAAGCAATTTAATTTCCTCTCTTCTTCATATATCTCACCTTTTTCTTTTTCCCCTTATCTTTTTTATCAGTAATTTATTAAGGAATTACTACATACACTTCTTCCCCATTTAAAAATAATCTTTGGGGAATATAAGCAATTTCAGCCATATACAGAAAGGAACTTAAGGAATTTAGCTGCAAACACCACTGAATTATGAAATTTGCAGATCACAACACAAGCCACTCTCTTTACCGCTAGCCATCTCTGCCTCAACTGTTGTTTCTGACCAGTCTCAGTGGACAAACGTGCATTTAGTTCCAAGGATTTCTCCTATATTACCTTGAAAAGAAAGGTACTGAGAGGCACTCCGACCCTGAAAGCCAGGCTTGCAAGATGGAAGCAGCAGGAAAGACCAGAAAATCAAAAGCATGCCTGCAGGGACACACCAGAGGTTTAGAAAACTCAGTGTCATTTTTCTCAAGTACTAAGGCAACAAACCACAAAGAAATGAAAATCCACCCAAGAGATTACAGAGTTCAAGAAAGGCTTCTGAATAAATGCAGCAGCCAAGCAAACTACGGGGCCTGACAGCAGCATTAGAGATTGAAGCCTGGTTTTAACGTACAGCTCAAATTTCTACATCTACCAAGGAGCTGCTTCTTCCTTTCTGATAAAGGTCTCTTGCCAAATACTCAGAGCCAAACCCAGTCCATTATATCCACTCAGGTTACTTAATTGGTCAAATTCCATGAGTAAGAGGAGGAAGATCACACCTCACAGCAAAATCCCAAAAGCCAAGTATGCCTTTCCTCCTTGGCCTACATAGCAAAATGCAGGCCAGTTACAAATACATCTGCTGTATCTAATAAGCAGTCCGAGTTGCTTTGATGAGAGTTGAGGAAAAGAAAGAAGATTTTTACCCACTCTTTCAATGCCTTAGAATCACAAAACGCTTGCCAGCTTTGTGCTAACTAAACACTCAGAAACAATCCAATGGGCTTTCTTCTCTGCTGTCCTGCTTTTTATGCAATGATTCATACAGGAACAGAGGAAGTGCAATCTCTGCCATTCTGCTCGGGTACCCTTTAAGCTCTCTTTGCTCTTCCTGACAGCACAAGGTCAAGGCAAGTCTTGAGCATGGAGGGTGAAAGCAGCAGGCTGAAATGAGCAGCCACAGCAGGGAGAGTGCCAGTGCAGACAGGTAGGCAGAGGTGGGTCACCGTACAAGGAAAAGCATCTGATCAGCATTTGTGGTTCATGGCAGAGGGCACTTGGGGGAAGTCAATGGAGTACATGGGTCAGATACAAAAAAAAAAAAAAGTCAAAAGCTCTCTTTCTCCCATTGCTCTGATCAGCACCCTGTAGTGCAGCATCTGCTCCATGCCACCGACAGGGAAGAGGCTATGCTGCTGTTCAGGTTCTGTCTTTACCAGCACAACTGCAGCCTGGCCTGGGAAGGGTCTGAGTACTCATAGCGTGACACTGCACACAGCAGCAGGAAACGGGGAGATTTCAGTTGAAAAAAAAGATGAGTGCTCCTCAAAGATGGACACTTAACAAGGAAAACCACCTTAATTTCCAACTGCAAGCCAAGTTAAAAAACTTACAATCAAACCAGGTCATCCTGCTGGGTGTTCATGAATGATAATAATTTACTTGTCATGCTAAGATATTTATATGTCTCTATCACTGTCATACAGAAGCATATGGGATTCTTAATACCTGGAGGTACAGGAAGCCCCACTGGCTACATATTTCAGATATGGAAACTGAGACACAGAGGGTAACCAGATACATATCCCCTGCAAAAAAAGGTCAATTGATTCAGTCTTGAGTCTTTTAGTCTGCCAGCAAATCACTCTGGGGACACAGAAAGCCTGTGGCAGAAATGGAAATTAGCCTCTTAGGTGCTAACGCTCTTATGACCAGACCATTCAAGTTCTGCTGCCCCACTCCACTTTCTTTACATGGTATACTTTGGTATCTACAGAATAATGAGGTGAACAAGTGTACATGCAGACAGGGTCTGGAGAGCTGACACAGCATAACTGGCAATGGTGCCAGCAACACAGAATATGAATCTAGTGTACTTAGGTCCCAGCCCTACTTCAGAGCAAACACAAACCAGTTCTGCATCAAGTAGACTGTGACATCCACAGTCCTCCCTCCCTCCTCATACCTACTTCTCTCAGCCCTTGGGCTGTTTTGCACCCAGTTGCCAGCTCCTGGACCTGTTCACAGATGGAAGAAGGGCAAATGCTTTGCTCAGCAGGGTAGGTGTACAATGGCAGTGAGCCTGTCTGCAATGAAGGATTATGGGAGAGACACACACACACACCCACACTGCTATCTCCAGACAGCAATAACATGGCAGTTGCCTTGCTTTTTATAGGGAGAGAAAGAAGCTTTTCTGTCCATCAAGTTAAAAGTGTGTTAGCAACGAAACAAGAGGTAAAGGGAAATCAGAAGTTGGCCCAGGACAGGTGGCCATTCTACCATTTCATCACATGGATTACCACCTTTTCCTGCACCAGGAAACACCCATTGCTGAGATCGACGTGCAGAAGTGCATCTTCTCTTAGTAGTGACAGAGTGTGCTGGACAGATGTACTCCTCCTCCAATTCTTTCCCTGGAGCTTCATGGCGCCGTTTTCAGCATCCTAAAGGTATCTAAGAGGATTGCTGCCCTCCATTTTCCACCAAAACATAAAAAAATTACGCTGTGGCAAATGCCGTGCACACCTCCATACTGGAATAAGGATGAAAGCAACAGTTACAGCATGTGCTGTCTTGCTTGGGCCTATATTTACTGCTGATTGACCTCTATGACAAGCTGCCTAGCTCAGCAGAAGCCTGTACAGTAATAATAAATCAACTCTTCCCCCCCCTTTTTTTAGTGCAAAACCAAAAGAAAATAAACCTGTCTTCTGAACCATAAGTCCAAACCAGAAATTTCTGACTCTGCTCACTTTCATAATTATTGTTGGTTACTTTAATTTCAATCTTTCTTAAGCAATGCCCAAAAATTCCAGCTTAATTCCTAGCTGTGGACACTATGGGATAGAGTCTGGTCTATGGGACAGCACGCTGGTCTTTGGGCTAATAGAGAAAGCTGGTATCCAGATTCCAGCTAGATTTAGTCCTCCAGAAGCTTGCTCAGCCCATTCAAATCTACTCTTTGCAATAACCAAGAACCGTTCTCTTACACTATTAGGCAGGTAAAACCAATACAGAACAGCTGATGTAAACAGTCTGTATGAGCTATGATTTACTATTTATAAAGTAACATTTTGATCTCGGGTTTTTTTTTTCCCTGAGTTCTACTCTCTCCTGGTCCACAAATTATTCTTGCTCTTTACCAGTTCCACCTCACACTAAATAGCAATCTCCTTTGTACCCAACCACCACCTGCTTCATTTTATCAGAGGAGATGTCCAAGCCTTGCATAACTGAGAGCTTTAACTTCTTTCTTGCCTGAAGTCTGCAGCTGATCTGCAATCAAGCAGAAAAGGATTGTAGCCTCATGGTCATCTATAATACAGGAGGGTGAAACAAGAAGAATATAGCTGTCAGCATGTATTGTAGATAGACTATTTGAATCAATGGCACTCGCCATGCAGGGTCCTGTGATCTCCCTGATGCTCCCCTGCATTAAAAGCAGGAGAGACCACAAAACAAATCCAGTCAGCTCTGGAGTTGCAGGCAGTCTATGCTTAGTGAGGGGACATGGGTCCTAGGCATCTTCTGTGAAAGGGTATGTAGGATATAAATTCAAATTCTGTGGTTTCCGGTCAGTTTTAATATTTATCATTAAGAATAACAAATGGTGCTTAAACTGCATTTTGGAGTTTCAAAGCACTTCATAAACATCAATTAATATCTTAACACATCGTCTTTCTCTGGTGATCATCTGGCAATACATAAAAAAATTTACAACCAGACTGGAAAAAAGATTATAATTTTAAATACGACCAAAGGAACTTAAACCAGGAAGAAACGAGCAAGAGAAAGAGAGGAGGAAAAACAAATTGCTGCAAAATTAAGTCACGAGCAGAGTTCTTACCAGCTTTCTGCCCAATGGCCAGTGCTGTGACATAAGAAGTGACATAAAACAGCAGATTTGCCCCTTGCAATATTTACTCCACAGACCTTGGAGACCATCAATTCTAGAGTTTTGCACTGGTGAGTGAAGATCCAGGCCCCTCCAAAGTGTGTCCTAGAGCTGCCTGCTGTCCTCTACAACAGCAGAGCAGAAGACCAAATGAAGGGCCTGCAACTGTTTATTGCTGGTGAATTCAACAAAAACCAATTTATATTCATCTATCAAGGAATATGCAAATGGAAGCAAATATTGTGGTCATGTTCATTTGTTTCTGATTACAAAATGTATGTAAATGTATATGCAAATTAAGTGCAACCATCAGGCTCATGGCAAAGGGCCAAACTCGCCCCCCGTATTATAAAGATTAGGGTGGTTGGAAGGGAGATACAGGGACTGCAAGTGAGGTTAAGCAGTCCCTTCAGATGCAGTCAAGACTGGGCTGCTGCGAAGGGGCAGGAGGAGGATAAATCCTGCAGTAACTTGTCACTTTAAACGAAGCTGAGGGACTATAGAAAAATCTGTTCCCGCTGCAGTTAGAAGTGTGATAATTACAGAGCAACGGGCTCCTCTGTCATTCAGCAGGCAGCATCCCCAGGAAATCTTGCTCTGTAATCAAGGGAAGAGGTGCAATCAAGCCCCTATTCAGGCTTCGTTTAGAAACAGCCCCTGCAGGCAAGACAAAGGCTTCAGCATGGTGCTTTGTGAAGTTGGTGATCACATCAACATCTTGGTTCTGCAACTACAAGCAGTGAGTGTCATTTCTAAGCACATCTTCTGTTCACCTTTTCTCACAAAGTCCAGAAGGAGTCTTGGAAGAGGGGTGAAATCTTGGGCCAAAATACAGCAGTGTTGGAGGAAGAGAAAATTTCTTGCAGGCTGACAAGCGTGATCCTGAATGAGCAGATAGGAACATGCTCATCTGGCTTCACCAGCAGCTCAGTCTGCAAAATCTGCATGGGGAAGGTTTTGTTGGGTTTTTTTCCAGCAACATAAATGTATCCGTGCTGCTCAAATTCTACAGGAACATCATTCTCTTGGCAGCAGCCTGATCCCACAGAGACTGATGAGGTTTATTAGAGGAGAAGATGTCTCTGAGTTCAGCTTTCACGTCTAATGCCACCATTGCCCAGAAACATACAAACTAATTGCTACTCAAATCAGCCATCCTTTGTACCCTACAGAGCTGTCAGATTCAGTGAACCAGTTTACTCCAACTGCAATAAAAACAGTCTCACATTTTATTCAAAATAGCCAACCCCTACAAAGTGTGCACGCATTTGCACTCCCACTATACAAACTCAGACACAGAAATTGTACCTGCTCAGCTACCCATCTGGGCATGTGGCTGCCATGATAGACACAATCCTGCTAACTCCAGATGCACATGAAGTGCCAAAATTTTTTCTGCACATTGGGGGCACATTCCAGGCAGGATCCCTAGTCTTGTCTCAATATGGAGTGGTTGTTCTCTGTTGGCATTCACTATAACTGGAACTGCACTTGGACTTACAGTAGCCCCTAATACTGTAAATGGAGCTTCATTCCGTCACACTACAGAATCAGCAGGTTCCACTCTCTATCTATTTCTTATATCTCTGGCCGCCGAATAAATAAGTCTGCTGTGGTTCTACCATCTGCAGGCATGGGTATCAGTCAATAGCCAAGTAATGGCCTGGACACTGTCAAGAGAACTCATTATTAAAAAAGTACATATTACATTTAGCTGTTCAAACAGAACTTGTTACTGATCAGATCCCATCAGTTCCCAGTAAAAGAGCCAGCTCTGGTGACAAAATGAAAATACGCACACAGACTACAGACTAGTAAATACTGTAATGGAGTTAAGGATCCCCCCAAAAAGAGAGTTGTTGATATCCGGTTGAAAGAGCACATCTTTTTCAAAAATGAGACTGGGAATAAAATAACCATGTTATTTCTGCAAACATCCAGAGGCAGGATAAGGAAACAAAACAAAAGCAACAGTTCTGACAACAAATATCTCAATCTCTTGAGGGGAAAAAAAAGCAAACAAAGAAAATACAAGTTGTTTAATGGCCAATCAAGCCACAGGCAGGAAGAGCCTATATTCAGTTGTGCCATTCCTGCCACATCCTACTGTTTATCAGTGGAGGTTCTGCCACACTCACAGAATTCAAAGACAATACCTTTGGAGTTTGCTATATTTTTCAAAATCAGATAAAAAGGTAGCTAAACTTAATTTGGTACCTGTTTTGTTTTCTTGTCACTTCTCTTTGTCTGCTTGTTTCCACTTACTACACAGCTTTTCTTTTGTTTTTCCCTTTCTCACAATCTGCACAGACAGTGGAACATTTTTCAGCAACAGCATTTAACACACAGAAATCACCACTGCTACAGCATAAAGGAGTCATAAAAGAAGGCTGATTATAAAATTCTAATGTAAATCAAATATACACACTTTAGTAATAAACAAGAAAACAAGAACCAAAAAAGATAATGACTGTGGAAATCTCTACATTTGATCCATTGCAAAAGTTGTCTGCGCAGTATCTTCACTGAAAGTGAACAGACACCAGCTAACAGTAAGTTAAAAATGTTTACTTAAGAAGGCACATCGTGACAAACTTCTTTGCTCACCCTTAATAGAAGGTTCGGCTGGAAACTGATGAATCACTATAGGAAACAAACAGCAATGGTGACTCACAGCTTTGAAAGGTAACAATAGCACTGCTTGATCCATGGTGTCTACAACAGAAATATCCCTGGACTCATGAGAAGATGGATTTCAGATTCTTCCACCCACCCAGGAAATGCAGAAACTCCACTACCTGAGCTCTGGTTAGAGCTCTCACAATTGCTCCACAGGTATATGGAATTCCTGCTCACCTACACGCTTTTCTCAAGATGTTCACTGAAAACCATATGCAGTTGATGTCTTGAGCAGCTCCTGTGGAGTCTGGATCCAATAGCCCACCACTAGAAAGAGCCTTATAACTTTATGTTTCAGAGTCCACATGCCTGTGTTGCACTTAAATCTTCCATCACCATAACTGGCATTTAGACATGAGGTGTGTTTGCTCTATAAGCAAACACTCCAGGGCCCAGCTCCTGAAATGCCCAGTCACACCCAGCAGCCTCTACAGCCCCATGTAACTCATGGCTCAAGCACAGAAAACAGTGCTGGCTCATTATTAGTTTGGACCTAATCAGTTCGGAGCAAATGGCTAGAAAGAATTTCGGTGTTCAGGACTTCACAGGCTCACAACTCCTGTCTAATGGTCATGTACTGTTACTGTGCTGTTTGGATACAAAGACAAATTTTTTGTTATCATTAAAATGACCTTAAAATGAATGTACATATGGATGCTATGTCTATTTTTCAAACTTTCTCTTCCTATAAAAACATATTTGCTTCTTCATCTATACTGCAAACATAAGCTGTAGGGCTTTTTGTTTGGATATCAAGAGTATAAGGACTATTTTCAGCACTTCTCACATTCTAGATACTAAACTCTGGTTAATCTAGTTTCATTGCCAAAATAAGTAAACAAATGCTAGTTGTGAAAATACATTATTGCAAATATTTCCATTTTGACAAAATTTCAGGGTGGGGTTTTTTTTCCCTTGAGATTGGACACTTCTTGTCCAGGTTTAATCTTTGGCTTAATCTCAACTTGTTGTGTTTAATGCCAAATGTCACAAAAAATGGTGTGATGAGATTCTCAAACTCACACTGGGATTTCCAGTTGACTTACTTAAGTCTCCTGCACATACAGAGTTAATTACCATCACACTGCTAAAGACCAAGGGAATTAACCCTGAAATACACTTCAGCATGGGGTTTGCATGACTTAAAACTTTCAGACTCAAATTCTATAAGAGAGTAGAAACAATGTAGAAACATGCAAATCCCTCTTCTCTTTGCAACACTAAGATCAATTTAAAAAGCAATTTAAGCAATTTAAGCAAGGATGCTAAAACAATCAAGGTGCCATTCAGCAATTAGTATGCAAGCAATTCAAGGGAAGCATGGGGCTTCCACAGACTAGCAAAAGCCAACATCAAATAACATATGCAATGTCCTGTCAATCAGTTATGTTAGCCATATATACATGGTTCCTGTTTGCTGACACTTCAGTCAGTTTTCAGGGACACAGGGTAGTGAAATAGCCATTGCTTTTACCAACACTAACCTAGGGTACGTCTGTATTTACCAATTTATGTTCTCTACCCTTTTTAAGAAGTTCTGATGAAATGGATGATGATGATGAAAATCTGTCCATGCTACAAATGCAGCATCCTTTCAGAAAGGTGCTTCTTGCAATTGTTCATACTATCTACTCCCACTTCATTACTTCCAGCCGGAATAGGAATGGTGGAACTTTAATTCCTCTGATAACCACCAGCAGGAATAAGAACTCCATCATAGCCCTGCTAAATAACAAATTAACTCTCTGGATTATGTAAAGATCAGTGGGAAGCATGGAAGTATTCTCTTACCTTCAGAACACAGCTTGCCAGCATATCCAGTGGCTGAACAGTCACAGTGTGGCTCGCCATCCAGAAGGAAGCAAGTGCCACCATTTTCACAGGGGTTTTCTGAGCAAAGTCCTTCCATTTCCAGTCGGACCCCTTGACTACCCAGGAGCTGTGGCTCAGAGTTGCCATATTTCAGATCCAGGATAAATCCTTGAAATGGAGGCTCACTCAGAACACCATTGAGAGTCAAGGCAGCAGGACGGATGTCCAGTGGGACTCCACCAACAAAAAGGTCACTGACGATATTCATATACTGGCGTTGTGGACGCACCTCACCCGGCTTGGCCTCACCATCCAGCACTAGCACCGTCCGAAGGTGATTGCGGCTGACCATCAGGAAGTGCCAGTTGCTATCATTTACCTGCTTGTCTGTGATAACTGTTGTCTCTGCACAGTCCACACTGAACTGGAGCTGGATGCGCCCATCAACAAGGGACAGACAGAGGAAGTCACAGACACCACCATCATCAAAATAGAGAAGCAGCCCAGCAGAGACGTTGGTCTTGAACTGGAAGCTGAGTTCGCTCCTAGTGCTGGCATCCCAGCGGAGGTAGCGGGCCCACTGGTTGGGGATGCCCATGAACTCCAGACCCAAAGAGAGACCCAGCAAGGAGCCCAGCAGCAAACTCACCTTCAAGGTGAAGTAGACAGAATGCAGAGTGAAGCCCATTGTTTCAACCTGCTCTTCCCTAGGAGAAAAACAGAAGCCACACTACTGGGAGGAGAACCCCAGCAGTCAACACCAAGTATTAAATCCAAAGGGAAGAGGAGGAGAGCAGAAAGAGTGACAGAGTGGGAGAGTAAGTGGAAAGTGAAATAGCACGTTCACGTGACCAAGAGGAAATCTCTCCTCTGCAGGGAAAGATCTCAATTATCTTTTAGGATCCAGAGGCTTTTATCTCAGAAGTACAGGATACATGAAGTGACTTCTCCAGATGGTGTACTTTTGTGAAGGGCAAAATAACCCACAGTGATTTGTTTTGGTAGAACACAAAGGTAAGGAAAGGCAGAGTTGAAGTCCAAGCCTAAAATTCTTGCTTTCTAGAAGTGATGACAATATTGACGGTGGTGGCAGTGAGACAGAAGAGAGAGCGAATTCATAAAGCATGTGAACCTCAAGAGGGCAAAAATAAAGTCAATCTTCATGATGCACTGGTGGATACCCAGCCCATAATTCACTGCTTGGCACTCACAGAGCTTGCAGGACCTGTGGGGCCAAGAAAAGAAAGAAAGGAAGAAGTTAGTCCTATTACTACCCGTATCTTTACCAAGAAGCTTATTAACATCTTGTGCAATAACTCATTTACATTTCTTGATACTCTAGACACTTCTTCATGCTTGCAATTGGCTACGCAGTTCTCCAAAGCAGCAAGGACATCTATGTTCTAAAAACTAAGAGGACAAATAGAGAACTCACAAAGTGATCTGCACACGTAACAATGCTGAGCAACGTAAAGACACACCATATTATTTAACTCTTTTGATGGATGCAATCTCATTGACTTAACTGAGAAATGGTGCTGGAGCTTTCCCATGAAAATGCTTAGGGCAAAGACCAGAGTTCCTTAGAGTTTAGAAGTTGATATAGGGCAAGAGAAGAAATTATTCAAATTTCCCATTCCATTGCTTACATAATGCTTCCTAGCACACCAAGCAAGCATTAGAGAAGACAACCCTGCTGTCAGCCTGTCATGCAATAGCTGCTTTTACTTTACATGTCTCACACACTTCAGAGACTCCAACAGGGACCTCTGCAACCTGGAAACATGTGCTATGTAAATTATATATGGCAACCTGCAGTTTAGATGATGGCAAACTTGCAGCTTAGATGCTAAGAACTGTCTAAACACTTAACCACTTACCCTGGTCTAGTTGTTTGGCAAAAAGGCCAAATTCACCCCTAACTAACAGCACACAATTGTAACTGCCTTTTCTGAGTTACACCTGTTAACACTGGAATTTAACTCACTTCTGAATATTTGCATGTGGGTGACTGTATGCCTGGTGTAGGAGGATGTTTTAAGTGACAGGTAAAGAAGACAGCACAAAGCTATGCTCATTCCTTGAAAAGTCTACCTAAAAGGAAAGTAAGTTTTCTATTAACAGACATGTTTGTTCACAAAGATGGGTTGGGCACAAGAACAGCTCTGGGAATGGCTAACATTAGCATAGATACAAAGCAGGAAAAGGAGGTGATGAGAATCAAGGCCTTCAGCCTCACAGAAGCCAGCATGAACACAGTTTTCACAAATTGGAACACAAATATTGTGAGGCAATATTTGCTTGGGAAAAATATTTTGTGCTGTGGACAATGAGAGTTGCTGGGGCTGCTGTTGCTCACAGCAGATGCCTTTCATCCCCACTGCCCACTTTGCTCTGAAGGAGAAGGCCCACAGACACTGCAGAAACAGTCAGTGCTGAAAAGTTTCTGTTTGGTAAGGGCAGAGGTTGAGCTGGAGCAGAACCACTAGGAAACCGAGGGGAGAGTTTACCCAGTCACAGCCTCGCCTGCCTTAGCGACCTGCAGAAGCCATAAGTCTCCAGAGCTGTCAGTCTGATAAATCTAGCCAGCATGAAAAACAAGTCACTTAGAAAACAAAAGAGATCAATTAAAAGAAAATGCACAAGTTGGAGAGAAATGTGAGCTTTCAGTGCCCAGTGGAAACCAGGTCTGTTCCCTGCAGCTGCCTGAGCTGAGTGTGTTATCTAAACTGCTATAAACACAAATAAAATCAAGTCAAAACCAGAGGGAAGATAATTCCTTTTAATTGTTAACAGTTTGGCTGAGAAGAATGGAAAGAGGAAACAGGAGGTGTTAGGAGAGGTGTAAAATGGAAAAAAAAATATCACAGATCCAAATGCTCAAATTGTTTGTCTTCCAAATAATCATGATGCTGGCTCAACTGATAGGGGTGTTGGGGGACCTTGAAAAATCAGTTGGAAAAAAAAAATTATGCGGCTGTTGTTTATTTACCTTTCTTCTCTGTGCTCCCTAGAGGATCCACTAAAATAGCCCATGATTTATGGAGAAGGAGAATAGAGTGAGAGGAAGGTAAGTGCAAAAGTGATGACCCAAGCCTGGAGTTACTGATGAGATGGGAATAGGAATATCATAATGTGTGTAAATTAGCCAGCGATGTGCTTCCAACAGCTCACAGGTTCACAGCTCCCTGAAACATTTACCACCACCACAGCAAAATTCACTGTTCCATCAGACAGCTCTATGCTCACCCTGAGCTGAGAAGGGAGACAAGCCCAGCATGGCACCAACCACTCACAGAGACCCCAATACAGCAGAGTTCTCACCCAAGCTTTAAGTTCTCCTGGCCAGGGTGAATTGCACAATTTGCATCAAAGTCAGCCCTCAGTCTTACTACACTTTTCTACCTGTTTTAAAAGACCAACTCTTTGATAACCAGTGAAAGATGCTGTAAATCACAGCAGCAGCAGGTGTGAACATGATAGATAACCACAGCTGAGATGTGTATGTCCATGTACAGTTCAAACACCTGTCCAAAATGTCTACCAATCTCTCCCAACCCCAGGCTGCTGAAACCCTGCGTTACACACACAAAGAAATCTCGATCTCCATGGGTCGCCTCAATCCTCGAGTTATTTTAAAGCTACAGTAAAGGGACTAGGCTACCTCTGTGGTACAGATTTCTGTAACGATACAAATTCATCAGGAGAACACAAAAGGCACAGTTAACAAGGGAAACCAGGCAGAAATGGTTAAATAGGAATAGCATTGTTGAACGAGGGAAGCCGAGACAATCCCTCTCTGTTTTGATTGAGAGAAGCCAAGGTAATCCCTTTCTAGCTGTTTTGAAAGAAGACAGTGCCTGCTCTGTTTCAGAAGAGGAAGATGACACAAAAAACATGAAATATAGGTGTCACTGCTGGGTGCTTCATTGCCTTTTAGACACTGCAGCTCAGATTTTGGGAAGGCTGCCCATACCCAGCCACTAACAGGTTGGGGCCATCTGTGGCTCCTCCAGAGTTCTGTCAGCACACGTCATTCCTGACTCACAGCACTTCCCATTATTCCAGTTTTGTGTCTCACACAGTAAAGTCTGTGAGAGCATATCTCATTACATAGTAGCAGGGTCTTCAAGAAAAACTCAGAAGACCCAGTGCCTTTTATTGCAGCAGGCAGGATCTGAATCCTAACCTTGAGAGAGTAAATCCTGACACACCAGTTCTGTGTGCCTCACCCATTCTCACAATGATCCTCCAAGACACACTGAGAATGAATAATTTTCTGCTTTACCATTTTATTTTTAGCATAAATACTACCCTAGCAGCCTCATACAGCACACTGCTACCATAGCAATACATTACAGTTTGGGACAATAACTATAGAATCCCAGATTATTTTCTTACATATTTTAACTCTGAGAAATCTCAAACTTTGTCACAGCATGATCACATCTTGCAAAAGAAGACTTCATGATGGGCACCAGCAAGCAAGTTAACTCCACTGCACTTCTAACAGCTTGTACTGCCTCCCTGGCCCAGCTGAGAGCTGCGACAGCGAGGAACCTGCACACTGAACAGACAGCTCAGCACCTCGCACACACAAAACCCACCGCAGGAAACACACCCACTTGCATTATTGAAACGTCCCACTCGCAGGACCGACAGAGCTGCACAAGTTCCCCAGCTGGGGAAGGGAGGCACTCCCACTGCCGTGCCATGGGCAAGTGCTACCCAACCACCACACACTTTCCCAAACTTGACAGCAGCCTATTAATGCCGGGTCAGAGCCATCTGCTCAGCAGCCCACGGAGGGGGTCTCGCCCTTGCTTTGGAGTGGCTCTCAACTGCTTATCAGCTGTATGTGGAGAGTGAGTGACATTATCTAATTGCCAACTAATTTCCATAATTACTGACTGGCACACTCTGTATGCAGGGTTAACATCTTTGAAAACATCTCGCAACAGACCTGCTTAGGAAAGAGGGTGAAAAGCTGGGCACAGTGCTGCTCCGCAGCTTATTTACCCAACTGCACAGAAAGGTTGCAGGAGATGGGTTTGTCACTCCCTGCCCTCCCTCCCCCACTACCTCCCTCTCTGGCTGCTAATTGCTTGGGGATGGACTTATTTGTATTTGAAAGTGTAATTTTCAGCAATTTCTAGTGCAGAAGAAGAGTTAGATGAAGCCAAAGACAGGCTAGCTTCCCTTGCAAAGCCCTGTCACTGCAGCCCAATGCAAACCTGTGTAAGTCCTATTATTCCACCTCAGGATGCTGGACAAAATCCCACTGACACACTGATGGGAAAGGTTTACATGCCCCCCCAGTTTTCTACTCCCTTCCGTAACTGGAAGTATTCATTATGTCACACTTCGAGTGGAAGGAAAAATATGCCTTGGTCACCTAAGATCCATGTATTAATACCCCATGTGAACTCACTTTTGTCCATGCCTTCACTGTAAAATAAACAAAATCCAATGGCTTTCTTTATTTCCCTGGCCCTAAAGAAGCAGAGGAGTTTCAGGAAGGGGTAAACAGGACCCTAATTTGGCTCTGCATCCATGTGTGTTCCCCCAATTGGCCCGAAGCACAGCAATCAGATCATTACAGCTCTGTGACATATGTTGCTCAAAATAATCCAGTAAAATTCACAATCAATAACTGATATTAAAAGACAAGCTTGCTAGCAGCAGATAAATGGTAAATTAATAGTATTTATTCAGTCTGTCTTCACTCATCCAGTTCTCTAGTGAACAATGGGCTCCTTTTGGCTAATGCTTTAAGTGTGGGTCTCCTCAGAGCCCCCTATCTCTTATGCAGAAATCTTTCTGCCTGGTCTATCCCCAGATGAATTGTGGCTAAAAACAAAGGGTGAAAGAATAACAAAAAAAAATAACCCTTCCAATGAAAAATGTAGATGTGAAAACTGTGAGTTGCTACTGTCGCTGCAGAAAAAAAAAGAGCACAAAAATCCTCCCATACACAGCATCCTCAGCAAGGATGCATGGTGAGATGTTTACAGAGAACTGAGAGGGACATGGAGGGTTTGAAATTCAAGAGACTAGAGAAAACCACAGGGATTAATTTAGTTTTTAATTCCTCTAGCAGCATTTGCATCTCAGCAATAAATCTGGACACTGCATCATCCCCTTGCTGGGATGGAGAGGACTCTGGGTGGTGCCAGGGGAGCTGAGCTGAAAGAACTAGGATGAAGATAGAGGCAAACAGCTTCTATATTCACACAATTCTATGATTCTCTTACCAAGGGAGACTTTGGTGGCACTACATTGCTCAGAAGGGTCGGGATAAGATAAGATGGGCTCTGCTTAGTGAAGAGGCTGCAAGTGCAATTGAAAATGGGGATTTGCCTTGCAAAGAGTTGAACACACCTAGGTCCTGCTGAAGTTGACAGAACTTCATGGGATCTTATATTACTGGCTGACTGGTTGCAGGGAGAGAAACGGAAGAGGAAATAGTGAGATTTAGGGCTTTATCTTGGATATAGAGAGACATGCACACGAAGGCAAACATCTTAAAATTAGGGATTGGGGGTGACACAGAGCACTTGTTGACTTCTTTTGGATGGTTTCCAGGGATATAATATTCATGCCAGTCTCTAACATCATTGTGAGAACCACACATGCCTTTGCCCCACTCCAAGCCCAAGGAGAAGATGTATTCTGTGTTCACTGGTTCTTCCCACCACTGACATATATTGCAGACTTAGCTTTTCCTTCTTGGAATTAGATATGGACTTACCCAATTCTTACCTAAATTCAGCATAGAGCTCCCCAGGAGACAGTGGTAAAAAAACTGTATCAAGCAAAAGGCAAGGAACAAAAAAGGGGGGGGTTGCAATTCAAGCGTTCTCTTAAAAGAAAGTAAAAAACCCCTAGACTATAAAGCTAGAATTAGTTTTTCTTTGCTTCCCTGTAGTGGATTAGCATATACACATGCACATTCATACACCATAAATTGTAATGTGTAGGTAAGTGGTTGATTGGTTGGTTTCCTGGTACCTGGGCATGTGATTTGCAATCAGTTTAAGCCCACTCCCCTTCTTCTCCCCATTCCTAGTTCTCACTCAGGGAGGGCAAGAATGACTGCTTATGACAAGTGTAACTTTGGAGCTCACCTCCAGAAACACGGTGTAATACCCAAACTAGGCATCTATCTATGGGGGAGCTGAGCTCACCTGCACTGGCAAGACACACAGCTGAAATGCCACCAGCAGCCTCAAAAGGGATATGAGCAAGCTAATAAAGTGCTTAGTGCATAAAGCAGCATGGGACTATGGCAGCACAGCCTCACTTCAGACCCATCAGGCTGGAAAGTCATCTGATTGCTGGAAGGGTTAACACTTTATCATAATCACCCTCCAGCGTTTTTACACCCTGGGCCTATTTAAACAAACTTAACTTAGAACCAGAGCTTTTCAAATCTACACTGGAAGAAGAAGGGTTAAAAAAACCACAAGGAATCTCCTGACTCCCTACTTAAACACTCTCCCCACCCCACAAGAGGAGGCCATCTAGTCCAGGAGAGTGACCTTTAACTAGCCTACCTAGCCCAGGCTCAGCATGACTGCAATTTACAGACCATTTCAGCTCTCTAGCTTTCTTAACACAAAGAAGAAAAATCAAAACCCAAGCACAATGGAAAAGAAAGAAAGAGAGAGAGAAAATAACCCTGCAGAGCAATCATGTCTAGGGCTGCTCTGATGGCTTTCTGTTCCCTTCCAGGACACAGAAATGACTCCCAGTGTGTTAATTACTCCCATTACCACAAACTCTCCGCTAACAAGGACTAGCTAAAAGGAAGCGTTGGCAGCAGCTGAGCAGTTATTGCTCTGTACTGTGACACAGGAGAAACCAGACTCCCCCATCTCTGAGCCAGTACTAACCAGGAGAGTGATTTCTGCAAAACTCAACGGCCTTTTATTGTAATTCCCGTGGCAGCTGCACTGGGAACACTGACCTTCCCTCAATTCCACCATCCTTAAAAGAGAACAAAGAATACTGGCCTTTATAAAGACTTTGAAATTCAACAGTTGGAGAGTTCTGAATCATTATCATTTATTTTACTCCCTCTGTAGTTGGTCTGTCTCCATACCCCATATCCTCTCCTTTCTGCTACCAAGAAGCCTGGACAGATCTGTAGCGTTGTTTATTCTACCAGATCTTAATATATCAAATGCAAAGTCAGTAGCTGCACACATGACAGCAGGGAATGTTAGCAGGGAATGTGGTGAATTCACACTGCTAGAATTACTATCGAGGCAAAACTTCTTCCAGAGCCCATATCTGACACATACACAGTATTTCCATTTTCTTTTAATAAAAATCAAGTGTTTTAAAAATGTGCTCATCATTACTGAAAAGTGAAGTTTGAGCATGACACCAATGTCTGAAAATGAGGCTGCTTCCAAGAAGATTTTTGTAAGACTATCAGTGTAGAATGGGTTTACTTTTCCTCCAAAATGTATTTGATACTACAGAGGCAGGCTAGTACTAGACACTCCACAGAGGAGAGACACATTGTGAGGAACTCCCAACTTCGAAGCAAGAGGAAAAAAGTCACTGGTGCACTGCTTTGTCAGCTACTTAACTTTAGGAAAAGGTACAAAGCACAAAAAGCAACAACAAAATAAAACTAATTGTTGGCACACCAAGCAATAACACCTTGCTCTTCCTAGCTGTGTATCTATCCACCTGATTCTTCCTTTCATATGCATTTTTAAGTTCTTCACAAGCAAAAACATTTTCTTTTCTGTCTGGCAGAATCTAGCACAACACAGTCAAGAACAGAGCTACTAGGCACTGCACATGTGATTGTGATTTTCTGTATTTGAGCTAGTACTAAAATGCCTTTATAGTGCAGCTGACATATAGGGAAAAAAAAAAGGAAGAAAAAAGCTTAAAAGGACTATCAGAAAGACTACAATAAGAACAAAGGTTAAACTCATTTTGTCATTCACTTACAGATTATAGTCAATTCACACTTTTCAACATATTTTACACTCCTGAGCCTGATTTCTGGTAAGTCAGAGAAGTTTTTATGTTTTTAAATGTTGTGATAGACAGGAGGCAGACGCAATCAAGTCTGTTATTGTACTAAAAACATAACATGTATAGAGGGGGACACTGCACCTGGCCACACTTTCCTGTCATTTGTATGGCCAGTAATTAATTTAGATCATTTCCTATAGTCTGCTGGCTCACAGGAAGATAAGCACCATCCACTTGAAAAGGAAATAAGGGGCCCGTGGACATCTTGCAATTTACAGTGGATTTTCCCATTATGTAACACATTAGCACTCTGTTTTCTTGCAACTTCAGAATCTGCAAAAATTTATACTCAGCTTCCAGCAAAACAAATAAAAACACCTAAACCTAGCAAAAGGTGTTTAGAAATTGTCCAGAGCACAGGCAATGCTAAGCTCAGTTCCTAAGCTCCTTAAACAGTCGAGGTTCGGTTTACAGCCCAAATCCCTTTCATGGAGCCCAGTTAAGCATTGGAACTGAAGCGTGAGGGATCCATATTCACACAGCTCTCACAGTGACTGATGCTGACAAACACAGGGAGCAGACACTGGTGCCCCGGTAAGTGCTCAAGAAGTCTACAGGCACTGTGAGATTAGGTCTCTGCTTTCTGAACCACATTCCTCCCTCATCACTAGCCACAAACATGTTGCTTTTGGTGGGTGTATACACAATGGCGGCCTGGGAATCCCCTGCCATGGGAAATCAATGCATTCTTCCAGCTGTCTGCTGTTTTCATCCTCTGATATACAAAATTCCTGCCAAAATTCACTCCACCCCATCCCCCTCCCCATTTCTACTTACGGGTAACTGGGGGGACATGATGAGCAGTTATGCATAGATAGGTTTCTCAGCTCTAGCATGCTGGGGAAATGAAGGTGGAAATCTTTGCCAAGACAGACTGCTCGTAAAAATCTTTAAGGGTCAGTGTCTTGGCTGGAAAAGGATAATACTTTAAATGGCTGAGGATATTGAAAACTTTCCAGATCATCAAATAAATTACTTGTAGCTTTGCACGACAGGGGTCAGTTTCTAAACTGACCAGGAATTATGGGACAGGTAAGAAATAAACTAAGCACGCTGTGCTTGCATGGAGTCATTTCAGCCTGGCCTGTGCCTGCAGCAGTACATGGTGATCTGTCAGTGTGCACCAAGCAATCTTCCACCTAACCTAGACTGCCTGCTGGCAAGGCTGGAATAACAAACTTGTCACTGCCGCAGCAATGGCCTCACAGCTAAGGACTGAAACAGCTCTAGTAAAGGCTACCTAGGATCCTGAGCCCTAGGGACCCTCAAAGCAGAAATACAGGGCTTTTGGCAGAATGTGTTTTGAAAGGAAGGCTGTTGATCAGATAATTTTAGGCTTAAGAACCCCGTGAGCCCAACAGCTCAGAGACTGGGACAAGTTACACACACGACAGGGTTTTCATTATTGTTTTTTTTATTCATCTACATCTTCTTGGATTGTATTTTTGTACTTCACACTATTTTGCCCTATAAGTTTTCTCTCTAGTTATGTCTTTTCCTCAGAAACTTGCTGCTCTGAAATGCAGAAACAAACATTAAGATGTGCAAAACAAAAGGATTTCTACAAAATTCAAGTATAAAGGATTAATCTGCTTATTTCAGTGGGACCACCTAATTATGAGGTAATGACATTTTCTGGAGTAAGCAAAACACTAGAAGTCAAAAAGGTAGGGAATGTGCACATGTAGCAAAGTGTAAAAGGAATATACACAGGGTGACAAGGAGGCAGACATTAGCTAAAACAAGAAGTCTAGAGGCTGGACAGTCCTGAGCTGTCAGAAGTACTCAGGCATGACCACAGGAAGGTGGGGAAAGAGCACAATTTCCTGATACATTTTAAAATGAACCTGGATAAAAACAAAAGGAAATAGTAAAAGAAAATAACCATTCAACACCTGAGAAACAGACTAGGGGCACTGCACAGCACTCTTGATTCTCTCCCTGCATCAAAACCCTAAACCCAGCAGTGTGCCAGGGTCACAGACCCAGGAAGCAAAGTCTGGCAGCCAGCTTAATACCTCACATGAGCTCGGGGAAAAAAAAAAAAGCCAACTAAAAGCACAGAGGAAATGAATGCCCTTAGAAATTATTTCAAATTTTCTAATGGAGTATTTTAACACCACTGGAGAAGACATGTCTCTTTATTTAAACATTAGTTGCTACATATTGATAAATCAATCACACTTGGTAGATTTAGAAAGACTTAAAAGATATATATTCTCCTGCAAATGTTCCTTTAAAAGTCAGATGGTATTTTAAAGAGCTTCCAGCCTTGGGACTCACAGTGCAGTGCCCTGGAAGACAATTGACATTCTGAGTGACTGGGCTGCGAATTCAAAATCCCAACTCGACCTGCTCAAGTCAGGATTCAAACTCACATATTTTAAAAATAGGAAAGGTAAAAAAAAAAAAAAGAAAAAAAGAGAGTGCAGGGAAAATACTTGAATTCCTGCAGATGCCCAGTCCAGAATTTCTCAGGTTACAAATGTGATAGTGGCTCAGGGAATATCTCTGTACTGTACTCCATATCTGCATGGGACATATTTTGTGATTTGCCATACTAAATAAGAATCTCTGTATGGTTGGCAATACAGCTGACAAGGGATAATTGTTTGTTATGAAAGCCACTAGTGAAAATGAAAAGAACATTTATTATATTGAGGTGCTTTAATTGAATTTTCTATTTTTAATTAAAATATTAAATATTCTAACTTACCTAGCTTTGGATATAGTTACTTCCAGTCATTATTTGCACTTTACTTTTATTTCTTCTGGGAAAGGAGTATAGAATAGAAAAAGTGGGAAAACTGAGACTGCTATATAAATAGCTTCATTCCTAGCAACTGCATAACTTTTCATTTCAAATCAATTTTAAATGTATTTCCCTCCCTCTCAACAAAAAAATCTGAACATTCTGAATAATACATCCTTTCTGCTAACATTGTTTTCACATTCTGAAAAGCCATTATTTTGACAAAAACATTATGAGCAGTTCTTTCTAGCAGCACCCACTTTTTCCCCTTCATACCAAGCCCTGCACTCAGCTCAGCATGCGTCTGGGAAGTTCCTCATAGCTCTAGAGATTCATCATGAGGCAGTGATGGGTCTCACTCTACTTTGGCACCAATTTTCATCTCCTTGTTCCACATACAGCTTTTGCTAGATGGTGGCAAACTGGAAGCCAATGAGAAATGTTGCAGGATTAGCCCCAAATTCCCTCACCAGGAGCAACAATAATCTTCCTGCTGTCCACCAGTAAGGCAAGCAAGGAAAAGAACAAACAGTAACACTCCTTTTTACACCTAAGAAGACATTCTGCCTAGGATATAGCTAAAACATGTGGGCGGAAAAAAAATTCACTAGTGAGAGCACTCATTCCTGGGTAGACTGAGCACTCCAGTCTCCCACCCCACACCTGTCAAGAGTACAAAAATAAGTATGGGAGAAACAGAGGGAAAAGCTTTTCTAATCAACACTTACAAGGAAGATACCTGAAGTGCTTGTAATAACCTGGCAGAACGTCTGTTTCCAAATTGCATTGAATAACTGAGATTTAGAAGTAACTAATGAAAATGAGTACTTGGTACCACAGGCAACAGATGGTTCCTGCAACCTGGCAGTTGCCAGATTCTAGGCCAAACCTCTCCCCCATGTAACTTCATCACACGCTAATTTAACTCACTTTATCTATAGCACCTAGTTATTGACTGACAATATTTTGCTGCTCAGTAATAAGATTCATGCAATAAGCTTCATTTTCTAGCAGTCAGAGTACATGCATGAGTCAAAATAAGGAGGTTCATGACCTGTTTATGTGGCCTTAGGCAAAGTGCTCTTTCAGGGGATATAGCTATGACTACAGCAGCCACATAGTAAAGTTTAATTAGTGATCATAAAGTGCTCAAACCACTCAAAAGACAAGCTAACATAAGAGCAACCTATCTTCCTTTATGGCATTAACAGTCCACCCTCAAATTAAGTAAGGGAAGATGCATCTATAAAACATAGCAGATTTTCTTTCATTACTCTTGATGGCTCAGGCCCAAAGAAGCACAGGTTTACCTAGCAGGGAGAAAGGCAGGGCAATGGTGGAGAGTGGGGAAGCCTTCATCTGTCTCAACTCCTGACCCTCTTCCAGTTGCCTTCTCACTCCACCTGCACCAGAGAGCTTTTTCAGAGCACAACAGCACAGTCGTGTACAGCTGACAGGTCTGCACCTCCCTGGGGACTGCCATGCCCAGCTATATGATACCTCCCTCCTGTGATACAACATAGGAAACTGGGGCACTCACGTTCTCCACTTAAATACAAATCAAGTGAATCTGTACATTGGCTGCTCTGCGTTTTAAGTGGGAATCACGGCCCACAGTTCATGCATGGCTCAATCAGGAGAAATGTAACCCCTCTTTTCCCCCAAAACTCCCTAAGGGAGAACTCATCTCTGAGGTTCCAAAAACAGGCAGTCAACCATGTGGGAAAAAATGGGTACATTTAACTCCCTTTTTGACCAGTGGTCATCTAAACTGTCTGAGGCTCAGAGGAAAGGAAAGTGTAAAGTCAGGCAGACTTCTCGTATGAAGCACTGACCAGCACTAAAGATCAGCTAAGTACAACTATTTAAGCTTGCTTTATAGACTCCTGTATGTTCCTCCACTTTTCTGGGGCTTTTAAAAGCCAAAAATAAAGGCAAACTAAAAAGACATGCATCTAACAGGAGAAAGTCCCCCTGTGCATTTAATTAAGATCTAAATAAAGAGGGAAAGCTACAAATAGCATACTTGTATATTTAAGTCAGCATTGTGGAAAAAATACGAGGTTTTAGATACACTTAATTATGAACATTGTTTAAAAAAAAATGAAAAGCTGCTTTCAAAGCAACTGGTTTTCAAACATGTGCAATGTGTACTACTGGAAAAAGTAAAAGTGTCTCCACAGTTTACAGGAAAGGGAAGACATACATCACTGTAAACTCCTTTACAGAATCCCTAATGTAGGATTTCCTACAGAATTAAATGAAAAAGGAAAAGGATATGGAAAACCTGTGAGTCCACTGCGGTCTTCCGATTACCTCACAAATACAGGCTAGAAGTAGTCACCTGTTAAAAAATACATGTCTATAAAAGTATACAGTTACTCTGCAGCACTGAGCCAGTCTGTTGCCTTCAACTACAGCTCACTCTTGGCTTTCTGTCAGATGCCTCCCAAGAGAATCCTGTACAGCTTCACTATGACCAACACTGCTCATCCAGGGTAGCAGAATTAGAGGCATTCAAAGTATATCTCCTAAAATATATATTCCCAATAGCTTTTTTCAACTAGTGGGAGAAACTAAGATTGCAACTGTACCAAACTACACCTGCCATTCACTACTCAACTAGTTGATTTTAAACCACAGGACTGCAGGCTGTTTTATGATGATGAAAATAAAGTATGAGTTAACAGTACCATAGAGGCAGGAGTGCATGATTGAGCAGAGGAGGAAGGCAATAGTAGTGTTCAGCAGAATATTTGCTATTTAGGTAGGTAGTAGCAATAAAGTCAGAAAAATTATTTAAGCAGCAATGCTGGGGAGAAAAAAAATAAAAGGAAAAAAACCCCACACCACACTGATTCAATTGATTTCACAGACTTCAAGAACAAACTTCCCTTAATCTTTACACCCATAATAGCTAAGAATCCTAAAACCCAGAGGGACATCTTCCTCTTCAGACATTCATCCCTAACAGACTCTGCAACACTCCCCAACAATTTTTTCTGTTGAGAAAATTCTCCTGTTGAAGGATTTTCCTGAGACACCAGCTAGAAACTGGTGTCTCCAGCCACCCCAGCCAGTGCATCCTCTTTTAGTACTTTCATACTTAAAACACAAGACTCTGCACATAGGAATCAGCCTGTCTTTGTTGCAGTAATTTTGCATTAAGAGGGGCTGGCATGGGCTCCCTCATTTCCTCCTCACCATATTCTTGCTTCAATGTTGTCTCATATTGCCCACTGCCAGGGTGGAAGTCAGGCTCCTGCTTAGTCATTTTACATCCTACTCCTCAACACCCAAACACATATCCACACACTTTTAGTAAAGCCATCCATCTCCTCTCCACTTCAGTCTTGGCTATAACCTAAAAACTGGAGGCCACATTCCCCTTCTCCAGACGACTGTGGCTTTTGGAGCACTCCCTGCCCTAGCCCTCTTATAAGCTGAGGAGCACCAGCGCTTCCATGCCTCTTCACAGAGATACCAGCGTGAGTCTGGTGAATGTCTTCCAGACTTCTTCTAGGTGGGGTGACCAGAACCGCATGGAGGCAGAAGATGTATCATATTGAGTTGGGAATTTGATGGGTTTTAAATGCAAAAAGAAACCCAATTAATTTAGAAATAGGGATGTCCACAAAAAACCCCCAACGTACCCCAGCATACCACTCAGTTTAATATGCAGTCCCTACTAACCTGGAATTTCCTCTGGTTCATTTATAGCTTACATCTTGGAGATGTTCAAGTGCATAACACTAAGCAATGTGATTAGAATTGATCCACTGAGTCTACTATCCTGCCCCAAGGGAACAATTACAGTATATTTTAAGAACAAAATTAAAGCACTTGATTTTGAACCAGAGATCCACAGGTGAAAAGCCATGCTCCCATCCTTGTACTAACCCTCCAAGCCACAAAATATTTGTCCGTATGTACTACATAATAACTGTTTGAATACACATTTTCCACAGTTATCAAAGAAAACATTCACAAATCTATTCAAGGTGATCAAGTGAGCATTTTGGTTTGGGGATTTTTTTTTCTGTGTTCAGGTAAGAGATTAAGTTAAGAATTTTCTTTGACCACAAGCTTTCTCAAACTTGCCAAAGGGGAATGGAACTACTTTCCACTAGTGAAAGAGATTAAAAAAAAATCCTAAGTGGCATATAAAAAAAATTGAGAATCCTTGGGACAGTAGATTTGGGTATGTCAAAGCTACAGCCTCTGTCAGAGAGCAGGGTGAGGAAGAAACGTCGAGAACACGAGGCCTAAAGTCTCCTGTAAAACAAGCATTTTTACTCATCATGCTATTAAACATTTTATTATTTCAATGACTACGATAACCCCATTTCATGCTCCTGCGTTGCTGCTTTTTTTGCATTATCAAAATCTGTCCACAATACCAATGGCCCAGAAAAGAAATTAGTTGATTCCCTTTTTTAAGAGCTGTGTTTGACTTTAATTACATTTATACTTGCTTGGGAAATCAGACTTCACTCTCAAGAGGGTAAAAAAGGGGAAAGGGAAGGGAAAAAAACAGATATGGAGAGAAAGAAATAGAAAAAGGAAAGACAGTGGTGAGTCAAATGAATCAAATTAAAAGTTTCTAACCCTCTATCCCTGAAGCTTCAGCCAATGCCACTACTTAGGAATACGAGGAAGTGTGGTTTTTAATTAATTTTTAAGTTTTCTTTTATTGGTCATCTATTCAGAAAATTGCTGACATTAGTCTTCTAGTAGACATGATTATCAGTCATTGGAAAGTGCTTTTATCTGGAGCCGCTCATAAGAAACTGAAGTCTTTCCAAGATGAGCTTAATGCAGACGGATGGTAGTTCAAGAGAGAGGAGAAAAAGAAGCGAACATGGGAGAAGTCTGCTTACCTTTTCTTCACTGTGGGTTAGTACCCAAGACTGCAAAAACAAAACACTGCAGTCACAGTGCACAATCAGGGAAGATTCTGCAGAAGTAGGTAAGAAGCAGTTATAACACAGCCTGCTCCATGGAAAAATGCTTTTGCTTTTTTTATTTGTTCCTTTCATCTTTTATGACTGAGTTTCTCAGTGATACAACACTACGTTGTTTGTCCAAGCTGTGTCCACGAGTGCCAAAATACTTATTCCTAGGTGGCTATTCTACAGCTGCTGATCAACACTCAGCAGCATGGTCAAACCTTCATCTTCCATTCCTTTCTCACTCTCCTGCACTCCCATCTTCCTCTCCTTCCAGCCTTTCATTCCTCTACCCTTGCTCCTTCTCATTCCATTTTAATCAAGGTTCTTTCCTAATTAAAACAAACAAATATGTGGAAGCAATTAACGTCTTGAAGGAAGCAGATGGTAGAATAGTGCCATTTCATTATTGGATAAGCCTTAACTTGCTATCTCTTCAAACTTTCTGCACTTTAATTAAGCACTGTTAAAGGCAAGTTCAATGGGCTCTACAGTAGAGTTTATCCAATTAGCTCCTGAAAAGCTGATGGTGCACGGTGGCAGGCTGAGCATGCTGTGCAGTATGCAGCTGGGAAGGGCAACCCCAGGGCCAAAAGGGACTAAGAACTTCCCTTACACATGCAGCAGGTGGGAAAAGGAGTGAGAGAGAATCAAATGTTGGTGATGTGGCAGAAATGTAAACTAGCCCTGCCCTACCATGTTCTGGTGGAAGTTTTTCACTGCCCATGTCAGAGGACTCAAAGACCATGAATTCCATATGCATACATTTTAAGGGGTCACAGTGACTTTCAATGTATATGCCATCTTCCCAGAGACAGGGAAGGGGTGAAGATCTCAAGCACTTGTCAAAGAAATTACCAATAGCTTTCAGGCCTATTTATTGCCCTACCAAATCCAGCATTCACACTGCTCCAATCCTTGGCTTCCATTATACCTCCAGATACAATGGACTGATGTAGAACTGGCAATTAAGTATCTTGGATCATCAAGAAAAATACACCCAGAAACAGAGGGATTCTCTTTTTCCCTTGCGTTTCTGTTTGTGGTCAGTCTGACATTCCTGAGCACAGGCCTTTGCAGGTAAAGTAAGCACTGAAGAATAATTGTGTCAGCCAGGTTCATCCTCTCGCTTTGCTCCACATACACATGCCAGAAATGTGGGCAGTCAAAAGACGCAGTGATCCAATCTTCCTCTGCCCTACCACATTCTGGCACACAATACGTTTCTATTCAACACCACAGACAAGTGTCTTGAAATCCTACTTGCAAACATCTAACGAAAAAAAACCCACATAGTATGACTCAGATGGAAACAGCCCTATAGATCCCAAGTTTCTCTGCACAGAAGTATCTCAATTCTCTACACCCATATAAGGAAAAATATACTACATCCATTTTATAGATAGGAATGCAAGACACACAATTTTTGTGATTCCCAATATCATATGGGGACCATGCGGACGACACACTTTTCTGTTTATGTCAACCACAAAGATCATCTTTTTTGTATAACCAAGGTTGGAATATGACTCATGGAGGATTCGCAAGTTACAAAGCCAGAGACCATCCCTGGGGGTCATCTAGTCTAAGAACTTCTCTGAATTAATTTCTGTTTGAAGCAGGGTAAAAAAAAATCCAATCCTTCCAATCCTGTCTTGAAGATTTCTATTAATGGAGAGTTCATAACAACTCCTAGAACATTTTTCAGGGCCTAATTATCATAGTTGTTAAAAATGGGCACCTTATTTCTGGTCCAAATTAATCTATTTCAGCTTCTAACCACTTAATCATGTTATATACCTTTATCTGCTCAAATGGAAAACATTCTATTATAAAAGGCCCTCTTCCTCTCCTTAGGATAAAAGACACTATGCAACATTTGCTGAGGGGTGAGACTTATATGGTAGCGTCCTGGGAACTCTTCATTCATGAAAGTTTCAAACAAGGAAACCACTAAACACAATACCAAGAAATGCAACCACAGCGTGTTATAAATAATATTTTTTTCCTTGCTGACCCCTTCTTTTACAATTGTGCCATATACAGTGCACATTTATTCATTGGGTATTTAATCATGTAAACACACCACATAGAGAAGAGCATTTATTAGCATTATGGGAATACAAACTCTCAAATTCCTGACTTTGGGTACTTAAATTCTCTGTTATATTATCACACTACAAGGTGGTATGAAAACACAATAGGATTATAGAATCAGAGAACCATAGAATTGTTTAGGTTGAAAAAGACCTCCAAGATCACCAACTGAACCACTGACTCAGCACTGCCAAGTCCACCACTAAACCATGTCCTTAAGTGTCTTATAAATACCTCCAGGGATGGTGACTCAACCACTTCCCTGGGCATCCTGTTCCTGTGCTTGACAACCCCTTCTGTAAAGAATTACTTTCTAATATCCAATCTAAATCTCCTCTGGTGCAACTTGAGGTCATTTCCTCTCATCCTCTCACTTGTTACTGGGGAGGAGAAACCAACCCCCACCTCACTACAACCTCCTTTCAGGTGGTTGTAGAGGTAAAAAGGTCTCCCCTGAGCCTCTTTTTCTCCAGACTAAAACAATCCAGCTCCTCAGGTTATTCGACTTACTCTCTAGACCCTTCACCAGCTCTGTTGCCCTTCTCTGGATACATTCCAGCACCTCAATGTCTTTGTTGTAGTGAGGGGCTCAAAACTGGACACAGTACTTGTGGTGTGGCCTCACCAGTGCTGAGTACAGAGGGATGATCCTTTCCCTAATCCTGCTGGTCACACTATTGCTGATACAGACCAGGATGCCATTGGCCTTCCTGGCCACTTGGGCACACTGCTGGCTCACGTTCAGTGGCTGTCAAACAGCACCTCCAGGCCCTTTTCTGCTGTGCAGCTTTCCAGCCACTCTGCCCCGGGCCTGTAGCACTGCATTGGGTTATTGTGACTCAGGTGCTGGACCCAGCACTTGGCCTTGTTGAACCTCATGACATTGGCCTCAGTGCATCGATTCAGCCTGTCCAGATCCCACTCAAGAGACTTCCTGCCCTCCAGTAGATCAACATTCCACTCAACTTGCTGTCATCTGCAAAGTTACTGAGGGTGCACTTGATCCCCTTGTCCATATCATCAATAGAGATATTAAACAGAACTGGCCCTGGTACTGAGCCCCGGGGAACACACCTGTGACTGGCCACAAGCTGGATTCATCATCATTCATCACCACTCTCTGGGCTGGCCATCCAGCGAGGTTTTTACTCAATGAAGAGCACACTCATCCAAGCCATGAGCAGCCAGTTTCTCCAGGAGAATGCTGTAGGAAACAGTGTCAAAAACTTTACACAACTCTGAAACCAAGCACAACACCTATGAGAGCAAATAAATCAACATTGTGACCAGTGACTACTAAACTACTACAATGAATTCTCATAACAAAAGAGCATGTTTTAACATGCTCTGGTCAGATGTGTCTTTATCTCAACCCTTAACACCCCATGTGGGGCACCAAAAAGGACTGTTGTGGTTTAAAACAGCAGACAGCCAAAGAGCACAGAGCCATTTCCTCACTTCCCTGCAGTGGGACGGAGGAGAGAGTCAGAAAAAAGGTAAAAGTCCTGAGCTGAGATAAAGACAGTTTAATAGGACAGAAAAGGAAGGGAAAATAACAATAATAATTATGGAGAAAGGATATCTAAAACAAGTGATGCATATGCAGTTGTTCATTACCCACTGGCCAATGCCCAGACAGTTCCCAAGCAGCAGATTGACACCCCACCAGCCAACTCCACCTGGTTTTATTGTTCAGCATGATGCCATATGGTATGGAATATCTCTTTGACCAGCTGGGGTCAGCTGTCCTGGCTGCCTCCCCTCCCAGCTTCTTGTGAACCCCCAGCCTACTCACTGGTGGGGCAGAATGAGAAGCTGAAAAGTCCCTGACTTAGTGTAAGCGCTGCTCAGCAACAACTAAAACATCAGTGTCTCAATCAACATTATAAGCCCAGGGACACCTTCACAGCACTTGTTTTTCTATTTCTTTGTCATCATTTAACATGACCTAGAGAAATGTAGGTCGCTAGATAAAGGACAGACAACTAGAAGTCAAAGGTGCAAGTAAATACAGTAAACATAGTTTAACATTAGGATAAGGGGCAAAAAGCACTTACCCTAAGACAGCATGAACAGGCTGTGTATTTGCTGTCTTACAGACAACTTTCAAGGAATAATCATGCATAACTATGACTTTTAGAAGCCCCTCAAAGGAACAGGCAAGACACAATCGCTGCCTCACTCACATTTCACCTCCTACAACTATGGTCCATCTTACCAACTGCTCAGTGCATGTTGGTAAGAGTTGTTAGTAAGAGAGCGCTCTGCCCAGCACCCTCTTCAACGAGTCAGTCCTGTCCACTCTGGGGACAAAATACACTGAATTCCTTAAAAAACAAGAATACAGTGATAGTTGAGTTTCCTTTAGAAAATGACCCCAGAGAAGTGCAGTCTAATGTGGACAAAGTGAGCAAAACAATCAGGATGGGCAATGGCCAGAGCACCCATGTGACATTATTCAGTGCATCTTTCTTTTTGAACTCCCAGATGAAATTCAAACACCTTTCTTGCCTAAAGGTAACCAAGGAGAGCACAAGGGAGTGCTGACTCCTACAGCAGAATTTACACGCACACAAGTCCTCTGTGTGACTGAACAGATGCCAAGTCAGTCTGAGAAGAAATATGAGGATCTTCAAATGAAAGAGAGTATCTAAAACCTGCACAAAACAAATATTTATGGTCTATAAATATACACAGGCACATTCCTCCTCCGTTCTCCACAGAGCAGAGACTCCCACTACAAAGTGTCTTGCAACATATCAGACATACTGACAAAGCAAGCAGAAGCTGGGGGTTTTTCTCTGCTCTGCATAGCAAGGTCATGTTCTTTATTCCTACTCCTCTGATATTTATCCCTCCCTTTCTTCTCCATCTTATGCCTCAAGCCAGAGGCTTGTCTGCTGTCTCTTCATATTGGAAACATGCAATCTTGTTTGGTTTAAAAGGTCAATCACAGCTTGTTTGTACTAAGTCTCCGATGCAAAAATCTCTTACTATAAGTTAGGAAAAATACTGAAGAAGAGACAGTGCTGGACGGAGGACTATGAGGTCTGGGTAACATATTAGGGGCATAGACACACTGTGGCTTACAGAGGCAGCACCCATCAACTGAGGAGTTAATGGGTGCTATGTTCTTGGTCAATAGCAAATAATCCAATTCACTTCAGCTCATAATAAGAAAGGTTTAAGCCAAATGAGGTTACCTTATATTCATCATAAGCTGAAAGTGTCCACAAGGATGGTGACTATCAGACCAACCGATGTCTCATACCTTAATCCAAAGCAATTGACCGTGTGTCAAAAAGTTTAACTCCTCAGTATCAGGAAAGGGGCTAAACCAACACAATTTCTGTTTTACAGACGGAATGGATAAAGCTATTAAAGTTGACACTTCCATGGGTCATGACACAGGCCAGGACATTTTAAAGATGTACTGTAATTACTTTGAGAGTTTTTTCTTTAATGCATATAAAAAGCTTTAAAAATAAAACACAAAATTAAAAAATGTATGTCATTGATGGGTTGTTCTACTTAATTTAATGGCAACAATTATCTTTCAAAATAAACTGGACATAGCGTATGATGCCACTACCTAACTCTATCCATTTGGCAATGCTGAACTGTTTGTCATAAGCTCTCTACAGGTAACAGAGAAATTCAGTGATCAAAAGTTGTCCAAAGATGAAGTAGTGAATCCTATTGCCCATCTGCTTAGCCAATTTTATAATTAATAGCTACAAACTATCTACCACTTCTTTCAATTTACAAGAAAAGGTTGCAGTTGCTTCCTCTTTCCCTGGCCTGTCAAGGTATCACTGCAGAACTATCCTCTATCATGTTGATAGCTGATGGTACTGCTAAGGCAACTCCATGAGTATTACCTTTTGCCCTGCATCAGATGCTGTGAGGATGAACATTGTCCTCCACCACTGGAGGAGACCCTGAACCCCAGAGCTGAGTACCAGCAGTAAAAAAACCCATCAGGAAATAGAGTAAGTGTTCCCTCACGTCACATGCCCCAGACACTACTTCATGTCCACATTTCTGTGCTCTCTGTGCTTCAGGCCATGGTATTCATTTCCTCCTTCCTCCTCCGCTCAATTTTCAGAATAAAAAGAATCAAGTTCCTTTTCCATTCCCAGGCCTGCCCCTCTACCATCTTTCAAAGCAGTTGTTTTCCACAGCACAGCCAGCCACCCTGGCCACTCCAGGACCTTAAGTGAAAACCTAATCAAAACGCAAACTCCATCAATTCAAAGACTAAAACCAGGGTTTGCTTCTAACTGGGTTTAAGAGGGATCAGCTCTTGGTACATTATCTCCAAGTTATTGATGGTCTTTTGTAACTCACTTAAGGACTCCACTCTGCTCTGTCATTTGAGAGTTGCAAGATCATCAATAACCATAGAAAATAATGTACACTGAGAGAGGTCAGAGCAGAACCTCTTTCTCCGAAATCTTCCTTTACCCATGTAGTCTGCAGTGAACCGCAGCACTGAGTAGCTCAGTAGTACAGGCTTCATCTGACACCCACGCACCAGTGAGGAGCAGCACTCCTCTTCCATAAGTCAGCATGTTCACTCTATAAGAGAAAAAGAAATTCCGCAAGAAAAATACTACTGTTTCGTTTTCCTTCTGTGTGAAAAAGTGCAAGTCCCTGTCCTGTATAATCAGAGACAGCCTTAGAGCAAACACCCACGTAGCACCCTGCTGCTATTCATTAATCGCTCCGGCAGCTCGCAATGAAATCCCCAGGGAAATTTTATAGCCTTTCCGTAACTCTACACATCTGCTGGAAGACACCTCTAACAGACACACACTACCAGATCTTGGAGAACTTGGTTCCTGTGGAATATCAGAGGAGTGCCACACATACCTGCTCCCACAAGAGACCTGAAATGGAAAATCAGTGACCTCCACTTACAGCACATGGTGAAATACAACCATACAAATGATCCCTGTCTGCAGAGGGTATTGATATATTTATTACACAACATATCTTGGGAAATTCCAGTGAGGTATATGACATTCAAGGAGAAATGCTTCGGGAGCTACATATCAGCCTGTAAGAGCAAAGCAGCCAACAGGACACAAAGAAACAAAGTAGAGATGTTCATTACCCCACCAAGACCACAGGAAAGGCCCAAAGTCACAGTTGCAGCAGAATATACATCCTCCTCAATTATTGTTGTTGTTCTCAGATGCACACAGTTCTAGTGTACAGAGTTGGAAGAGGAAGGTGACTAATGTTAGTCAAAGAATTAGGGGAAATAAGGGAATATTCAGCAGTACTTAAGTCAGAAGCAATTTTCATTGGCTTCAGTAAGGCTAGAAAGTATTTTTTATCTTAAATTTTTATTAGATACTTAAGACAGGGGATATTTTAAATTTAAAGATACCAATAAGCCCTGAAGATAGAATTTTGAGCTGCTCTTTTTTCCTGAAGTTTAACCTGGGTCTTTCTGAAAGACATGTGAACTTCCTCTATGTTTTGTTGAGATTTGGAGCACAGGACAATGTCTACACCACTGAAAATGCAAACTGCCACAGAAACTCACACTTTTCATCTCCAGTCCAGCATCCTCCTGTTCTGGTTCAGATCAAGCCTCTGTGTCCTGTTTCAGAGACTGAGATTGTAGGTAAAGACATAAAACCTGGTTAACTCTATTAACTTTACAACATCATGTCATGAAATGTCATCTCAGTTTCCAAGGCTATCAGTTTATGCCATAGCCCTTCTGGCCTGGGTTCCTCTTGCTCCTTCCATCCAGATGTGCACTGCAGGCAGCAGCCTTTTGGAGTTACCCACCTTACCTGCACACATGCGCTCTAGAACAATATGAATATTACATGTAGCAGCCTTTGCAGCAAAGAATATATTAAGTCCCATATTTTTAATGCCACTTTTAGTATGCCTATAAAAAGACTCTCTTCAAAAGACTGGATTATGTATTTCTGTGCTGTATGGGAATAGGGTACCAAGTGAGAGACATAGCAAGTGGGAATGCTCCTAGGAAGGTGCAGCAGCCTTTGGCAACCACCATCTGGATGGGGTCAGTAGAGGATTCTGTAAAACTTACCTTCCTACAAGCACCAGAGCTAGCTGAGCCTGTAGGATTTTTACATCGCAGGAGGTTTCCACTGGGATATCATACTAGAAGTTCTGGTGAATGCTATCCCTCACAGTGAGTGGATTACATGCTGCTCTTCAATTTCTCTGTAACCACTCAAAAATGTGACATCTTTACATATCATTGTGCCCTCCTACAGCTCATATTAGAGGGCCAGAAGGAAGATAAATGCCTGCCAGAAACTTCTCACAAAATTTGGATATTTGGAGCCTTCTCTTATATTTTTCCTTACTTCCTTCAATCTAAATTAGGGCAAAAGAAACAATTACAGCTTCACAACTGTATCACCGGCCTCTGCATTGTCCCTGTTACTGTACTTCAGTTCTGGTCTGAAAAGACTTATCCAGCAGCAAAAGAACATATAACCTCCGTGATCCTTGCAACCTTTGTTTCCTTTACATAACAAATGCATGAAACAAGCAGGACTGGGACTATGTTAAAGCATGGATAGCTGAGATTACTTCAAGGCTTTTTTTCCCCCTGGCATGACATGCCAAGAGTGACATTCCTGTAAAAAGCAGGGTTTCCTAGCACCACTTCTGCTAAATAACAGAGAAACTTACCTGGGAATTAGGTCATTAAAACAGAGGGCCTGACTCACAATGAGAGATGGATCAATAAGTGACCTTTGACAGACTGGAGCCACTGATCAATGATTACTTTTTTATTAAATGATTATTTTCCTGTGCCAACAGGGACTCCTTCCCTCACACACAGTATTAACATTAACCTTTGCTGCACAAGGTTTAAAGGAGATGACACCACAGAGAACTGTCAACAAAGGAGTGAGCAGTAGGGGAGAAGACAAAACAGAAGCTCAGCCCAAGGAAATGCACTCTTCCCCTCTACTCAGAGGGCTGGCTCATGCTGCCCAATTTTACCATCACTACTCCACCCTCCTCCACTCATACCTAAGCACTGGCAGGTCAATCTGAGAAAGAAGGCAGATGGGGCAAGATGACACACAGCATGGCCCCAACAACATAAATAAATTAGCTACAACACCACAATGAAAATCAAGAAGTACAATTCAAAAGGAAGCTGTGCTGACTCACAGCTCTCAGGACCTTAACTGATGGCAGATACAACCTGAAGCCTTTTTATTTCACTGTTTGGCTCCATCCCAAAACACTTCTTCTTCTATCCATGCCAACCTGTTTGTCTTCACAGCTTTTGCTCCTCCTGAGTGGATATTATCAGTCACACCAATCTGTGAGAGCTATTTTGTGATATGAGGAAAAAGCCCTTTAGGGAAAAGCACAGTTCATCAAATGTGCTGTGCCTTGGACTTGGGTTCAGTCTTAACTCAGGTCTCCTGGGGTGACCCTGTACACTAATCAGGTGTGCCCTTTGGCACTGTGCCCACAGCAGAAAGACCAGGTGGAAAAAGTTTTTCAAACCTTAAATAGGTGAAAACTGCAAGCATGACACAGGAACACAGATGGCAGGGAAGCAGCTTCTTTCTGCTTTTGATAGTGGTATGCTCCAGTGTGGTTTTTACTTTGAAGGTTTTGCTGGTTTCTCCATATACTTCTTAGATGATATATCTCACAAGAACTGGAGGGAGGATCCTGCGTTTTCTTCTCAGTCATTAATAACTGCATTATTCCTAGTAAGTGTTGCACTATAGTCCCCAGTGAAGCAGTGTGTCTTTGTCTTGGCACAGTGCCAAGAAACCAAGGGTCATTTGAGCCTCAGATGAGGACAACATGCTACACGCAGCACAGCCCTCAGCAAAAGGAAGCATTTGGCTAAAGAGAGAAACATGGAAACCATAGAACAATATGACAAGAAGTATCCAGTCCAACTTCATACATCTTGCATGTGTATAATTCACCACCATAGATTTTAACCATTGACACCCAAGAAGAGCTCACACAAATTCAGAGTCTGCCCTCTCTCTCAAAGGAACAGGAGACATGCTCAGCTGAAGTCTACCTCATCTAACCATTAGAAATGCAAAAGCAGCTGCACTGATGGCAAAAATGCATGCCCTGTTCCTTGTCATCTGGGATGATCAGTTGTTAATTCTTTAAGCCACTAGCTTGATGTGTGAACCAGTAATTCTGCATGAGGCCTCCCTGACAGAATACAGTGAATGTCTGCTATCTTCAGAAGAGACACTTACTGCCCTCATCGCTTCACATTGGTTTTAGTTTATGCAGAAGGAAAGGCCATAGGGAATAAATAGAACGATGCCCACTAAATCAGAGAAAAATAAGACAGCAGAGTGCTAATTATTATCAACAAACAGATCTCAATTGTTAGGGAGAGGCTGGGGAGCCTCATCAACTACTTTGCACAGAAAAATCCCACCAGATATGACAGAGATGACAAAGCTCTCCCAGCTGAAGAAGGCAGTATGCTCTCAAATCTTCCCATATTCTTCCTTCAAGAAAAGATTTCTTGGTCCTATAGGCCTCATTTCTTTCAACATACTTACATACTCACTGGTGTCTTCAAGGTCTCAATTTGCATGTACAGTGTTCCCTTGCATTCCCAACTTCCTTTCCTCCCTCATTAGAGAAGAGAAGGGAGGGATCATAGGTAGACCTCATATTTTAAATTTACAGAATTGTTGTACAGACAAGCAATTGCATCATACACACTATTTCCAAGTCATTCCCATTTTGTGCTTCCCTTTTATCCTCAGTAGAGTTGCTGGGCCTCACTCCTTTCTCACTCTCGTACCAACTCCCAAAAAGCAAGCCTCCGACACCTCGTCACAGCCAGCAGGCAGTACCAGCCAACACAGCTCCCCAAGAGAGCTTCCACTGTCGCACCAAAGCAGAGAAAGCTGAGCTCTTCCAAGCGTAAACACAAGCCTCTCCCTCTCCATACACAGAGGCCAGGGAAGGATGAGGATACACAATTTCAGATTCTAGCCTCAGGCTGGTCATTTGCTTGGAGGTGTGATTTTAATTCCTAGTTTTAACAGAAGAAAATGTAATCAGGGACTTTGAAAAGCAGTGGCATCAAGAAGAAAAGTGGCAAGAGTCAGCATAAATCTTCTTGCCAAGTCCATACTTTCCCCAGAGAAGGAAATGAACCAATAGCAGATGCAGCCAGTCCCAGAAAAGGGCTGGCTGGCTGCAACAGATGTTCCACACGAGAGCTGCAGAGACCCACAGTGGGAAATGAAGGAGTGACACCATAGGAATGCTATCTGGAGTCCATACCTGGGGCCATGCCCACAATATCCTCCCTTCCCAATTCATATCTCCTTGCTTTGTCCTTCCAGTTGCAAGCTGCACATTAAGGCCTTCCCAGGAACTTGGTCAGATTAGTATTTGAAGATGAGATGGGATGAAAGAAGGAACATTATCCCCTTATCCCATACAAACTAGCACCCTCCCCATTTCTTCCCAATGCTTTTCCATGGTCTTCATTTCCTGCAATCCTCTGTGTAGCTGATCCACGTGTTTCTTCTCAATGTGAATTATTAGCCTGTCCAATAATTTCAGTGGTCCAAAATGATACAATTCCTCAAACCTTTTACCATGGACACAGAATATATATATATATTTATATTTATATATTAAAAAGCAAAAAAAAGTGAGTGGGATCAAGGCTGTTGGTAATAACTGAATTAAAAAATTGGTATCTTCTTCCCTAGAAGGCTTTAAAATTCAGAAACCTGCACTTCTTTTTTAACAGATCTTACACTGATTTTAAGCACATTTAAAATTAACAAAGAAACTACAAAGCTTTCTTGCTATTTGTGTTTGATTCCAAAATAAGTTGACATAGGCAAATTATAGTCCTTTAAAGGATACTATCAACTGAAAGAAATCATTATTCTATTTGAGTACTTTTTTATTTGCTATTGTTACAAGCAACACCTAAAACTGACGGATTAGAAGGGAAAATGCCTTTCAGCTAAGTGCTTACTCCATGCATGTGACAGCACTTTGTGTCAAGTCAGTTTTACTGTTTCTTTTGTAAGAAGTCAGATCCCCTTTAAGTTCAGCTGGATTAGACCCCTACAAATAGGCAAGGAAAAATACATATGGAAATATAACTGCAGAAACTCAAATATTAGCAAGTGAAACCAAAGAGAACACTTTTTTTTCAGCTAAGTAAAATGCAGCTGCTGCACACTCCTTAAACAACACACACACATTGAATATCCTCTGCCTCAAATAAACACACATTTCCCATCAGGCACAAAAACATATTCAACATTCAACAGACAGTGTTAATATTGGTTACAGTCTTTTTCACACACTCTATCCTAGAACCATGAGACATCTATGATTCATTCTGCAACCCACCTCTACAATCACACACCTAGGAGGAAGGCATGTTGAATGTTTTGGGTGTTGTTTTTACATTAACGAATAAAAATATTAAAAGTCTAGCATTTCTTTTGGGATTTTGTTCCTCCTCAAAAGGAGTCTTGTCACTTAATTTTTCTCTTCTGCATTTCCCCACACTTCCCCCACGCCCAACCCACTGCCTGACATTCTTCTCCTTCCCAGACATTGTCTCCTTTCCCACCTTGCTCCTTCCAGACATCCCCCCCAGTGCTGCCTCCTGGCTCTCCCCTCACTCTTTCTGTGCCAAGTCAGCCAGGCTCTTGTGCAGATGTCAGTGGGGTCAGCACACACATGAAGCTCTGTTAGATGCACACTTCATAAATCAGAAAGCTACCTTCTGCTCTCTTTATTCACTCTCTTCATTCAAAAACTTTTTCACTAGTCCTTCTCCCTCCCAGCCACTTCTAACTTAGCTATATCCTTTTGCCTCACTGAAAGCTTTGCATTTTTTTCCTGTTTCCATTTCTTGCTTTTAAAACTTCCTTTTTCTTACCTATTCTCCACCCACTTCCTTTGGAGTCTTTTGCTACTAGGCTGTCATCTATGCTGTTAGCCCCAACCACGTCTCCAGTACCTCTTCAGTTAAATAATTTATTAGACTCCATTTTCACTTATTTTCCCTATTTGCTCCTTTGAGTTCTAGCACTGCCAGTTCCCTAATCACACAGACACCGAACCCATACCCTCTCTCCTCCTTCTCTCAAATAGCACAATCTTTCACTGGAAACTGACTGCTCATATAGGATGCAATTACCAAAACTTTTCACAGGGGCACATGATGATGTGCCAGTGTTAAGAGGGTGGTTTACTATGAACTGATTGGAAGAGATAAGTGAGCCTTGATAATCAAGCCTGATTCCATTTGCAGTTTAGACAGAGGTTTGGGCTGACTGTTCTGGAGCAACTTATCCCTAGAAACATATAAGAAAAAAGATTCAACTTGAGATATTTTGGTTGTGGACAGAACTCAGTAAAGACATGGAGAAGGTCCAAGGCAAGAGGAGTCAGCCACAGCAGCCAAATACCAGAGCAGCTTTTTAACTCTTCAGAGTTCAAACTCTACAGTCAGCAGGGAACTGATGGAAAAAAGGCAACTTTCCAGCTACTTAAAGAAGCTAAGAGCAATGAGTCACAGGGTTAGCATTTAAGATGCTAAGAGTTTCACATGGAAACATAAGAGAAGAGGAGAGTAGCACCTGCTCAGTAGGCTGCTCCATAAGGCACACCAGGGGACAAAAAACACACACACACACCCCCAACCCTCAAGTATCAAGTCAGGATGGAGCCTTTCAAATTCTGATGCACAATACTCAACATAAAAGTTGCTTGCAGTGACCTGTTGCTTCTACACCTCACAGGAAGGTTGCCTATAGCATCACCCCCAAACTTATGGCAGGTTGCACTGCGACATGACATGCTACCCAGCCAGATGCAAAAGTGTGTGTGTGCAGGTGGCAGAGGAGAAGGCAGTCAGAGAAGTGAACATACAGGCAGCAGTGATTGAAAACTCTGAAAGCCTAAGGTCTCTGCAAATGCCTGAGTTAAAAGCAGAGGCAGTCTCCCAGATCGATTATGCATGCACGCCACTGAAAACAGAGGCTGCTAAAGTGCCAGAACCCTGCTGGATAATTTATAGGCTGGTGTTAGTATTCACAGAGCGGTGGGCAGAGTTCAAAGGAACGAGGTGGAAAATAAAAGTTTGAGCCTTATGAAAACACTGTCACAGCCAGCATGAGCCCCAGCATCACAAAGGGCTTCATTTGTGCTGGGTACAGGCAGAATCCAGCAGGTATTACTAAAGCAGGAGCCATCAAGTGCTATCTTGGCACAGGGGCAGACAGTTCAGGAAGGGTGCACAATCACGTGTGCAAATTTTGTAAAGTTTGCAAGAGAACATGCCTGCTTAACTTTTGGGGAAGCACAGGAGAGCTGGGCCAAACAGCCTGTGACCCATCTCCTACAACCCTTCCTCACAATCCTCTTGATTCTCCTATGCTTGCCATACTCCAAATTTCCTGGGCTACTTCTGCCACAGAGATATACACCAAGAAGTGAATAACTGCCTTTTTCAGTTATGGTCTCACCAGGATTTGAGGCCAGGACTTGAGGAAAGAAATTAATTGTACTAAGCCACCCAAAATGCAAGCTTTATTTAGGTGAGCTTGAGTTTTCCAGCTTTATCACTGCCTGAGCCTCTTAGCCATCTAGTTTTCTGGAGACAAAGATGGCAAGACAGTGAGGTCATCAATTTACTAAGCCTTATGTCTGCTCACGTTTGAGATTAGACACAACATCAGTGGCATTAGAATAAGTACTATGCAGTTGACTTCAGCAGAGATGTAAAGCAAAGGCTGCCTCACCTGTCTTCGCTCCTCTCTCTGCAAGGCCACTCTAAAACTAGATCTTACAAACAGACATACAGGTGCACAGCATGTACTGCCACTATTCACCATTACCATCTAGCTCTGGAAAAGGAGTACAAGGGAAAGCATAGATACAGACAAGATGAACTAAGGGATTTAATCAGTATTTTATTATTGCATGCGTGCCCAGCTAACACTTTTAAACTCCTTGTCCTATCGGCCACAGTACTCAGCAAAACCCTCTCCAAACTTACTAATTCCAGAAGAGACTTGTCTGAAGGTACAAGTAGTTTTCTATTCTAGAAACTTTTCAAAACTAAGCTTTCTGGCCCTTGCAACATCTACCTGAACTGGGAAGGCACACAGGAATTTGGTATAATATAGTGTACTGCCAAGTATACCAACAAATACTCATCTCATTCACTTCTCCCTGCGGGTTATTCTTCAGGGACATTCTGTCTGGGTGTAGTACTTGAGGCTCAATCAATTATAGAAAGATATCTTTATTAGAGGCCACAGAGGGGCAGACACAAATCACTTAGGATGAAAACCTTTTGTTCTACATTGAGACAGTACTACACACAACAAAATTCTTGTGTATGACTGGGAATACAGTAATATAATTCAACAGATTAACAGTCACTAAGACTAGACTCCTGTCCATATAATTACAATACTAAGTTGGATTTTTCTCCATAGAATCTGGAGGACTACAGTGTTGACAGATCCCCGCTCCTTTAACCATGAGAGGGTTGGGAGGGAAAGGGTTGAAACAAGGAACCCGTGTCTTTACTCTTTTGATCAGTGGCAAAGAATCTCCATAAAGGGCTGTGAACATCGTTACATAGAATATGTAACTGTACCTTTATTAGTTCAGTTTCTAAACACGTGATCATTAGGATCTTAATGATTATTAGGACAATTAATCTATTGTTAGTCCACAGTATCATTTCAGGTGGATTTTTAACTGCAATGTTATTAGAAGTCTGAGGACAAAGGTACATGGGGTACAGTACAGAATTTTGTAGGTTAGCAACATCTGCTGATAAGTTTGACAAGCATTAACTGAAAAAACAGTTTGGGATACAATCTCAAACCAATCCTAAGATGAAGAGTGTACTAAATGTGATTAAATAAGTCTGTTGTTTATGATCTTCGACAAAAAGAATTTAAACTCCACTATTGAATTTGAGACCCATTTTAGAGATATGAAAGAAAGATAGCAATTTGCTTTTGTCATGAAATAACTCAATGGCAGAATGAAAAAGAAAGTTTGTGCCTTCTGCCCTTTCCGTTTGATTATTTACCTCTGACAGTATGAAGAAGGGCGATGTCAGGGGGGGAAAAATCACAGAACAACAATAACAACAAAAAACCCATCATAAAACAAAACACATGAAAATATTTGGACAGAGTCCAGCAAAAAAAGACTATAAAGCAGTGTATTGTGTTTGCATGGCAAGGTTCTGGTAGCGAGGGGCTCTGAGAGGTAGCTCTGAGAAGCTGCTAGAAGCTTCTCCCATGTCCATCAGAGCAAAGCCAGTTGGCTTCAAGGTGGACCCACCTCCAGCCAAGGCTGAGCCCATCAGCGATGGCAGTAACACCTCTGTGACAACATATTTAAGAAGGAAAAACAAGCTTTTGCACAGAATTAATTGTGGCTAGAGAAGAGCGGAGTGAGAATATGGGAGAGGAACAACCCTGCAGTGAAGGTCAGTGAATAAGGAAGGGAAGGAGGTGCTCCAGGTGCCAGAGCAGAGATTCCCCTGCAGCCCATGATGAAGACTATAGTGAGGCAGCCCATGGAGATTTGTGGGGGTGAAGAGATCCACCTGCAGCCCTTGGAGGAGCCACACATTGGAGCAGGTGGGTGCCCAAAGAAAGCTGTGATCCTGTGGGAAATTCGTGCTGAAACAGGCTCCTGGCATGACTTGTGACCTTGTGGGGGACCCAAGCTAGAGGAGTCTGTTCCTGAAGGACCATCCCCCATGGAAAGGGATCCACATTGGAGCAGTTTATGAAGAATAGTAGCCCATGCGAAGGACAAATGTTGGAGAAGTTCATAGAGGACTGCCTCCTGTGGGAGGGACTCCACAATAGAGCAAAGACTCCTCTCCTTGAGAAGGAAGCAGCGGCAGAAACAACATGTAACCCTGAAGTGACTGTAACCCCTATTCCCCATCTCCCTTCACTGCTGGTGGCAGGAGGAAATAGAGAGTCGGGAATAAAGTTTAAGGCCATGCAGAAAAGAGGGGTGTGGGGAAGCTGTTTTTTAGGATTTGTTTAACTTCTCATTATCCTGCTCTGATTTTGATTTGTGATAAATTCGACAACTTTCCCCAAGTCAAGTCTCTTTTGCCCATGACGGTAATTGGTGAGTGATCTCTCCCTGCCCTTAACTCATGAACCTTTTATTACATTTTGCCTCCCTGTCCAGTCAAAGAGGGGAATGATAAAGTGGTTTTGGTGGGTACCTGGCATCTATCCAGAGTCAAACTACCAGAAGCAGACAGAAAAGACTTACATGGAAATAGGGAGAAGAGGTACAATGTGTTTAACATAGAGAGAGACAAAAATTACAGAGAAGAACAATCGAATCTGAAACGACATATAAATCAGTTTACAAACAGAACCATTTTCCCAGCACAATTATGGTTACAGAAGAATCACTGGAGAGCTTTAAGAAATCATTCACTGAGTACTTACATGGGATAATCTAACAAAGGGACCCAGGAGACCTGGTTGATCTTAAAAAACAAACTCCTCAAAGCACAGGAACAGTCCAATTCAATTTGTAGGAAGCCAAGTGGGTGTGGAAGCAAGCAAGCAGCTGAATGGGAAACTCCTGACAGCACTCAAGCACAAAAGGATGCAAATGGAAGGTGAAAGTGGGGGTGTGCTTCTCAGGAAGAGTACTGAAACTCTGCCTTGGCATGTCAGGATGAAAATTAGAAAAGCTTGAAATTGTATGAAAATCCACAAAATGTGAAAGGCAGCAAGAAGGACTTCTAAATGTGCACTGGTAGCAAAAGCATGACTAAGGAAACTGTAGGCCCAAAGCTGAATAGAATAAGAAACCAGTGGTAAAAGGAAAGCACTTAGGTGAGGACCTCAATCCCTTTCTAGCCTTCACTGGCAAGGACTGTTCTCAGCCTTCTTGTTCCATGTGCCCAGTGGAAGAATCCAGGGGACTGAAAAACTACCCATAGCAGAGGAAGACTGAGTTAAGAACCATTTAAGCAAACTGGGCATACTCAAGTCCCTGGAACTAGACAAGATGCCCCAACAGCACTGAGACATGCAACAAAGGCTGATGTCACTGTGAGGTTATTCTCAGTCACATAGGAAAGGTTGCAGTAATTTGAGGAGACTTCTGATGACTGGAAATAGGTAAACGGAACACCTGTCTTCAAAAAGGACAAGAAGAAAGATTCAGGGAATTATGGGCTGGTTAGCCTAACATCAGTCCCATTTCCAGACACACAAATGACCAGAAAGTGATTGGGAACATCCAGCACACAAATGACCATAAAGTGACTGGGGACATCCCGCATGGAAAAAAAACTTACCAAGGAAAAAAATCAGCCAGATTTGTTTCTGTGACAAGACAGGCCCAATGAAGAAAATGAGAGCACAACTTCTGAAAGAGTCTCCAATGGTATAATGGTAAACAAGGGTATTTAGCTGTGTCAGGGAAGTTCAGACTGGACATTAGGAAAAGGTTCTTCACTGAGAGGGTGGTCAGTCACTGGAACAGACTCCCCAGGGAAGCAGTCAGGGCACCAAGTCCATCAGAGTTCAAGGAGCATCTGGATGACACTCAGTCATATGGTTTAGATTTAGGTAGTGCTGTGAGGAGCAGGAAGTTGGACTTGATGATCCTTATGTGTCCCTTCCAACTCAAGATATTATGTGATTCCATGATTTATAGACAGCTAGTACCAGGTTGGTGTACTGCAAAGCACATGAAAAACTGACAGGACCACTGCACTCAAAGGCTTGAGGCCAGTGGTAAAACAACCCAATGGCTGCCAGTTAATAAAAGTTTTCCTCAGGGGTTCTTTTCTGGGCTTGCTGCATTTTGTCAGTGTCTTTCTTGTACTGGGGAGCCCAGTACAAGGCACAATAAGCAGACATGATCCCATAAGTGCTTAGGATAGGGAAATAATTCCATCCCCTGACCTGCTGACTGTGCTTAGGCCAACACACTTCAGTATATGATTGGCTTTCACCACTGCACAAACCATTCTAATGGTTAGGGCCTAGACCATGATATGCAAAGAAGCTGGGAGAGCTGGGTATGTTCAGCTCAAGAACTGCTAAATATTTAGTCTTCATTCTCTGTTTTTCAGCACCAAACCTAAATACTCAATAAACAGCTATGAAACCTCACCACCCATTAAGTGAGCATAAAGGACAAACCAAAGCATGGAGACATTATAAGCCGAAACACAGATGCTTTTAATTAATTGGCAACACAATAAATATTAATATAGAATCATAAAAGAGTTTGGGTTGGAAGGGACCTTCAAAATTCACCTAGTCCAACCCCCCTGCAATGAGCAGGAACATCCTCAACTAGATCAGGTTGCTCAGAGCCCCATCATATATATATATATATATTTATACATATACACATACATCAGGCATTATAACATGTCCGATGTTGGCATACTGTGTGATGACAATAAACCACACAGTAAAAGAGAGAGGACATCACAGCACCACAAAAAGTTACTTGATATAATTCTAATTGAGAAACAAGGACTCCCTAATATTATCCAATGTCTATCCTCCATTTTGTGGCCCTCTTAAGGTAACACCCAAAATAAGACTTATATGTGAATGCAGACACTGGCATAGGCAGAGTCCTAAGGCCAAGCATGCCCAGATTCTCCAGCAGTGTAGTACAGCCACACATCTGGAACAACTGTTCAACGAATCAGAGCCCTCCACACTTTCAGGCACTCTTGCACTCACCAATAAAGCACCAAGGACATAACTTATATGTACGAAACTGTTGCCTATGAATGCCATTAGATAGTTTTTGCAACACCTCAGTAAGACACAACTTCAGCCAACAATCTTCTTGCATTATGCCACTTACTTTGGATATTCATCCTGCTGAGATCTGTCAAGCTTTTCCCAGCATCCTTTAAAACACACAGCAAAACTTCATGCTTAGTCTCATTCTCTTTCAATAGTAAAATTCTCTTTCCCTTAAAAACTGCAGTGGACACCTCATTGCTGGACCAGTGTGTCTCCCTGCCTATATCAGATGAATGATGGGAAGTTTTGGGACAGCAAACCCCTCACTGAGTGAGAATTAAGCTGTTTAAATAAAACAGATGGAAGATGCACACACAACAACACTGAAGCAAAGGACAGTTTGAATTATTGTTATAATTCTTTGCCACATGCCTACAGAAAGCTTGACAACAGCTAAGCTGTCAACATGCTATCATACCACCCATCCTGCTGACCAATCTTTAGTTTTCTGTACTCCCCCAGTTATCTGTGTCCATCTGTTGTCTCCTGTCTCGTCCTTAGCTTACTAGCTCTTTGGGGCAGGGAACATTTTTTGCCCTGAGTTTGAACAAGGATTGTGTAGGTGCTACCACAATAGGCAGGGATAAAAATAACGACAATAATTAGGTTATATCTTAGTATCTCCTTGGGTTGGAATGTTTCCCTCCTGACTTCACAGCAGTGTTCCTAAGCAATTATAACTTTGTGCAATATGGGGCTTCATAAACAAATAATTACATCCCAACCTACCTTTGACCATTTCACCCAGTCATCCCTTGAGACCTGGATCTGTTGAGCTCTCCATATGCTCCAAATGATGAGTGTGCGTGAACTCATTTTCAGAAGAAGATACCAGCCTTGCAGTGCAGCAGGACTAACACCCTGACTATAACCTATAGATTGTCTTTGGACGGAACAAGCTTCCTACACACAAACTGTTGCCTCCTACTTGTGTGTGTCAACCCTGACTCATTTCTAGTGCCAAGAAGTAGAGGATAGCATTTTCATCCTCCACTCACTCTGAAGAATGGCAAGAGCCTGCAGTTACAAGTTTATGTAAGAAGGTGGAAAACAGTTAGATTATAAACTGTGCACACACATTGTGGCCAAGCATATCACTGTCCAACTTCAACAAGCATTTAATCCTGGATGTTCTATTAAACCAAAGAAAAATTTTCCTTCTTTGAGGTTTGCTAGGGGAACCAGCTCTCTGCACTGGAGATACTCAGAAATTCACTCATAGGCCCAACAGGCTCCAGGCAGGCTGTTACTACAAATCCAAGCTTCAGCAAAACGGAGCAGTAACACACCACATAGTACGTCTTGGATTACTTGCTAGTAGCTGAAAGGTTTTGCTGAAGAAAAGCCCTCCCAAGTAACATCCTTCTCTCTGGAACTGCCATGAGTCCCTTTCAGAAGTACAGAAGTATGTCTTTACTGAATCAGGCATTAGGCTCCCTCTTCTCAAATCCACTGGCTGCAAATGCACTTCCTGCAATGCCTAATCCACACTACTCTGCTTTAGGATACTGGAAGAAAAGATGTTGCAGAGAGAAAAATGTTTTTGTCCTTGTCCACTTCATTTGATGGAGGAGCACAGAAAAATGATCCTGTAACTGTGACACACCATACAAATCTGCAGAGATTTTTAATAGGTGAAAGCAGAAGTGTAAGCCTCCTTTTCCATCTCCAAATTTCTCCAAATCTTCCCAGTGTAAATCAATCAGTAACCAGGATAAGAGTCTCCAATAACTTCCAATTCCTAGTTACAAGGATGCAGAAAGCTGGGCCAGCCCTCTGCTTGTTATCTGCAGAAATAGAAAGGCTTAGAGTGCTGGATGCTAATGTAACGCTGCTGAACACGCAAGCTCCCTCAGGCCTTTTTGGGACGTGCACTGTAAAACTGGATCGTGCCAGGGGCATGGAAGGTGCTGCAGGGGAATTTGCAGAAGGAGTGATTTGCTCTGGCTCTGCCTCCCCAAGCTCTCACCACAACTGCCAGTGAGCAGAGAAGCCTGCCTCTCAGCAGTGCAAGAGCTGCTGGGACCAGACGTCAGGAGTTCAGGCAGCCCATTCCCCTTCTGAACTTGACAAAACTAAAATAAAACAACCTAGATAAAATTTGGTGTCTCCTGTTTCATCTGCTCTTAAAACTTCCTGTGATGAGGGCACTACAACCTCTTTTAGAAAGCTGTTTTCCTGCCTAACTATCCAAATACTCATAAAGCTTTTCCTAGCACCTGCCTCCACATCTTCCTTGCTACAAATTAAGCTGATTACTTCTTGTCCTATCCCCAGTGGACACAGAAAACAATTAATCACTGTCTTCTTAAAACAAGCTTTTAAATATTGGATGGCTTTTCACATCTCTTGTCAATGTTCTCTCTAGTCTAAAGCAACCCAATCAAGCCTCTCCTTGCAGATGGCATTTGCCACTCTGGCTGCTCTCTCCTCATCTCCTTCCACTGTTTTTGTTTTTCCTCCTCTTACTGGATGCAATGCTCTGTTATGGCTTCAGCAGTGGCTGCTAGAGTAGGAAACTACTGCCTGTGTGCTACACGTGACATTCCTGTTAAATATACCCTAAAATGAGATTTGCTTTTTTGCAACATCACCACACTGTTGACTCACATTCAGTCTCTGACTCACTGTAGTGCCTCCCAGATCCTTTCCTGCAGTTCTGTTGCCTGGCTTGTTATCCCCCATTTTACATATAGACATTTTATTATACCATCCCAAGGGCAGGACTTTTCATTTGTGGCTAATAAATTTCTTCTTATTGAATTTAGACCATTTTCTAGTTTAATAGGTAAATTACCTACACTGTGCCAAGAAAGCAGATCAACTTCCAGCCTAATGTTACACATTGGCAACAAAGAGAGCATGAAAAGAAGAACTGCTGTGTTCAGGCAAACTTCTTAAAAGAGTTACTGTCTTATCGAAAGCCTATCAATTCACTACTCCCTTTTCACTCTGCATTTCTACCTGATTGTGGTGGGTTGGCCCTGGCTGGATGCCAGGTACTCACTAAAGCTACTCTACCACTCCTCTCCGCAACTGGACAGGGGAGAGAAAATATAAGAAAAGGCTCATGAGTTGAGATAAAGACTGGGAGAGATCACTCACCAATTACTGTCATGGGCAAAATAGACTCGACTTGGGGAAATTAACTGAACTTATTACCAATCAAAATCAGAGCAGGATAATGAGAAGTAAAACAAATCCTAAAAACACCTTCCCCACACCCTTCCCTCCTTCACAAGCTTAACTTTACTCCCAGTTCTCTACCTCCTCCCATCAGTGGCACAGGGAGATGGGGAATGGGAGTTACAGTCAGTTTATCACATGTTGTTTCTGCTGATGCTTCCTCCTCAGGGAGAGGAGTCCATACCCTGCTCCAGTGTGGGGGGCCTCCCATGGGAGACAGTCCTCCATGAACTCCTCCAGTGTCAGTCCTTCCCACAGGTTACAGTTCTTCATGGACTGCTCCAACGTGGATCCCTTTCCACAGGGTGCAGTCTTTCAAGCACAGGCTGCTCCATAGTGGGGTTCCATGGGGTCACAAGTCCTGCCAGTAAACCTGCTCCAGCATGGGCTCCTCTCTCCACTAGTCCACGGGTCCCTCCCAGGAGCCTGCTCTAGCGCACACTTCCCACGGGATCACAACCTTCTTTCGGGCACCCACCTGCTCTGGCGGTGTGTCTCCTTCATGGGCTGCAGGTGGGTGTCTTCACCCCCGCTGACCTCCACAGGCTGCAAAGGGACAGTCTACCTTCACCATGATCTTCACCACAGACTGCATGGCCACATGGAGTACCTCCTCCCTCTCCTTCTTACTGACCTTCATATCTGCAGAGCTGTTTCTCTCACCTATCCTCACTTTGTTCTGGCCACAATTACTTCTGTGAAAAAACTTTTTTCCCTTTTTAAATATGTTATCACAGAGGTGTCACTATCTAATTGGCTAATTGAGCCTAATTGGCACAACCTTGTCCAGCAGCAGGTCTGTCTTGGAGCCAGCTGTCGTTGGCTCTGTCAGATATGGGGGAAGGTTCCAGCAGCTTCTCACAGAAAACACCCCTGTAGTCCCCCATTACCAAAACCTGGCCACGCAAACCCAGTACACTGATACACTATTAGTAAACAAGCAGTAGCTCATTCTAGCCTCATAAAATACATTTATTCAATGAAATTACAATCTGCTGCCAAAAGAGTACAGCAACATCCCAGGCACCATGTCACTCTATCACCCAACTAGTACCAAACAGAGCTGCTAGCAACTTATTAACTAGGTCATATCAACCAACAAGGAAGACAAGGGACACATTAAAAAAACTAATTATATTGAGCTAAATCCTTCAGACCTGGCTCCACAAAATTATGCCTTTTGGTCCACTGGTATTAGATACACCCTCAATATGTATTTGATTAATGACCTCTATGAAATTACATCAAGGATCAAGGATCAATATGTTTCTTGGTATTTTCCCAATAAAGTCCTAACGTTTGATTTCCAGATATGCAGCAGGTATTTTTAATGCATATACCTGAAATTATATTGTATCATATTTTCTTTGAAAGTGCTGCATGAGCTGACCAGACAAACCAGCAGATTTTAATTCCAGGACTTCAATGCAATAGCAGGCATTCAGAGTCCCCTTGTGGAGGTTGGCCTTAGTCCCACCACAGGACTCCTACATTCTCTTTGTCCCCCTTCAAAAAATCAAAGCAATCAATAATTTAAAATTTCTTTTCTTTGTGGTCTACAAAAAAGATCACAGAGTGTAACCAGACATAGTAAAAAGACAAACTGGAATCTCTCTCTCCCAAAAGTTAAGAAGCATGTTAAGATAATTGAATATGTCCAGAGAAGGACAACAAAGCTGCTGAAATGCTGGAACATATGTCCTCTGAGGGGTGGCTAAGGACTCTGGGTTTATTTGGTTTGGAGAAAAGGGGGTTGAGGGGCAACCTCACTGCTCTCTGCAGCTTCATGAGGAGGGGAACTGGAGGGAGGTGCTGAGCTCTTCTCTCTCGTATTCAGTGACAGGACATGTAGGAATGATTCAAAGATGCATCAGGTGAGGTTCAGACCAGCGACCAAATACCAGACCAGGCTTCCTAGAGTGGTGGTCAATGCTCTATGACTCTGAGACAGTTGCACAATGCCCTTAAAAATATCCTTTAACATTTGGTCTGTCCTGAAGTGGTCAGGCAGTTGGATTAGATGATCACTGTAGGTCCCTTCCAAATGGAACTATTCTATTCTATTCTCAGATACACGAAGCCTTCCTTTCAAGGAACTCATAATGCTTTACAAATGGTAATTTTGAATTTTCAATGAATGGCAAAAGTGATGACTATTATGAAAAACTGATAAAACACATTCTGGGAAAGAACTCCAGACTTCTGCTTCTTAAGTTAATACCTAAGGACCACTCTGCCTTCTCTGCTGACACTTCATACCCCTGTAATGAAGTTCATGGGTCATGGATCAGTACATGCTGAAGGACACCTGGCTGAAAAGCATCTTTGCAGAAGAGGACCAGGGATCCTGGTGGATACCACACTGAACATCAGCCAGCAACATGCCTTTGCACAAAAGGCAGCTAATGGTGCCTTGGGCTGCATAAGGAGTGTTGTCGGCAGGTTGAGGAAGGGGATCCCTCCCCTCTACTCAGCATGGTGAGGCCAAACGTGGAGTACTCTGTGCAGTTCTGGACCCCTCAGTACAAGAGAGACGCAGACGTAATGGGGGGAATACTACAAAGGGCCACAAAGAAGAGTATGAGCATCTGTCATGTAGGGAAAGGCTGGGAGAGCTAGGATTGTTTAGCCTGGAGAAGAAAAGACTCTGGGGGAAGTCTGGGGTGGGAGTGGAGGGGGTGTCTTATCAATGTACAAAATTACTTGAAGGCAGGGTGTAAAGATGACAGAGCCAGGCTCTTTTCAGTGGTGCTCAGTGACAGGACCAAAGGCAACGAGCACAAACTGAAACATCAGGAAACACTTCTATTGTGAGAGTAACTAAGCCCTGGCACAGGCTGCCCAGGGAAGTTGTGGAGTCTCCTTCCTTGAAGATATTTAAAAGCCATCTGGACATAGTCTCCTTTTCTAGGTGGCGCTGCTTGAGCAGGGGGTTCGATCAGATGACCTCCAGAGGTCCCTTCCAACCTCAACCATTCTGTGATTCTGTGAGTTTGACCAGACATCGGCAGGTCAAAAATCTTCCTAGAAAACAGTTGCTCAGTGGCTTAATATATTCCTTTTCAAACGTGTCCTGATGCTACAGCAAATCCTTCTGTAGATTGATATTGCAGACGGTGTAGAAAGGAATTAACAGCTAGGATGGGTCCCTTCGCAGGACAATGCTGCTATTTCACTTATTGCATGAACTGATCGAGATCTTTGTGAGATCACTTTAATTCAGACTTATGCAATACTCAGAAAGGTCAGACAGGTTATTCCCTCCTTTCCATTATTTCCCAGAGCTAGTGAAGACAGAAAGCACAGTGGTCAAAAGAATTCAAATCAAACTGTTTAATACTGTTAAGAATATATTGCTCATACCAGCAGGCTGGTTTATTCCAGGTAAGATCTCAGACTAAAGCAAGATCTCTTATTTTCTCTATGCATCCTTAACACCCCTAACAAAAGGAGGGCAGCATAGCCTCACATTGGCTCTTCCAGTCTAAGGAACAGAAGAGACCTCAACCAAGCAAGGGAGGGAGATATCATAATCTTGTCTCACCTTCCAGTGCTCTGAGGACCAGAAGAGAAGATGTTAAAAGTGCACATCACAACCTTATATCTGTGTTCAGAGATTGACTTATCCACATGCAGTAAATGAAGATCAGTTGTGCTACTACATATTTGCAAGTATCAAGAGCACTATGACTGGTGCCTTAAATTGCACCATGATTCAATTCACTTAAAGGTGCAACAACTATAGCAGTAGAAAATTAGAAGAGTGACAAACTGAACAGAAAGCCTCTTGAACACCTTGAAAAGAATTTCTCTTCCACTTTGTTTCTTAATAAAAATTAAGTATTTTGTAAGAAATACAGTTGTCTACCTGGCAATTCCTTAGCATGTATCAGTTGAAAACTGTGCAGTTACAGAAGGAACAAGACTCACACTTAAGAGAAGTGAAGGACTCTAAACTTAAGGTGAACAGGTTTTTCTCCAGCCCTTTCCTTGCTTCCCTCCATGACTGGTCATGAAGGCAGCTGACAGAAGGCCCTTCCACACATCCGTCACCAGATCCTATTCCTCCACACTCCATTTAGTTTCTGCAGTTCAAGCAGATTCCTTTTCCCCCTGAAATCAATGTTTAATTAACACATTATTGGGAAAAAAAATGGGATGCAAGAGCAGACTGAAACAAAGCCAGCATTTTCCTGCTCTGCAGATGCAGTCAGTCCCATTAGACAGCTACCCCACTGAAAAGTTCTTCCTTTCCTCATCCTCCTTCAGCTGCCAGCAAACATCATCTTCTTGCTTAGTTACCTTCATTTCCATCCCCATGGAACTCTTCCCCTCCTTAGAAGTGGTTCACAACAGCATGAAAGACAGAAAGTAGAGGGAGAAGGGGAGTAAGTCCTCTCTATGTAGCCTCACAGAATGACTGAGGCTTCACCTTTAATCCTGCCATCCCCACGGGAGCAGCACTGTTTCCCTTGACAACACCCCCATCAACACGGCAAGCATAGTGGAAACAGGGCAGTATGCTTTCCCATGAGCAGGGGATTCTCACAGAGTCAAACTCACAGAAAAATTCTGGAACTACGCACCATATATATATATATATATATACCCAAAGGCAGCGGAGATGCTACCAGCAGCTTCAAAAGGTTTACATCATACCTCCCCCCATCCTCATCAATTATTATTCTATCCCATTCCTTGGCTCTCATCCGGCTGCTGGGAGGTACTTGGATGCAGGGGATGCTGCAGTACTGTCAAGGGCATTATTGAGGCAGGCCTAGGTTTTAAGCACCCTCCCTGCTAAACACACAGGCACCGTCACTACAGGGTTGGTGCAGCTGGCAAGGGATAATGGAGTCCATGAACTCCTGGACTGGGCTGCCCTAGTTATGAAGAGAGACATCAGGATCTTTGAAAGAGTCTACTATCCTAGCACTGTCATTCAGTGGATCCAAAGCTCCTAGTGTTAATTAGTTCCCATGATGTGATGGATGACAAGCGGCAGGGCTAGGAATGACACAAGCAGATTGTGTTTGAAATAAGCCATCCCTCACCATCAAGGGCAGAGAAAAGGAATTTGGAAAGGACAGGAGCTGAGCACACTGCTGAGAGACAACAGGTATGCTGACAGTCCCCCGAATCCCTGATATACCCTTACCAACATCCCAGTTCACTCCTTCTACCAGCAGACAAAGAACATTCAGGGGAGCATGTCTGAGAGAGAACTCGGACACATGCCTGCAAGAAACAAGGAGAAAGCTCTGAGAAAGCTCATAGGGAACATAGAGACATAGGGAAGCAAAGCAGATGAAGGGCTAATCCACCCTGTAGCAAGGGGTCATATTTCAGAAAGAGCTGAACTTCTGACAGCTCTAAGTGAACCTCCACCACCCTCTGAAAAGCCACACAGTGACATAGTTCAGTAGATCCACCAGCAGCAGACCAGAGTCTTGAGAGGCTCAAGGCTTTAGCCCAGACAGAGGACTCTGCCAAGCTGACTGTGTGGTGTACAGTTCCCAACAGCTGTCCACAGTGCTCAGAGAGCACCATTTCCTGTGAAGGGCAACAAGACTAATCGCATTCTCACCTTCCCTTAAGGAAGAACAGGGGATCTTCCAACATCACTGGTGTATTTCCACTAGGAGTCTTATTGCTCAACTTTTCAAGCATGTCACTACAGAGATACTGCACTTTATCCTTACTAGACTTCAGTAAAACCATAGTCAGGCTAGCCCA